>NW_027411635.1:7299840-7899840 GCF_049639745.1 Rhodnius prolixus | reverse complement strand
ATATTTGTTTTTGTTTAAATTAAAAATACTTATTATTTTTTATATACAAATTTTATAAAAATTTATCGATGTCATTTTTACAATGAATTAATTCAACTTAATCGATGTCGCAAACAAATCATCGATTAATAATTAAATATATAAATATATATATATATATAAATGTTGTAAATTAATGGTTTTGTAATTTAGTTAATTTTATTGGTTTTAAATTTAAAAAAAAAAATTTATAATATATAAATGTGAAAAGACAATATCAATTAAATTAAATAGAATTAATTATAAATTAATTTTTTAGATTAATTCAATTTAATTTAATTTTTTTTTTTTTAAGTCATATGAATAATTTTATGAACGCTTATTCAAGGGACAATACTGATGTTTGTTTTTTAAATAGATTTTTAAGGGTTATTTGGAGGGGGTGAATATGAATTTTTGTAAAATATCATCCCCTTCCATCCTTTGGAGAGAGCACTAGTCCTTCTTTAAAGATATTAGTTGGGAGAGGGATGATGCTCCTTTTCCATTGGTGTATTTTAAAATAAATATATAATAATTATTGGGCATTGGTTTATTTTTATATAAGGGTTAAGCCACGTGTGAATCTGTTCCGCGTGTTCGTCCGGCTAAGTTGATGAAGTAAGTTTGAGAACACCACCCAACATGTCAATCTTTTTGTTTAAGTCTGCATTTTACTTGTCTCGCACCCCTAAGGCTATTAAGAGAATAGAAGTTCTGGCGTATTTGAGACAGCCAAGTAAAAATGGGGCCGCCAAGTTTTCAAAAATACCTTTATGGTGGGACTTACAAATGCAAATCATACGAGCAATACTTTTTTTTAAGTCTCATTTCTAGAATAAGGCCCAGTTTCATGCTATATGGCCCTAATTTTTTGAACCTAGCTAGATGTTAATCCAGAATAGAAAATTAAGGTTTAGTTTTTACAATTTCTAGGCCTCTCTAGACCTCTCTGCTAAGGTATATATACCAAGTGCCAAGACATCCTAGCTTAATTTTACCCAGTGCGATATAGCTCTCTCAGCGCTTTTGTAGCAGAATAGGACAAACCCTATCCAGACCAAGAAGATTCAGTGATAACTTGAAAATGGAAACTTTTAAATTTAAACTAACCTACGGTTCATTATATACAAAAATTGTGGAAGCATAATGTATTTCATTATTTAGGATGACGTCAATGGTCAGGCACTATCTAAAGTTCGAATTATAAAGGCGCAGTAAAATAAGCTCCACAGCAATTCCAAAAGCTTGTTCAGGAGAGTATTTTTACTGCGACAATTCAACCTGGTATTTCTGTTGTCCTTGTGCAAAGTTTTAAGTAAAGGAAACTTGTTGTTACCAATTTTCATTCAGCCGAAGGCCTATCTTGGAACCCACAAAACCTCTCAGGCCTGGATTCCAGTTCTTGATTCTGTTTCCATTCATAGACTTATTTTTTTATTTTTGAATCCTGGTATTAGCATATAGTCGTAAGCTGCAGGAAGTTTTGAATCTTGTTTCTAATTCAAATTCTTCACCTAAACCTAGTTCACCTACAGCGCTTTTCCAAATAGAAATCTAATTTTAAGTCTTGCTAGGTATTAGCATCGAATTGAAACTAAGTATATAGGTTTTGAATCGCATACATCTAGATTGAGACTGATCCAAACACTCAGAAACGTAGAAACTTTTAATTCCTTGTTTTAAGCTCTATTCCATCTTAAGAGATTTCAATTTTGTTAACTCTTCTTTGTATTAGCTTAGTCTCGGCTCGTGCCTGGAGGTTTTGAAGTGCTAGGATTAATTCAATAATAAATAACTTCTCTGCTATAGCTTATAACGTCCCAGGGTATGGCTCCTTCTTGTCTATAGAATGCTCCATGCTCTTGAGACAGTATGTTCTTTTATTCAGTGCCCATGGGTTGACCTTAGACGCACAATATGTTGGTTTGAGAAGACCCAGCACCCTCAGGCATTCTACTTGAATAATAGAATTTAGCTTAGAGCAGGAGTGTCTAACTGGCGGCCCCCGAGATAATTTTTTTGTAGCCCACGATGTTCTGATATGAAATAAAAACTGTTATGAAGAAAACAGCGCTTAGGGGAAATCGAGGCAATACCGTAAACACAATTCCCCCTTTCACCCTTTAACTACTGAAAATGAGGATACACGTAACCTAGTACCTTTCCTGACGGCCTGTTGTATGCGTGCATAAACGTGCTGACTTAGTTCCGGCGACGTTGGGAAGCGATATGTCTGCCACTTTCAGTGACAAGTTATTTAAGCAGATCCCATTAGCGATAAGGTTAAAAAGAGCACTGTGGGTTGTGCTGTGTGAATCATACCTATTAAATCAAATATGATGGGGTCCGCGTGAATCTTGCATGTTGCACCAAATGGCCCGTATTTTAATTGAGTTTGACACTTCTGGCTTAGCGCATATCTTCGGACACTCCTCTCCAAAAACCCAAGTCCCTAGAATCCAAAAAGCCTTTAATGGCATCTCTTGATCCATCTTCTGGGATTCAACTTGGCGTAATACCTCAAATATTAAAACTTCTACTTCACTAAAGTCACTAATCCAACCTTAGTTAGAGGTTAGTTTTGAACCGATGATACTTGGGTTGGGCATAATATGCTCAATCCAAAAAGCCCAATTATAATGACTGTAAATAGCCCTAAAATAATCTTGTGATATGTGGTATTTTAATAAAAATAATATTTAAGGTGTTCAAGATATATATATGTATATATAAATATATATATATATTCTGTAACATGTATTTTCTGTGCATTAATATTAAAGACAATATGAAGTATTGTATTGTTTTCTTCCAACATTCCTCTAAATAACAATAATCCATAAAGAGACTACCCACTTATCGCTCTACAAAAGAACTCAGGTCAGAGCACTTATGTGAGGCCCCAAATAAGTTTTAGAAGATGAAAGAAGTTATCCCAAGTTAGATTTACCACTTTTATTAACGGAAGCTATAATTATGCTTCTAGAAATTCCTCAAGTTGTAAGATGTACCATCTATATAATACTGGAAACTAAAGAAGCCTGAAGTCTTACATACAAATGTATTACCATTTATTTTAAAGGAAAACCAAAACGGGTACCGATCTTAATTCAAAACAACGTACCGATCTTCTTACAAGTTTAAGAGAAACATTTACCAACATTTTTGATTGATATGACGACGTGACTCCGTCATAAAATTATTTATAACGAAAAATTAAAAAGAAAAAATATTCAATCAGTACTGAAAATAATGTGTAAAGGAATTTACTAAAAAACTCTTTTTTTTTAACAAATGGTAAAATGATTAAAGAAAGCCGAAATGTCCTAATAAACGACTAATGTAAAAATAAAATTGACGAAAGGAGACCAGTAAAAAGGTTCTTTATACAACAACCATTTTATTATTTATTCATTTATTATTCTATACCGTTAGGTTTACAGAGAGAGTTGGCTACATATAAAATTAAATTTCTAATAAAAATCAGAGCTAGGAAAATATATATATGTTAGGTATTTTCTAACAAAATAATAATACTTGTGTATACAAATGAAAGCAAGTAAAAGGCTGATAAGAGAAAAATGAAAGCGGTAAGAGAAATTGTATCTACTACACACAATGGCTTCAACATCACCGTTTATAACATTATTTTTAAAATTACACATTAAAATAGATTGTATTTGTCTTCAACTAGTTTCAAATACTGGACTCCCCATACATTGTCAAAGCCAATACAAGTAAGATACTGTTTAAGCTCCTTTGCCCAATTAAATGGCATGCCTGCATTGTCTACCAAATCTAATAGTTTCAAATAACACATTTTAAAAAGATTGTAAGCAGGCATTAACAAAATAGCCAGCCACGAACATAATATTCTACTGAAAACTTTAAATTTCATTCTAACATAATGACGACCGTTAAAACTGTCAGGTAGGACAGTTGTATAAGGGCTTATTAAAACTGTCCGGTAGGACAGTTGTATAAGGGTTGACCATCAAAAACTGCACGAAATAGCGTAACGTTAATACATATATCTCTTGGCGTTTAATCAACCACTATACTTAACTTTTTAAAAACTGTAAGTTCTTGTAAAAGAGATTATCACTAAAACATTGCTGTTTATACCAATTATAGAGCAGACTTTTCTCTTCAAATCGGTAAAGAAATCATTATAATCGGTACAATACAAAGAAAGATATAAAGGTTTGAAATTTGAACGATTTACAAAACCTCCAAAATTTAACCTTCTGTATCTCATTAACTATTATAACTGTAACATTGAAATTTATTCAAGTCATAGAGCGAACGTTTCTCTACAATTCGGTCAAGAATTCATTAAAATCGTAACAATACGAAAAGAGATATAGAGGTTTGAAGTTTGAACGATTAACGAAACCTCAAAAATGTAACTTCTGTATCTCAATAACTAATATCTCTAAAACATAGCTATTTATGCCAGTTATATAGCAGACTTTTCTGTATAATTCGGTAATGAATTTATTAAAATCGGTACTATATTTTATTAGGGGATCCATAAGATGCATTTAGAAGTTCCAACTCGTTACCATGAACAGATTTTCATCTAGAAATAAGGAATATTAAAGACCTCTAAACTCGTATTTTCAGTAAAATGTACATATCCTACAAGCTCTGCTATGAGGAAGTAAAGCAGTCTTTTAAACTTCCCTCTCAGTATTATTGGAAACTAAGCATGCCTCGAAGCTAACCCACTCAGCAATGTTCTACAACAGGTATATCAATGCCTCTAATCTTTTCCACACCATAACGTACTAATATGTAATTCATGGAATAATTATGGGTAATCAATTTAGTAATGTGGAATTTTATGATGACTGATTTTATCAAAAAAGCTTGTTACCTGATCTCTAGTTGGCACTTAAGCCAAAGAATAGAATTTTAAGTTTCTGCGATCTTCGTCGATGAGTTACATATGTTGACCATACACTCAGATAGACTACAGAAATATACAAATCCGTTTGTAAAAACTACTTTTAACGCATTTGAAAGTGAATATGTAATATTTAGATAAACGAAGTTTTTACTGCTTTCAGGCCTTGATAAACCGTGTTTGAGAAATATTGACAATTAAAGTATGGTTTTAATCTTGTTCTATGTATGTATCAGCTAGGTATATTTTTTTAAAGTAAGGAACCTTTTTAATTTTTTTTTTTTTTTCTTTAAGTTAATAGTTGAACAGTTTTTATAAAGTGATAAGAATGGGTCTAGAAGATTCTTTCGAAAGGATATTTAGTATTTAGACGAAACTGAGGTATATTCACGTTATTTTATAACTATATAACTATGTATATTATTTTCTTTAAAATTGCACATTCCCAAGTAATTGACTAATAATATTTTGTTATGTAGTATGAATATAAAACATTTATTTGTAGTCATTAGAATTAGTTCTCTTTAAAATTTATGAATTGAAAATGAACATTGAATTACGAAACCTCTTATTGAAGTATTGTACTTGAAATTTAAATAGAAAATCGTAATTAAAAAGGTTTTTATTTGTAACATAAATAATATGTTATTATTATTTTATTTTGTTTTCAATTTTAGGCGCGTCAACATCCTAAGGACATTGGCGACCGGAGCTTTTTTTAATGCACAACCGACCTCAGGACAGTGTTGTCTCGTTTTATTATTATTATTTTCTATTGTTTTTATTTAACTGAATCTCATTAATTGGAAGATGAAAAGTACTCTATGCTCGCTAGTAAATTTGAGTGCTCTTACAAATAATGCAAACATTTTTTTTTAATTTATAAAATTTAGCAAACTTTAATTTGGCTACATTTTCTGAATTATTTTGCGACACTGGAGACGTTCTTAGTGTAGGTAGAAGTGGGTGAAAACTATTTTTAATTCAGAGTATAGCAAAGTGTTAGTGAGTGAAGAAGCCCTCGCAACTTTAGAGCGCTGTCCTTCACTTGGAAAATTATGTTTTTTTCTCCACAATGACTGATCCAGTAATATTTTTCTGTAGACTTATTAATAAATACAAAAATATACTCTTATCTTTCTATTTTTTCATAACAAATAATTTTTTTGTTTGAAAATAGCTCCAAGTTCACATTAAAGTAAATAATAAAAATGTTCCAAGAAAAGAAATATGAGGACAATATTAATCGTTCAAAATGGTAGTTTTTTAATGAATCAACAAAAAAAAAATTGAAATCGGTTCAGCCAGTATATATATATAGAAAGAACTTGCATCAGTCTGAACTAAAAAATATGTTTATGCTCTTCTGCCTACGCTACGATGTGGCATCTCAAATTATTCAGAAAATATTGCATAATTTTTTAAAATGATTAAAAAATATGAAATAATCTGGACTTTCACTTAAAATGGCCTGAATGGGCGTGGTTATCCATCGCGGTTCAAAAATTAAAAGTTGCTTTTTTATTTTAAAGATAAGTATTTTTTCAATTTTGGAAATTTTCTAGAAATCGGTTCCTACGATTTTTTTTTTTAATTTTTCAAGTTTTGGATGTGGTAAGCGGTTGTGTATACCTCTAATGTTCAACTTTAGTGCAATATAAGGACTTATCACCTATTAAATAGGATTTAAATGTAACCAAAAATCCTAATTTGAATAAAGTTGGCTGATCGAAAAAGAACCCCTTTACTGAATAGATTTTTTGGAGCGCAGCTTTTTTCATCGAAAATTATTCAATTAAAGTGAAGTATAATTTTTTTAGTGCAATAACTTCTACAAAAACGGTGCTTTAAGTTAGGCCAACATACTGTGATCTACTACAATATCTAGGAGGACTACAAACATAAGTTGAAGCTGCCCACAAGTCGTGAGGTATTCATTTTTGTACTGTATTCAATGAATATAGGACTGAATACACGTATGTAAGAATTGTAAGCAAGTGAAACCATAAGATGCAATTCTAAGATGCTATAAAAGTTAAGTTTCAGGGTCCAAAAGTTGATTAGAATGAAGCAGAATGTTTCTTTTTACTGCTTGTAAGACATGTAAAATAGAATGAGTTATGAGTTAGAATGAATAAAATGAATAAAAAATTAAAGACAGAATATAAAAAGTAAAAGCAAAAAAAAAAAAGGAATCGTATGTTATATTTTACGTAGGAATTCAGCGCTGTAATACAATGCAACGGCAATTCACTGAACTAAGAAAGTTACAAAACCGGTATGGTAGAATTTCTCTAAACAAGGAGTAACTCTTTACCGAATCAAAATTTCTATTTTTAGGCAATAATTCTATAACAGCTTAATTGGAGAAAAAGTAACCGTTGTATTCTGGCCTTAATCACTGAAAAATTTATTGAGTCCGACAATTAATTTTTGTTTTCAAATTTGGAGTTTTGGCGCAATATTTAAGTCCTTTTAATATTATTCGAAGTGATGAGACTGTACCTTACCTTAAAATGGGTCGTTGAAGGGGTCCCTGTCCCCACCTATCTTCAAGAATGTTTTTAAACCCCAAAATACTTTCTGTTCCCCCTTAAGATTATTTATTGTTCGATTTGTTTGGGCATATGTTATTCTTAGGTGACTCAGAACTGTGGCTGGATTTTCATCCTAGGTCAATTGCTGTTTTTTTTTTTTTCTTGGAGGGGGTAGATGCGCTTTGGATAACGTAGGGTTTTCTTCACCATTGACCAATAAGTCTCAGCAAGGGCACTCATTTTGGTGCGGGACCTTCGGAGTTATGCCATTTGCATTGATCTAACTAGAAGAAGTTAGTGGTAAGAACATGTACTTCGTGCGTTTACCCTAAATAAGTACCTTTCAAGTCCAAAAACTACAGTTGCAGGGATATCCTTCGGAATGCCCAACATGGCCGCCCAAGAAAGCTACCACATTGAGCCACATTTAGTTTAGCATGAATCATTCATTAGTAACCTATCTCTAAAAACTAGACGCGGTTACCTTTTACTGACACAATTCCAGTCGTAGTTGTGAAGGTATAAAATCTGGTTGGCCACTCACAAGACTTTGTACTGCGATTACCAAACTTTAAACCAAAAAATTTTATTCTAACTTGGAATTTAAAAGAATTTTTAACTTTTATTTTTAGTGAAACCTTATGTAACAATGAAGAAACTATAGAATTAACTCTACTAAACGCCCAGAACTGCCCTAAAATGAATTCTCATTGAAAAAATGTAGAAGCTATTTCAAGACATTTTAAAAAAAAATAAAACATTGATTTAGTAAAGTGAATTACTTTATATTCAAGAGAGAATTTATCTTTTTTCAATTTGCAATTTGAAAGAAGTAGAGATTGTGTTTCACTTTCTTGGCCGGTGTCCTATTTTCGTCTAGATTCGGAAAAAAGTATTTTAAATCAGAATTTCTAAAAGATATGGTTTCATAGCTTTTCTAAGTGGTTCTTATGATTAAGGGTCCGCCCTTACAAAATTTGGGAAAACAAGCCTTAGCATACCGAACATTTCTTGTGATCTATTTAATCCTAGAATTCATTTTAATGCTAGAATTTCAGTTTATTTATTTATTTATTTTACACTGCGTTTTGATGTGTCAATTTTATAAATATTTTGTTATACCACGTGGAAATTTCTCTAAATGTTCTCTTATTTTTTATTTATGCTTTGTCTGTAGCCATAAAAGTTTAAGTTTTTGTAAAAGCACTTTTATAAAATTTTTATGATATATTACTGATCATTACTTGAAGCAGTTGTAAAGGTCAAATTTACAAAACTGTTCTCTTCAAAGACAGCCCTTGCCTTGCCATTTATTTACTTTTATCAAGAATAATTGTATGTTGCCTTATTTCAATAAATGGTAGATTTATTTAACTACTCAGTACGTAGTGCTTCCAATCGAGTGTATTTTTTTTCAAAGATGACATTTTTCTTACATATTTAATTCAAATTAATATTTTATGGGTGATGAGGCCTTAAATTTTGCTCAAATGGTAAATGTAAACAACTATGAAGCGGCAAACAGCAGCCATCACACCTCAGGGGATGCCGTAGGTTTTTCTTCCTTCGTATCGGTCGCTGCGTGTGCCCTTCTGAGCCTTGTAAAGGTATCCAGAGGGACAGTTCTTTAGAAAAATATGATCCTAAAAAAGATCGTCGATGATGTGAACGACGCGCTGTACCCTAGAGATAGACGACGCTCTCAGCAACTCTGTAGGCCTTTGTACAAGAGTTAGTGCAATCGTGGTTTTCATTTAAGATTTATCGCTGATAGACGGACTTTTTTTTTGAGATTCAAATTGTATTGTTCGATTCCACAGAGTCGAGTCTGCCAGTGTTTAGGCGCGCTTGTTACCATACGGATTCCTGCTATCTTAGTAAATTCGCCCCTCCTGGATGAATCCTGTTTCTGCCAATGGTTAGCTAAGAATTTCTCCTATAAAGTGGTAGGTATTTAGGTGAATATAGTAAAATGTTGGAAGAATATTTGTTTAAAAATAAATGAAAGAAAATTTAAAATAAAATCATTCAATACGCTAATGAGGAAAATTTGCCAATTTGTTTTAGACGATCATAGTATCTTCGAAGCTTACCTTGTAATGCTCATGTGACGTTTATAAAGGTATGTTAACATCGAGCGCCATATTGTTGAAATGGATGACTGCTACTTTGTGATTGGCTGCCGAATTTGCATACCTATACACCAACCAATAGGAGTTTTTACTTCGAACAATCACCCATTACAAGGATCAAAGCTCCTATTTATTTATGATTTTCTTCTACTGAAACCTAAGTTTTAGTTCCAACACATTGGTTAGATAAGTATACGAATAAGCTGCAACTTGTAGCGATACAACAGTTTAGTAGTTTTACAGAGAGCACCGACAGCACTGAACATAAACCATAAGCATTCTCAGTGTACTTATTTTATAGCACTTCAAATAGATAAATGGCAATGTAATTTTAAATAGAAAATAATGTTGCATAGCAACTGAGATCCTATCAAATTTTCTGTTAACAATTCACGCAATAAATTAAAATGGCTAGTATAACCTAATTGACTTTCTCCTTATAAAAGGCCTTATATAATATTAAATTTTAACATGAAAGCTTCCAATTAGGGTTGCCAAGAACTATTGAAACATGTAAAACAAATAACCGACTTGTCGGCTGTTTGAAGTTTTCTGATTTATCCCATTGTTTAGATGACGCTTTTTTTTCACGCTGACACCTACCTCTAAATTTATATGAAAGTAACAATAGTTACCTTTGTAATCTTTTCAACTACATGAATGGTTCCTGTCAGGTAATTTACTGGTGAAGCTCCGGCTTCTGGATTTTGGTCAAGAAGCTGATTGCATTCGCTCTGGCCAACTAGGTTGGTACGCTACAGGTTCTCCACTAAACTTGGGTTCCTCTCTTGCTTATTTTTTAAGCAAAACTCTGTTCTTCTTTGTTTTGGTTTAAGGCAACAGCATCGAAGCGACCACATCAGGGTCACCAGCACACTATTATACTGACTGAATCACATATCCTTAGCATGAATATTTTTTACTCAAAACTTCAGCATATCACAACTAGATTGAATGGTAAAACATTAATAGTTTATTCTATTTTTTAATAAACATAAATAAAGGTACATATTGTTTAATAAAATAAGTATGAAACCAGACGGTAGACACAGGCCACTTTCACTGTCTGGGTCAAGTTGTATTTAAATAATGAGGGCAGAATACAACTGAATAATTCGTAGGTTCTTGGTTACTAAACAAAACTATCACTAGTTTTATAGAGTTTTTCGGCTAATAAGGCTATGTTCAGCAAATATTAATCTGTATTTAGCTTGATATGTTTGAAGTTTTCTTTGAGGTTATGAATAAAATTTGTTGTTAAAAACACTTCTTCTTTTTTCATTCTTATTTTATACTTATTAAATTATTGTTTATAAATAAGTTGTTTTTCTTTTTTGATAAACTATCATTGATTAATTCTGCTTTAGTGGTTACGTTTACATGAAGTTAACCTTAAGGGGTTATAGGCAGTCAGAAATTTGAAAAAAATCGATTTTTTTTATGTTAAAGTATAGTATCTCAGGAATGTTGTCCTAAAATTTCAAGTCGATCCGAGCAAAATTGTAAGAGTGAAAGTGTTTAAAATGCCCCGACCGTTCGAATTACCATTGCTAAGCACAGAGCGCAACTTGCTACGCGGGAGGCAAGAATCCTACGCAGACAGCAGAAATCGGAAAACTTGGACATTTTGGAAGACATGGAGGACTTATTTTATGGGCCTGGAATCAATGACACTATGTAAGTTGAAAAAAAAGATTATCCAGGTTTTATTCGAAAATCTTTAACCGCTGAAAACTTTATACGCGTTTTTCTCAAAACTACGTTTTCAAAGTAGGTGGACACGATATCTCAAAATCTACTGCACCGATATTTTTGAAATTTTACGTATTTCTTTTACACATATTAAAATCGTACTTGGACGAAGGATTTTTTTTTTTCAATGAATAGAACTTGTTTTACAAACATAAAATGGTCAATTTTTTTTAGTGAAAATCGTGAATCAAACTTTAAAGTTGTCCCAAAAATTAAAAATTCAATTTTTTTCTAAATCCTTCGTTCAAGTACGAGATAAAGTCATCTACTAACGAAATCTTTTCGAAATTTTGATTTCAGATGACCCAGTCTCAAGATATCATGTCCACGAGAGGGTTGCATTTTTTTGACGTGTTGCATTAAAATATTCGCCATTAGTACAATTAATATTAATTTGTAAAGAAAAAATTACAATAAGTTCTTTAAAAATAGACTGATATGACGCAAAAGTTCCCGAATAAAAAAGTAAACACGTTTTTCCCCCAAAAAATTTGAAAAAATGACTTTTTTTGCGCCTCTGACTGCCTATAACCCCCTTAATAGGCCGAAACGTCATACGAAAATATAGAAGAGCTTCGGCAACTAATCAAGAACCTACAAATCTCTAACCACACTCACCAATCAATCAAATATGATACTAAATGATTATTTTTTTTCAACACAAGTGTTTTTGTGCAGTGAAAACTATATAATTAGGGTTATTTTAATTAGCATCACTGTTTATATTAAAACAACTTGGGTTATATATAATCCATAATAAAAATTATAATTGAAATGTTATACAAAATTTTTGCCCAGTATAAATCTATAATTAACACTATTTTTAATAGGCTACTTTAGTCTTGTCACATAGATCGCTCATATTTAAATATTTTTTTAGTTTAAATTAAGCTAGTAGTGGGTTTACTTAATTGTTGTGTGCGAGTCGAATGATAGTGAAAGGCCAGTAGGCCAGTCAGTTTGAGTGTGCTGCAGCTTACCTACAGCTCTGTCCCGCCTTTTTTTACACATACATATACGCATCACACAGATACACACACAGAGCCATTACACCTACGTCTCTCTGTTGAAAATGTATGTTCTCTCTCCATAGGTCTAGGAGTTAGGTCTAAGTTCCTTGTTCTCTAAACCAGTTTTTAGTGTCTGACTTGTATTACCAGAACTGGTTCTTCTCGAATGTAACTTCTTGTGGCGCTACTCTTAACAATTCTAACTCAAAAATTATAACTTCATAATTTGTAACTAATAGTTATAATTATTAAAAACAGTTATTTATTATTATTATTTTTTTTTTACATTTTCTTACTCCTAATAAAAGAGTATTATAATAATGCCTACTTTTTGAAATTAAGTTTTTTTTTCAGCAATATGTGTAACGTAAGAGCACTGAATTAAAAAACAAAATCTCATTTAAAATACTCGCATGACTTTTTCTTACTCCCATTTTCTTGGTTTAAGTAGCAGAATTATGTCTAATTGTAAACAAACTCGAAATTTTAGCAATCTTTTTTTTTCGGATGTGGTTTTTCCAGAGTAAGTAGAGGAGTTTTATCGTTTCCTAGCAAATTTACGTGGCTGATATTTTCTTGAAAACGTTTCTTAGTAAAAATGATTCTAAAAAGTGGAATGAATATGTAACATTAAGTAAAACAAAAAATACTTTGGTAGCCGCGAAAAACCGTCAGCTACATTCTTTTGGCTAGAAATATATATTCCATAGTGTAAATTGAAACCCGATAGGTACAATTGCCCAACGCTGGAAGCCTTCCAGCGGCCATTTTCGGTAAGCCTTTATTTTCTTCAAACAGTACTAACAAGAGTTTAACGAACACAGTATAAAGTAAATTGGTTGCCCGCTAAGTACTGATTAAACTTATTAATCGAACAAAATATCGCTAAAGCCTCTTCGTGAATCATTGAATAGTTCAACTCTGAATATCCTGGACGCAAAAGATATAGGTCTGTCCCATACCATCTGGTCATTTCATGTGAAAATAACCGCAGCTATGCCTTACTTTCGATGCATTACAGTACAATTTTTATAGGAAACTATTTGTTCTTTTAGCTTCTAGAAACGAATTTTCGCAGCTAGCGTCCCCATTGAAATGGTTTGCCTTCTTTTTTTCAATAACTCATATAATGGTGACAGAATGTTGACCTAAATTTCTAATAAATCGTCCATAATAACTAACTGCACCAACAAAAGCTCGCAGTTCCTGGACCCAACTCAGGCGAGTAATTTCACTGAATGCCCTTAATTTTTTTTTTTAGAAGTAGAAATGACGATATTTGTTTTTTTTTTTTTATTTATTTCTGGCCAGTTTTTTATTTTACATCCGTCATCATAGGAACACTTACATCAGTTAGGTGTAAAGCAGCTATCCTTATACCTTTTGTTGTGTGATCCAACTTTTTTGAAGTCCTATTGTTACCTAATTGTTAATTTTATAATAATTTATTAAGTAAAACAGAAAAAGCTAGCACTAAATTTACTCGGAACAACTTATAGTAGACATACAATTTATATTGTAAGATGAAACTAATATTAATTAGCATATTTTAAATCAAAAAATATAAGATAGGCTCTTAATTGCCTGAAAATTATTTTCTTTTCAAGTAAGACTTCATTTTTGTACCATATGTTACAAACAAAATAATCGTTTTTAATAAATTGAAAATCTACGCTATTACAATACGTTCCCGTACTGGTACAGAGAAGTTATAAAATTATCCATCATGTTATTTAAGGTATATATACAAATTTTAAAGCAATAGCCTAGGAGGGAAGGGATTAGCTATACGGCTAGCACATCCGATTCCTACGCAGAAATTCCGGGTTCGAATCCAGCTGCTGTGATCCTTAGTTTTTCTTTTCTAACAAGCTTCTTACAGTTCACTGTCCAGTGAAAGACAGTATTGTCTGTGACGAGAGAACATAGAATGGAAATCGGCAGTACACTGGAATAAACTCCGGTGGCCAATGAGTTCAGATGTTGGCGCTGCTTAAATTTGAATAAAATAAAAAAAATCAGGAAGTCCTGGACAGTTCAAACTTCGTTTCTGTTTAACCATTAGCCTTCCTGTGTTTCTAGGAAAACGTTTAGGTCGAAATCTATCAACCAAAAGTGAAGCGATCTTTTAGTTTTCTTTTAAAAAAATGATTGGATGAGTTTTCTCTAATATTAGAATATTTATCATCCACCTATCACTTCTAATTAAAGTTTTTCTCAGTTAAAATTGCCTTTTCGCTCTTCTGGAAGCCTCTAAAGTGCTCCTTCTACATAATTTACTGTTCCACAATTTTTTAATAATTACAGTTTATTTCATATCTTATAATTTCACGATTAAATAAAAGTGATTGACAAAATATTCTTGGATACATTGGGCTGCTTTATTTTCAAATACTCTCTCATTTCAGTATTTACTTATCGAGTAATGTTCTGAACAGTTCTGGTAATTTTTAACAAATATACCCAGTTTTTTCATTTTTTTTTAAATGTCGGTGTTCTTTTAGGATTTTTATATAAAAAAGAAGACTGATTCTGATATCAAAGAATGATATACTAAATTAGATTGTTATAATACCAATGAACATGTAAAAAAGTATTGCAGGATTTCAAGTTTATTTATAATGACAAACCTACGTAAATAAAGCCTTCGATACCGTCTGGTTTATATGATTTCTGTACCTCCTTATCGAGTAATATTTTCGTTAATACGTCATCAAAACTTTTCCTGTCAATAATAGAAACTCCTTCATCCTGTTAGAATCGTCCTCCTTTGACTGCAGTACCATCCAATAGCAGTGGGTGTTTGTAAACCTTTCCATGGCAACCTTGCCCAACATACATATATCATCAACGTTGGAATTAACTTACATAATTTAGCAATAGACAAACTGTTAAAGTATTAATTCGAGTGGGAAAAATAAAATAAAACCACGTTAAAACTAAAACGCCATACTTATCACAAAAAAAATGGGTCTCAATAGACAAAATAAGCACGATAATATTTTAATTCGTCGAGCTAACCATCTTCAAATACTTCGGCTTAACTGTAGACAACAAATTGAATCATTAAAAGTAAAATTCCGGTAATCTGACTTTAAAATTAAATCGTTTTCTCCATTATTCACACGCGACTCATAACGGCGGTACACAACAAACTCCTCCTAGCAAAGTGATAACACAATCGATTTTATTCTAAGCTTTTTTCGCCTAAAAAGATCAAATTGTCTAAAAACCTTTTTGTAAACCACATTCTCTAATAATCTCATTAAGAAAGTGATTATATTGTTTTCTAAATGAAAGAATAGTTTTAAAATGAAAATAAAAAATAATGGAATGACTTCTTTAGCTAAACCTCTCCACGAAAAAGAAATAATAATAATTCTAGGGGCGCCTATAGTTAACATTAATTGTTTACATGTTATTGCTTCGCCATAAATAAAATGTTACAGATGATAAAAGCTAGGCAAATCTCGCATAGTTAAGTTCAAGTTTAAGTAAAACCCTTTGCAGAAAAACTCGATTAAGCTGGGTCTTAATACTCGCATTTCTAGCTGATATTCTTATAACTCGAAATTGTGGTAAGCAATTGCTTACTCATCTTTTATTCAGGATTTAAAATAAACCATACCATAGGTTGCAAAGCCACTTTATAGAAGAGTTTAAATTGGCTCCCCCTCTGCTAAAAAGGAGTTGCCATAGAAAGGTTTTACAAATGAAAATGATAGGCCTATTTTTATGCAGTATGAACACTCATAAGACTTCCTTTCAACACAGTAAGTAAATACACAAGTAAATTTTCTTGAATCCGACAATTTTGTAATTAAAAGTAGTAGGTTTCACAAACACACATTTACTTTAAAGGAATCACTACAAAAAAAAATTAAAAAAAAAAGAAGAGTAACAAAGTAAGGCTGTTTTATAGGCAGTCTTTACATCCAACTACCAATCAAGTATCGGAGACGGAGGCGATTAGCCACATACTTTACCATAATTTCCTTTTTACTAACCATTAAATAAAATCCTAGGTCTAGACTGGTAATAATCTTTCGACAGTTTATTTCTGCCTTACAAAATAATGCAAACTAACAAAGTAAAACAATAATTGCATATTTAAAATCAACGCTGGCTGTTAGTTAAATTTGAAAATCGTTCTTTGGTAGTTTAGGTTTTTATACTGATTTCTAGCCGGTTCTGATGGGGTTCTCTAGCTTTTGAATTAGATTCTACAGAAATATTGGTTGGCTATACTGTCCAAATCTACCTGTCGATTAGTTCTTTCCATATGGTGTTCCCCACAGCGATAAACAGTATTTTATTTTAGAAATATTTAACTTATCTTACAAGCAATCGCCTACGCATGCGGAACAAATCAATAATTGACATGTATAAAGATATATGCAAGTGCAATGAGGTTTCAGAGATGTTCTCGGATTGAGAAATTACCTCAATTTCTGTGTGATGTATGGAATCCAGGTTAGTCTCTAGTCGAGAATAATAATAAATAAAAATTATTATCGCAAAATTGTATTATTTTTTTTGGTAACTAGTGTGCTATTTGGCGCTTCAATTCTAGAAAAAACTTCGATAATTATCCCGGTTTAAGAAAAGAGAAAGCAAAATTATTTTTAATCTATTTAAGTAAAGTAATTGCTTATTTTTTTTAGAAGGAGCTGAACATCCAACAAGCAATTAGATATCGCTGTCAAGAGCGGAACCACATACTTAACCGTTTTTTTTCAAACCGTGAATCACTCACTTACAAATCCACGTTTAGTAATTACTATACCAACATCCGCCCTTAAGTTATTATAATTACATTTTGTGTAAACATGGAATTAGTACTAAAATAGGTAGTTGGCCTCATTATTATTCATACGAGTTGTGGCTATTAAATAACGAGGCTGATGCTGCTACAGAAGAACTATGCATGTGCCAAATCTTAACGACCGACAGCTGTGCAGCGTAAAACCTTCTCTTTCGATTGCAGCGTCTCACGTGTTTGTACAGAAATCTGTCTGACTGGAACCGTCGTTTGAGTGTAAGATGTGTTAGTTTCGGTTAGCCGAAAACATGATACTACACATTGTAGTAGAGCAATGAATTGTCGTGAAATTTCACATGAAACTTGGCAAAACCGCTACTAAAACTTATCTTTTATTAAAAGAAGTTTATGGCGATGAATGTTAATCACGTGCGCAAGTTTTTGAGTGATTCAAGCGTTTCCAAGATGGCCGAGAAGACGTCGGAGATGATGACCGCCCGGGTCGCCCTTCCACGTCCAAAACGGATGAAAATATCGATTATAATTAATGAACATTACTCACCTCCGTGAAAGAGGAAGGAAGAGGAAGAACAAGTCACGGGGTTCTCCATCAAGACAACGGCGCCGGCTCACACTGCATTTTCTTTCAAGACGTTTCTAGCCAAGTACAACATCCCAGTTTTAGGCCATCCGCCTTATTCACCTGACCTGGCCCCTATGTGACTTTTATCTGTTCCCCCAAAGTCAAATCTGCATTAAAAGGAACACGGATTTCAGTCCGTTGAAGCTTTGAAAGAAAAAGCGGCACGCGTCATGCAGGAGCTCACAGAAAAAAGACTTCCAGCACTGTTTCGAACAATGGTAAATTCGCATGGAGCGTTGTAGGGATAGAGGAGGGGTGTATATTGAAGGTGATAATAACTAATTAGGTTTAAATTTAAAATAAAATGTTTTACAGCAATAGTCTCGTTATTTAATAGCCACACCTAGTATAATGAAATGAGCCACACTTAAATTGATGAGAAGTTTATAACCTAAGTGAACTGATATGTCTTCAAGTTTCAATGAAACCCTTTGGCTAGACCTAGATGCATGGAGTACTCGTAATGAAGCCGCCCCAGACAGTCGTACATCCGGTGACTAGAATCTTTACGACGCAAGACATTTTTGGCTACACATTTGTTACTCTTGCATATTGTACAAGCTATTTGAACTTACAATCAACTAAAAGGGTACTCTAGAAGAGTAGACTTAATATTTCCTCTCAAAAAAAAGCTGTTTAAATAAACAATTCCTAAAATAAAATAAAGATGTACACGCTTCAAAACCAGTACAACACGCGAGCTGGTTAAAATTCTATTAATTAAACTATACAAAAATATGTACGTATATATACATCAAATATATGTATTTACCCAAACAACCAGCTATTTTGTCAAAATTTTGTTAAACTATTGTTCAACTATTGTACTATTGTTTTTTAACACTAAATGCATGTACTAGATCAGCGTTTCCAAACCTTTTTTATGGCTCGCGTACCACTTGTTAGTACATCATGCTAAATTGTACTACTTCCTAAAAATGATTGTATTTCGTGAAATTTGTTATTCCGAGTGTTATTTTATTATTATTATCATCTTTATTTGTATAGAGATACAATGTATCTGTTACAAAGGAGTTCAAGTTCATGTTCACTTTATAAACTTTGTAAAGTGTAAGATGTTGGTTTTAAAACTTTTTTTTAAACTTTTAAAGTGCAAATCTGTACAAAATTTCGATTCGAATGACACTTCATTCATGAAAATCGGTGCACGTATCGATAATTTGAAACGATTGCTATACTTCCTCTTAACAAGTGTAAGAGTAGATCGTCGCTTTATTGTTAAGTTAGAGGAGTCCAAACCCTTTCATCCTACCAAATTTTATTAAAATCGGGCCAAGATTTACAGAGTAATTAGTAATAATAATTTTGGAGGGGGCTTTACATAAAGGGGGCTAACTCCTCTCCCATTCAATGTACAGGGTCGACACCCCCAAAAGGCACATCTACATAAAATTCCGAATTGAATGACACGTCATTCATGAAAATCGGTTTACGCGTTTTGGCGCTAAGCAGTTTACAAAAAAGGTAATAAGAACAAGAAGAAGAACAAGAACATTTTCAGCTACTTTTTTCTCGAAACCTATTAGATCTGGATTATTGTCAAAAAAATTACAGTTATAAAGGAGGGTTTGCCCTATAATTTAAAGAAAATTTGGGAATTTTATCTTTTATAGAAAAAGGGGAAAAAAATTGTCAAAGTTGGGTGTTTTTCAACGTTACGCTTTTTCGTGCAGTTTTTGGCAATCAACCCTTATACAACTGTCCTACCGGACAGTTTTAATTAAATTTAATGTTGCTTGGACCAGAACTTACTCATTACAATCAAGTCTCTGTAAGCAGATCTTTACACAGTTATCATTTAAGTTCTGTCACATGATAATTCTATTAAATTTTCTTTATCTTTTATTGATAATGACGTGACTTTTCTTAAAGTTTCTTTATAGAAGGGGGTTTGAAATTCAATTATCATTTGTGTTTTCGGGTTTTGGGAAAATACTCCACGAAAGACAATTTTAATCCTTGATAAATGTACTATTATACGTATTTTCTCGTATATCTTGAGACAGACTAACCTTATTACTGTACATATTAACAAATTTACTGTATAATATTATTAATTAAAATGATTTTTATGAATTATAGGAAAAAAACGTATCGATGATATTTTTATGATTTAATTTTTCATGTCCGCGTACCACAGGTTGGGAAACGCTGTACTAGATTTTATATGTGCAGCATGCTGTAATAAATGATCTCTTTTTGGCGTCACTTTGCGGAGAGATAGGATAGACTCTTGCAGGACATTCATTGGTCAATTTGTAGGTTTGCACATTTTTTTCTTTTTTTTCGTTTTAAGGAACCACAAAACTATCTCCGTTTAAAACTTAAAATTTATAATCTGCAGGATTACGATACTTCCTTTTTTGAGAAGTAAGAGGAAGTAAAAAAAAAAAAAAAGAAAGAAAAGCGGGAGAATTGTTCTATACTTCGTGACCCGCTCCATTATTCCCGCTTAAAAGTTTACAAAAAAAAATAAATAAATAAATATAAAAATAAAAAACATGAACCGAGCTCGCCTACTCATGAAGTGCCCCACTCTCTTTCCAAAATGCCCTGCTTGGCGGTGGGGTTACGGAACTGGTCCTCTTGCCTCGAGCTCGGTCAGGTATTCCCCACCAGTTTACTTTTAAGATCTTCATGAGTTTGTGGGCGTGTGTAAAATCAAATGCAATATTTTACAGGACGATGTTCTCAAAAGCTGAGTCACTCCACCGGATATCCAAGAACTCCCGCCTTGAAAATGAAATTTCAAATAAATTAATAAATTTGAACGTGAAGTATTAAATTGGCATCACGGTTAATCTTTGTGAATTTCTATTAAATATATATAAGAATTAGTTTATAAAATCGTTTTAAGAAGTTTTGATCTGTCACTTGTAGTTTTATTAACCATGTCTGGGCTTGCAGCTAAATATTTTTAGGGGGAGCCACGCCTCTTTGTCTGAAAGTATTCTGGTGCTCGTGAAAAGATGACTAGATCATCAAATAAATAGTAACGCTTCTAAAAATAATAATAGAATTTTATTTTAGAATATCATTTAAATCGCCATCAGCGAGGATTCGATAAATAAATTAAAAAAAACCAAAGACTTCATAAATAATACAAAAATACAAACTTGAAAATAAATTTATGCACTTACATTGTATGCTTATAAAATGAATCACAGAGTAAATTCATACATTACGTAAATAACTTAAGCTAAAAGAAAATTAATGAAATAAAATAAACAAAATTTAGAAATCAGTAATTAAATTCAAGAAGGTACCACTATGGATAAAGAAGTGCAGTGCTAAAGGCCAAGTTGTTGATGCGCCGAAATACGAGGGTCGTTTGAAAAGTCCGTGCAAAGTCAGAGAGATAGCACTACTGGCGCGTATCGAGGTTATGTTTAGTTAGTAGCATCTCTTGGAAGAACACACACCAAGTTTCAGCCAGATCGGTCTATTTCTTTGTGTTTGGCATTCGTTTGAATCGAGGAAGTCGAGTGATTTTCAAAAAAATGGACGAAAAAGAATTTCGTGTGTTGATTAAACACTACTTTATGAAAGGCAAAACGCCTCAGGAGACTAAAGAGAAGCTTGATAAACATTATGGTGACTCTGCACCTTCGATTAGAACAGTTTATAAGTGGTTTCAAAATTTTCGGAGTGCCCATATGGGCACAAGTGACGCTGAACGTTCTGGACGCCCTGTTGAGGTTACTACTCCAGAAATCATTGATAAAATCCATGATATGGTGATGGATGACAGAAGAGTGAAGGTGCGTGAGATTGCTAGTGCTGTGAGCATCTCGAATGAACGGGTACATAATATTTTGCATCAACATTTGGACATGACAAAGCTATCCGCAAGATGGGTGCCGCGATTGCTCACGCTTGACCAAAAACGAAATCGTGTGAAGTGTTGCAAGGACGGTTTGCAGCTGTTCCAGAAGAATCCGCAGGACTTTAAGCGTCGTTTCGTCACTGTGGATGAAACATGGATACATCACTACACTCCTGAGACCAAAAAACAATCTAAACAATGGGTTACCAAGGGGGAATCTGCGCCAAAAAAAGGCGAAGACCGTTCCTTCGGCCGGAAAGATTATGGCGACTGTCTTTTGGGATTCGCAAGGAATAATCCTCATCGACTATCTGGAAAAGGGTAAAACTATTACAGGTGCATATTATTCATCGTTATTGGACCGTTTGAAAACCGAGCTGCAAGAAAAACGCCCACGATTGGCCCCACAAAAAAGTCCTTTTCCATCACGACAACGCACCAGCTCACACCTCAGCAGTTGTGGTCGCAAAATTAATGGAAATAGGGTTCTAACTCGTTTCACATCCCCCCTATTCTCCAGACTTGGCTCCCTCGGACTACTATTTGTTCCCCAATATGAAGAAATGGCTGGCGGGAAAAAGATTTTATTCAAACGAGGAGGTGATTGCGGAAACGAATGGCTATTTTTCAGACTTGGACAAATCCTATTATTCGGAAGGGATCAACAAACTAGAGCAGCGTTGGACGAAGTGTATAAGCCTAAAAGGAGACTATGTTGAAAAATAAAAAAGGTTTACCGGAACAGCTGAACGTTCGAACCTAAAAAGGATTCAAACCTTCCAGTTAAAAATCCCATTTGTTTCTGACCTTGCCCGGTCCTGCTCCATCAAATTCCAGTCCAATCTTAATCCCTTAATTCGCAACTCACCCCATACCATTTTCGTTAGCTGAAACACCCGTATAGAGGGCCTCCTTCGAATTCTATTCATTCGTTACTCTGAATTAATCGACTTATGATGGTGATCGTTAGATAGAATGTCATCAATAACAAAGGTTGTGTATTAATTAATGTTGCAGTGTTGTTAATACGAAGCGTGTTTTGAAATAAAAGAATAAACAAGTACAGGTATGCTTTTCTTAACAATTTTATTTTTACATGAAAGCCTGTACCTTAACCTTTTCTACAAAATTGCCACTTAAGGCACTTATCCTATCGTACAACCAGCTTTTGAATATCCTATTCTCATAGAAGTCTGCCGCCTTTGAAAACGAATCACAGTCGGTGAGATTCTCATTCGGCGGAGGCATTTTAAATACAAACCAAGAGTAAACAAGATCGAATGTTTCCGTAATAAAGTTTGGCTTCATCCTGACAGAGATACCAAATAACCGACCGCAGCATTGCAGCGGCCAAATTTTAAAAACATTCAATTTTACTTTTAAAAAAATCACGCCTCGTATATCACCATTATGTCTTGAAAAAAATGAGCCGCGGCAATGAGCACAGAAGGGTCTTAGGCGTGAGCTACAGATCTTGGTGGTAGTAGCAAAATTTCTCCTAGATTTGAGCATCGACAAATACTTTTGCAACAGGTTTTAACACCCTTTATACCAGAATACTGAGTAACAATTCCACGCTGATCTGTAGAAGAGCTGATACGAGGTATTGCTATTAAATAACGAGACTGATGCTGCTACAGAAGAACTATGCATGCGCCAAATTCTAACGACCGACAGCTGTGCAGCGTAAAGCCTTCTCTTTCGATTGCAGCGTCTCACGTGTTTGTAGAGAAATCTGTCTTACCGGAACCAACCGTTTGTGTAAGAGGTGTTAGTTTCGTTTTGCCGAAAACATGATACTACACATGTAGTAGAGCAACGAATTGTCGTGAAATTTCACATGAAACTTCGGTAAAACCGCTACTGAAACTTATATTTTATTAAAAGATGTTTATGGCGGTGAATGTTTATTATGTGCACGAATTTTTGAGTGGTTCAAGCGTTTCCAAGATGGCCGAGAAGAGGTTGGAGATGATGACCGCCCGGGTCGCCCTTCCACGTCCAAAACGGATGAAAATATCGATTATAATTAATCAACATTACTACCGTGAGGTGCTTGCTCAACTCCGTGAAAGAGTAAGGAAAGAAACGACCCGATTTGTGGAAGAACAAGTCACGGGTTCTCCATCAAGACAACGCGCCGGCTCACACTGCATTGTCTGTCAAGACGTTTCTAGCCAAGTACAACATCCCAGTTTTAGGCCATCCGCCTTATTCGCCTGACCTGGCCCCATGTGACTTTTATCTGTTCCCCAAAATCAAATCTGCATTAAAAGGAACACGATTTCAGTCCATTGTAGCTGTGAAAGAAAAAGCGGTACTCGTCATGCAGGAGCTGACGGAAAAAGACTTCCAGCACTGTTCTGAACAATGGTAAATTCGCATGGAGCGTTGTAGGGATAGGGGAGGGGTATATATTGAAGGTGATAATAACTAAATATGTATAAATTTAAAATAAAATGTTTTACAGCAATAGTCTCGTTATTTAATAGCCACACCTCGTATGGTACGGATCAGTATCGGGACCGACGACTACATTAAGGGTACGGGTGTGGCGTCGGCAATGAAATTTCTCTTGAAAATACATCAGTCATTCTGGATGAAGTTTTCGCCATTCTAAGTAAGTGCCTAACATCTTAGTAGTAGTGGCAGCAAAATTATTAGCTCCAAAAGCTGATATTTTTTCTTGCGAAGCAAAAGCCTCGGCTGCAATTAGCATGGCTATAAGAAGGTGGTCCTTCAGCATCTGCTCCAAACTAAGATATGTGAGAAATCTTTTGAATTTTTGAAGTTTTTAAGGTGGATGTATCCCTTTTTAACACCTAATAGTTTCCCAGGCATCTGAATCTTCCTTGAAGGTGAATTGGAGTATCCTCCTTTCATTCCCCCTGTACAATCAACGGAGGAATCCTTATTGTACCCAGCTTAGCTTCTTCAAGTCCCCTCTGAGTCTACAATACCCCATAATAAAAGCCATCAGCACTCCAGCTCCAGATCCTTCAGAAATTACGAATGACATTCAATGTTGGAAAACGTAACCTATTTTATCTGATAGCATCAATTGCTGTCTTCTTTAGTCTGACGGAAGATAGTGTGACCAAGTTATGCTGCTGGCACAAAACATGTTATCATTTTCTTTTAAGTCTTCTCGATCCATAAAAGTTTCGAAACATCTTTTAAGTTCATGCGATGTAATAGGGAAGCACAAGCAGACATCATCTTCACACACTTAATCTTCATAAACTTGGGGTAGATTCATCCATTCTTCTTTCAGAACTTCTCCTTCACGCTCATGAATGAATCATTTCTGCCCATTCTCTGATAACGCATCTAAGCTCTTCCAATTTCTCTAATAATTAAGTCTACGAACAAACTTGACGTTGGGATGGTCCCGTTCGAAATTAAAAAAAAATCAAAGTCGTTCCTTGTTCTTCGGCAGTAAATCTACATAAAGACTCCTAATCAGGTGTCCTGAGTTATGATTAGGTTTGCACTCTAATTTGTGTGGTTCGTAGTTAGGAATTTTAAAGTGTGGTACAAGGTTCTGTTGCCTCCAAGGAGTTAGTCTTATTTAGTCAGAACTATGCTACAGTCATTTATGAGTTTACTTCTAGCGTCCTTTAAATTTTTTGGCTGTAAGACTTGTAAGTGAGAACCTAAGGTTGGGTAGATCCGATGTAGTAACGTTTTAACTAAGGTAGCGTCTAGTTGGTCTGTTAACATTTTTAGAATTTGGTTTTGGATACCGTCTTACTTGTATCTAGTTATTACGTTAGTTCTTTTATCGTCGTCTGTTTAAGAATTATATAGGCTGTTCCCTAATGCTTGATTTCATTACTATTATTTCGGCAATTAGGTCCGGAACGGTCCTATTATGACCTACTATATCCTAATTATGTCCAATATATGATCCGCCATTATTGTTAAGGACTACCGCCTCCACGGGATCGTCTAAATAGCTCATCGCAGCTCTGAATAGAACCCAATGATTACTATCTTTTTCTCTTACAGCTTCACCGCAATGTACTGCGTAGATGTCTTGCAAAGTGGAGATAAAATTAGGTAATTTATAGGATGTTCCATCATATCAGGGGATATATTTGAGTATCTCGAGATGGGTTTTGAAACTAAAGGAGTTTCCCTTTGTCATTTTGTAACTTTGACCTGGAAATGAAAAGGAAATACACACAGACAAAAATAAATACAATTTATGAGATACCAGAGAATTACTCACAAGAAATTGATCTTGGATTTAATCCTTCGTCTTCGTGTGATGTTGCTGCTCCTCGATGTCTTCCTCCTTAGGGCTACTTCCTTCTGATCGGAGCGAATGACCACGTAGAAATAAAATTTTTCATAAGCTTTTCAAGTTCCTTGTTCGTGAGCGCCAGTTATGATATTTGAAAGTACAAAAGAGCTTTCTAAAAAAATTTATTTAGCAGAAAAACACGTAGATTACAAGAGCTCTTCATGTTTTATACACTCCAATCTGTTGTAAAATAAGTTTTTCTGCTAAATACATTTTTTTAAAAAGCTCTTTGTACTTTTAAACGTAATAGCTGTGTGAATGGAGGCGAATTTTGCAAACATATTTTACGACAAAGTTTTTCGTATTAAACACATTAAATAAAATCCAAGGCCTCTAGAGCGGGAATCGAACCCAGTACTACAATAACATATATGAACCATTTATTTTGAAAGTGGGGCAAGTCCATTTTTGAAAAAAAATGAAGATAATGGTAATTATAGATAAAACTTAGTATGATCTTTTTATCTGAAAACAATTTAGAGTAAAAAAAAAATCAGAATCCTACTATTTAGGGAGATGGAAGTTTTAGCTCTTAACGATTTGTAAATTTGATTTGATTTTAATTTGAAAATGGTGCAAGTCCATCTTAGGTTGAAATTATTTAACCGTACAGCAAAATTTAACTCCGGTTGCTGTATGGTGAAGCAAATGTGATGGTTTAACATAATGTCTTATCTGTCTATCTTTGATATTGGTAATCGGTGATTGTACAATATTTCATAAAATTTATTATTATTTAATAATAATAAGTACATCTTAATTTTGTGTTTCGATAATAACACCAATATCCGGAAATCTTAGTACTACTGGCAACACTGAAAAACTGTAATTGTATAACATTCGACTTATATTATCGGCTATCAAGTTAGTTGTATTGTTTTGTGCTCGATGTACGAAAAAAGTTTCATTTTGAAAAGAAAAAATGGCTGAAACCGATTACAACGGTAATTATAACTCTGATGCATCTGAAAGTGAATTTGGTAGGTAACAAATATAAAATAAAAATGCTTTTATGGGTAATAACGCCATTTCAATAAAATCCTCATTTGCAAGTAATTTTATTATGTTTGTAGAAATAAGACCCATGACAATCGGTAATAAAAGAAGAATCTTGGAATCAGAATCTGAATACGAAGGCAATTCAGGCCAAAATGATTCAAAAAAAGAAGAAGAATAGTTGAACTATTGATTAGTATTTTGTTAAATATGAAATATTATCCATTTAAATCAACGATTACAATAATTCATTAATTTTGAAAGTGAGGCAAGTCCATTTAGTTATAATAAAACCTTTATTTCCTTAGCCAGCACTATTGGATTATAAACTTACATTATCTAACACCACAAAATACAAAAAAATATGTCCATTAATATTTACCAATATTTTTAAATTTATTGAACCGCAAAACCTTAAATAGCTCGAAATAACAAAAAATGGACTTGCTCCACTTTCAAAATAAACGGCACATATGTACATATTAGTTTTGCACAGGCCTCGTCTCTAACCGCTCGGCTACCGTGACATCTAGGCGGTCCGGTCTTTTCTCTAAGATCAAAGTGTAGTATCTGTTCATGCAATGTTAAACGTAAATTAATATAATAAATTCAGAGCCCATTGGGGTAAACTAACAAATTTAATTGACTTCTAAGTAGATATAATGGATGTATTTTTTTTATTAAAATAAAACGTACTTTTTCTTTTAGGTGATCCATTTCAATTCGCGGGCAGTTGATTCGAAAATCAACTTCAGACACTATCTGATGTATGTAGTGGGTATGTATTATAAGATTAATGAACTTCTTATATTACTGGGAAATCGCTGAAATTTGGAAGAAAGAGTAACGCCTAATACAACAAAATGGCAAAAACTTCCGATTGGTTGCTTGATTTTTCTTCTATTTTTTTTTTTTTTTTTTTTTGGCGGCTACCTTTATTTTGTGGCGGGTCCATACTGATTCCCCTCCTACCCTTTCCTCCCCTCAAAATGCACCCTATTGTGGTGGGGGCAGAATCTGTATTCTTAGTATTTTATTTTTTTTCTCTTATTTGTCTCGGCCTCCCCCTCTATATAGAGAGGGGATACAGAGCTAATGTTTGTGAAATCGTTTTCAAACCTCAGTCATAACCCATGATTACTACAAGTTCCCCACAATGACTCGTTTCTCCCAAAAAAGAAATTTGTTTAAAAAAAAAATCGATTTTTTTTTTTTTTTGAATTCTCACAAACCCCTCAAAAAAAAAAATGAGAAGGCACTCGTCTCGAAAAACCAAGTAAGTAGCCAAAAATATTTTTTTTTTCAATTTATTTTTTTACTGCGTTGGTAAAAGGTCCAATCTATACGAAAAAGTGGCCTATTTTTAAAGAAAAAATTAGTACACGTGTCTGTGTTAGCATAACTCGAAAAATTAAAGTTCAAAAATTTTATAATTTTGATTTAAGTGCGACAGGATAGTTAACTTTTATTCGAAACGTTTTTTCTAGGGTAATTCAACTAAGAACACTTTTTGGGAATATAGAGTGTTTAAGGCTTACCATTAAAGTGTCATTACTGTACATTGTACGGTCTTACCTTCATTTAAACTTAATAATAATTGCTTTTTGTTTAAAATTGATCAACGAGAAGTGCTTAATTTCAATTCTATCGCATTTTTGTTTGATTGTGAAAACATTATTGTAATCTACAGATACACTATTTTATGTTTTCATTATAAATGTAAGATATGAGGTCTCCTTATACAAGAAAAAGTGTTCTTTTTTTCACAAATTGGGCTGTGAATCTGTCGAACTCGAAGTAATGTTTCAACTTAAAAATCAGTTAGGTTGGTTCAAATTGGATATTTAGTTTTGATGCCGACTTGAGGCCCTACAATAAACTTTTCGATCTAAATCAATTAACGTATATGCCACTATTGAATTGAATCATTTTATTTTTTTCAGGTTTTTTAAATGTTCTCTAAAAGTGTTTTTAGACTGTTCTATCAAAACTAGTATTGCTCATTACATACATTACGTTCTAGAAACTTTTATTTTGAAAATTTTTCGACAAAAATTCAGTTATTATGAATATATTAATATTGAATGACAAATTTCAAAAAAAACTGTACAAAAATCGGTGATATAAAGGGCTAATTTTAAGAATTGATGGTTTATTTTCACCAACCTTAGATGTAACAATGTAAAAAAATATTATAATTGAGCATAAGCCCTGAAGATGACTAAAGTCCTTAGGCCGAAAGCTTGGCAAAAAATGAAAAATTATGACTGAAATTGGCAATATACAATACTTTCTTTTTTTTTTGGAGGGAAAGATTGAGTTAATCTTTTCACTAATGGGTCATTTTAGTTGATTGTAGGGTTTCAAATGCCTGTGCAATATTTTTTTGGGAAACCAAATGTGTAGCCCAAAAAAGGTCTTGCGTTGTAAAGATTCTAGTCACCGGATATACGACTGTCTGGGGCGGCTTCATTACTAGTACTCCATATATCTTAGGTCTAGCCAAAAAGGGTTTCATAGAAACTTGAAGACTTGAATCAGTTCATTTAGGTTATAAACTTCTCATCAATTTAAGTGTAACTCTAATTCCGCTTGTAGCTATTTTTTGATGGATAGCAAACATGTTAGTAGTAAAGTACGTGCTATTGTCGCCGTTCATAATACCTAATTTGGTAGTTAGACGTTGAGCCTGTAACAATAAGCGATTACTTCATTTATTTATTTTTAATTGCAATAAGTCGTGTAAATGTTCTCTCCATATTTATTATTATTTGTAATTTAAAGCACGCCAATATTTGAGATAATTCTCGTCCGAAGACTTCTCAGAGCATACCTCTCTAGTTTTCTCTCGATGTAGACAGCACTGTCTGTCACTAGAAGAGGTTAGCTATAGAGGCTACAGAAATCTAAAATAGAAAATCTAAGGGTAGCTGTATGCGAACCGGTAATTCAAACCAGTAGTTTTCAAATATTATTTGTTTTCGCTTTAAATTTTTATACTTAATGTTAATAAAATAATAATTTCGAGGCGCCACAGTAGCTGAGCGGTTAGAGGCGAGACCTGTGAAACTAGTACGTATTGTGGTATTGGGTTCGATTCCCCGGTCTTAGGCCTTGGATTTTACTTAATGGTTAATAAAAGAAATTATTAATAATACTTTACTTTTACTTTAATACTTAATATAATGATAATTATTTGAATCACTCTTTTGTAATGATCGTAACAATTACATAATTTCTATTTCAATAATTGCCAAAGTACAAACTTAAACCTTTTCTAAAAACTCGTAATATTAAAACGTTTTTTTTTACTCTTTCTTACATTATACAGCTCTGTAAAAACTACCTTACAATGATAGACTAGATGGAAATAGTCCCCCTCACTACCACAGAATTGGCCCAAAACAAATTCAACTAGAAAAATTATTTTAATAAAATTTATGTACAAAAATTAAAGTTAAGTGCACGGAATTTAAATAGGAAGTTTAAATTGTAAAAGTCATTTTTGAGAAAGAGAAGAAAAATTAACAAAAAAAAATCCCTTCAAGAATGGAGGCATTTCTGGTACCATTTTGGTCGCTAAGTTACAGTAAAAAGGTGCTCTGGTGGCATTTCTGGTACCATTTTGGTCGCTAAGTTACAGTAAAAAGGTGCTCTGGTGGCATTTCTGGTACCATTTTGGTCGCTAAGTTACAGTAAAAAGGTGCTCTGGTGGCATTTCTGGTACCATTTTGGTCGCTAAGTTACAGTAAAAAGGTGCTCTGGTGGCATTTCTGGTACCATTTTGGTCGCTAAGTTACAGTAAAAAGGTGCTCTGGTGGCATTTCTGGTACCATTTTGGTCGCTAAGTTACAGTAAAAAGGTGCTCTGGTGGCATTTCTGGTACCATTTTGGTCGCTAAGTTACAGTAAAAAGGTGCTCTGGTGGCATTTCTGGTACCATTTTGGTCGCTAAGTTACAGTGAAAAGGTGCTCTGGTGGCATTTCTGGTACCATTTTGGTCGCTAAGTTACAGTAAAAAGGTGCTCTGGTGGCATTTCTGGTACCATTTTGGTCGCTAAGTTACAGTAAAAAGGTGCTCTGGTGGCATTTCTGGTACCATTTTGGTCGCTAAGTTACAGTAAAAAGGTGCTCTGGTGGCATTTCTGGTACCATTTTGGTCGCTAAGTTACAGTAAAAAGGTGCTCTGGTGGCATTTCTGGTACCATTTTGGTCGCTAAGTTACAGTAAAAAGGTGCTCTGGTGGCATTTCTGGTACCATTTTGGTCGCTAAGTTACAGTAAAAAGGTGCTCTGGTGGCATTTCTGGTACCATTTTGGTCGCTAAGTTACAGTAAAAAGGTGCTCTGGTGGCATAAAATTGAATTATAAAATTTCAGTTTTTTTTTTTGGTTTTTGGAACAGATTCCGAAGTTCCTTAAAACAAAAATTTACGGTGCTAATTCAATTTTTTAAAAATTAACATGATCGCAATACTTTTCTTAGTTACCTAGTAAGAAAAATTAGAAGTATAGTTTTTATTTATTAAAACTGATAATTGATAAAAATCCACAAAAATAATTCGTAATTTTGTAAAACACCTAACTTTGAATTTTTTTTTTTTTTTAAATAAAAGATCCAACTTCTAAATTTTCTTTAAAATATAGGGCACATTCCCCTTTATAAGTGTAATTTTTTGCAGCATAGATCAAATAGATTTTAAGAAAAACGTTTTTTAGAAATTGTTCTTGTTCTTACAAACAACGTAGCACCTCAATGCGTGAACTGATTTTTCATTAATGAGGTATCATTTAATTTTATGCAGGTGTACCTTAGTTAAAATTCAGCAATCCGAATTTTTTATAATGTATCTCTATTTACCTTATCCCCATCGCCGGATTTTCCTATAGGCTAACTAGGCTTTAGCCTAGGGCCTCAAGATCAAGAGGGGCCTACATTCAAATTGTTAGCAAAATTAAAATTACACTATTCTAAAAACAGTGAACACCATGCCACATTTTTTTTTTATAAAGGTTAGTACCAATAACAGCATGTTTCATTTAACATATTGATAGTATATATATCACAGTAGTGATGTATTTTATTATCTCTCATGTAATTTACAAACTTAAAAATGGGAGGTGAAAGGGCCTCATAAGTGGAATAGCCTAAGGCCTCTTTTCATCTAAATCCGGCCCATTGCTTACCTTATCTTCTTCCTAATCAGGCACCTACGTAATATTGAAAATTTTGGGCTTGGTTTTTTACTGAAAAACTATTTCTTCTACTAAAGAACCTACATAATATCATTGTTTGATTGGTGCTTTATTTTTCAATATTAATGTTTAATAAATCTTATTTGAAACTGATCAGTCTACTAATATGCTTTAATTTCAGGATGCTTCTCTTACCGTAATATTAATCAGAATTAAATCGGCTTCTTAAAATGCGTCCTGAGGTTAAGAATAGTCAGTTTACTAGGAAGTTTGACGCGCTTCAAATGTTCCCTAATTTCATTATACTCATCATGTCTAGAATGTTAATTATAAATAAACATGTAACCTCCTAGCAATTTACCATTGTTTGAAAAAGTTCAGTTGAAAGAATTTATGAATTTACTGAAATATTTCCTTTTATTGGCAGCGATTCCTTGGTAATGAATAACAATTGGATTTCTTCTGAATTGGTATATTAAGTCACGTTTGAGGCCTATCACTTTTATTTTGTAACATAATTCAAACAATATTTAATTTAGATCAGTAGCGTACTCTCCATGAATGCAAGAGCATGCAGTACATGCCTTCCAATTCAAATTATATTTTATTAATTTTTGATGAAATTAATTTGTATTTTTGTTTCGGTTTTTGCTGTTCCACTTTATTTAGAGACATTCACAATTTGAAAATATACTTCACATCTTTATAATAAAAGCATCTCAAGTTAATCTCCAAAGTTTATGCCAAAGTTCAGAGCCAAGAATTGTGTTAACGTCGTCAACAGTTGTTAACAATATACGAAAGCTTAAAATATTAAATTGTTTTGTGTCTCTTCGTGCAATATTAAATTAATTCGAACTGTCTTCTAATTGTAGTCGAATAAAGTTAAGAATGCCAGTAGTTATAATGTTGTTAAACTGAAACTTTTTTTTAGCTGTAAATGATTGCATGCCTTAAATTAAAATTCAGGACACGCTACTGATCTAACAGAAGTTCTGGAACAGTTTGTACATCTCGCTTCTCTCATTAAGTGCAGTGTTACAACAGAGAACATGCATAGAACTGCAGCTAAATAAAACATTAAGTAAATATTCCATGTTTAAAAGATAATTTGACTTTAGATTGTTTGAAAAGAGAGTGAAAAAATTAAATTTGCAAAATTTTGAAACACCCAGTAACTTTTTTTATGTACGTACATAAAAATACAAATAAATAAATAAAATAAATTTTGAGGGATATATGATTCTGTAAAAGACCCTCACAATATATATGTTTTAAAATGGGGTTTCAAAACAATCAGAATTACTGGACAAACTTACTTTACAAGAAATTCAATTGTAACATAGTTCTATTCTGGCCTCAATAAATAAATAAGACCAAAATTTAATGGGATATAGTTGGATTATAGCATTATTTGTTGAGTTTAGAGGCTAGGAAGGGATGCACTAAATATTTTTGTTTAAATTTATTAATTAACTTAATTAATAGCAGCATTTACTCTTCCATATGTGAACTGTTGCAATGGAATCGTGCAACGTCAAAACTTCGACAACGTCTTTGAATGCATTTTGAATTTCTGCTACAGCAAAATCAGTCGGAGTTATTCAGGGCATCACTGTGGGTTGAACCAATGGTGTCCTACAGAAATATGATCTAGTGGAAATGGACTTCGCAGACAGGCACGGTCAGATAATTTACACAATTCGGATTTGGAGGTACTTCTGTACCTGCCACAAATTTGTATCTATGTACATCCAAGGTGTAGTCCAGCAGTCGTGGCTCCCAATTGGCTCCAGATCTAGCAGATCATATTAAAGGCCAGGTGAGGAGCTAAAAAGTGATTTTTGGTTTTGGGCTACCATTCGATTGGGTAAACTACAGCTTCGTCAAGATCTTCAAAGCTCTTACTCCGAACAGAGTTATGAAAGCCTGGACAGCTATTGTCAGGCAACTTTTTATAGGACACCAAAGGCTTTGTACGCTGTTCAGGGCTAATCCAAGGTTTGACAACTCGTTAAGCCTGCATAAGCCTGCTCTGTGGGATAATTAGTACCAAAGACATCATTTTGGACAGTCATGTAGCCTAACAAGCTATCCAAGTCCTTTCAAAAGAACTTTATGAAAGCCTTAAGTCTTTTTAGTCAGTTGCAAACTTAGTAGTATTCTGACCTCATACCTAAATATGACCAAACTATGTAGTAGGCTAAAACAACATTAATATATACGAGAAGAAAATTAGAATAGTGGTTAACGTATACTGGATTCTAATGCAGAGATTCCGGGTTCGAATCAAGAAGCTTCTGGCGCTTAGATTTTCTTTTCCTAGGAGCTTCTTGCAGTTCATTGTTTAGTGATGGACAGTGTTGACCGTAAAGAGAGGACACTGACCATAGGCCGGCAGTGAACTGAAAAAAGTTCCGGGTGCCAATGATGTTGACGCACCTTAAATTGAAAAAAAAAAATTATCATTAATTATAGAGTTTTACAGGACAATTTTTTTTTTGTTTAAGCAAGTTGTGAGTTACATAGTTGTATTCTGACCTAAATATATATTTTTTAAAAAAAACTGAGCGAAAAAAAGTATTACTGTTATATTTTTTTGAAATTGCATGATGCCATTTTTGATTATGTAATTAACTGTATTAACAAGGTGACTGTTGGAATCTTTCTTCTTCAGCAAGTTCTCACATTGTAGTACCTTAATTCAAAAAAATTATCTCATTTCTTTACGCCAAAAATGCATGCCATAAGTTTGAACCGTAGGTAGCCGATTTACTGAGTATGACCAAAAACAGCCCTAGACTACAGTGTGAATGAAAAAGAAGTTTAATGGCATTAAATTCTTCTATGTAGAAAACCTTTATAATACTTAATCGAACAGTTATTAACTGATATTTAGTTCTCACTGTTTCAAAACAACATGGAAAGAAATTAGTCTCCTTGACCTTTTAAAATTAATAAATATTAAAATTACGTAAAATACTGTACACATTCCAGGCATTTGGTTTTATATTATTTAAAATGAGAGTAATAAAATGAAATTCTACTAATTCTGTCCATTTATAAGACCAAGGTCCACTATATTCTACACTAAGCTGGACAATTGAAGTTAAATTAAACAACTTAATATGAAAACTAATTCTGTTCTAATATGTGACCAAACCAAATAGTTTGTACCTGGAGTATTTCAGCTTTATTAAAACTATCAGAAACTATAAAATTCTTAACTTGTAAACTAATAGTAAGATAGCAAAGTAATGCCTATTTTTTCAGGTGAGCTAAAGCTCCTACTACCAAATTAGGCGACTAGCAAAACATACTTTACTATAAAGTTCTCATATTAAACAATAAATAAAATTCTTAGCCAAGACCGGGGATCGAACCCAACACCAACAATACTTAGTACCTACACGAGTCTCGCCTTTAACCGCTCGGCTATCGTGGAGCTTAACCTATTGTAATTTTAGTTCTTCTAATCTTACTTCTGTCTTTTTATATGATACCCGGTTTTGTAATAGGCCCAAGGCTGTTTAAAAAAAAAATAAATAAAACAAAAAAAGTTTAATTTTAAAAACTAAGAATATAAAAGGAACTATCATTTGATGAGTTAACTCCAAACATCCAAATGTAAATTTTTTTGCTGCGTAAAAAGATGGTCACGATTCGAAAGAGGATGGTATCGGTCGGTGCCCGCCGGGGCTGTAAGCTGAGCGACGGAAAATTTCAAAGTTCTGATTTTGGATTACTGAGGACATTTGATGTCCTTTTTTTTTTTTTTGAAGCGGAACTCTTTTTCTACAAGCAAGAAGGATATTCTTAAGATAAAGCGGAGAGAATGCGTTAATGCAGCGCAAGTAGAATCGGATGTAATCGTACGAGCATAAGAAAACAGCTCAAAACGATTGTCGTCCTCTTAGTTCTATTTCACGCTCTGCATCATGTTTTCTTTTTTTTTTCTTCTACTTCTTTTCTGAAGACTGGTACAGCTGATTGGCTCTGTTTTTGCTTTTGCTTGTGCGTGTATCAATCAAATTCAATTTCATTCTATTAACAAATGAACTAAAATTACTCCGATTATGAAGTAGGGTTTTTACAGACTTCAAGTCGACCTGCAGCTTGATGGATCGTACGCTGAAATGAATGTTTTTGCAGCTTTTGGCAACCACGGAGACTGCTCGCAGGTGACTTATACAGTTTGTGATTTGCCAGAAGTATGTTGCAATGCTGCTGAAGTGATCAGTGGCTAGACTGCCGATGGAAGTGCTGAATATTAGGTGAGAAGGGGATCTAGGCAGCTTGTTTTTCAGGCTCACATCAATCCTCCCTAAAGTTTCCCAACCAGGCTGAAAAAAAAACCCTCCACAAAAAATTCAGAGCCTTCCCTTTTACTTCATAAATTTCAGCAGCGGCATTGTAACGGTATAGCTTTGACCTTCTTTTCCGGGGTTTTATTGTGCCCGCTCATTATGTCTCCCGTTTCCCTCCACCTAACAAACCCTATTACCCACAGAAGGTTATTTTATTACCTCTGCCCATATCGCGGATTTGCTAAGACATTCCTAGACCAGTCTTGACCTAAAAACACATGAGTTCAGCGCTTTAATGGTAGCCTGGCTATTGGAAAAGATAACAATCTTCAATCCTAATACCTAATTCCTGGCAATTCATTAAAAAGACCTAGGTGGTTACCAGTTTTTTAGGGGTATACATCATTTTTAGAACATTTCTAACCTTTTAATTTGGGGTTAACCTTGAGTTAGCTTTGCGGGAAGGCGTTAACAGGACACCAGGGAGTTTATACCTGACTACTGACTACCACCTCTTCCTAGAACTTCCCAGTGGCGCTTGGTTTTCTTTTTGATCTGGGGAACCATCCTTAGAACATCAGGCTTGGCCTGGGTGGAGAACCTTCATGCTTTCTGGAGAGCGTTTCTGCTGGAGGGATGTACCCAACCTACCTAAAATCATAGTAGAAGAACTTTTTTTTAAGATTATTTAGAGATGGTTGAGTTGGCTTCAGCGAGTAGTTGTTCGTAAATTGCCGGATTCCATTTCACCTCCTCGAACTTGCCAAATAGTTCGTGATTAAGCAATACACTAAACTAGAACAAGCTAGTCCAATTTATGTTGCGTTAAAACACCAAGAACTTAAATTCTAGTCAAGTGAATTACCAAACTACTAAGTCACAAAGTTTTAAAAACTATGACTAAGTTCTATAACTGGTTAGAAGTGGTAAAGTTCTCTAACGGATTTTAATTTCAATTCTATTTTAAACATTATAACTTGAATGAATGATATTGCATGCAGCATCTTGCGTGTAGAATTTTAAATTGCATGCAACCACAAATGTAGGACATATAATTAATTTAGTTTTTTTTTTATTTTATTTTTAAATTGTTATTTCTGGTTGTTTGTTTACGTATTAGGCCAACACTTTATTTTATGTGGAACTGTCAATTATATAATTTCTTCTTCAATATCTACATGTCACCGCAACAATACTTACTTAAAGGTAGGTCATACAGAAATAGGATAAAAGAAATTAAAATTTAATGTTAAAGTGTACGAAAAAAGAGAGAAGTTTCTCAATAAAAAAACATAATTATTGAAAAACCATAGGCCATTTTGAATTTACTCATATAACCTATCTTTTTGCCAGCTGTTAGGTGTCAGCCATTTTTTAATTTTTCTAAATTAATCAGAGATGGCCAGCTGACTGGTGACACAAACTGTTCTTCCTCAAGTGTACTTATTCTTGAGGGCATAGATTATTTTAGTATTTTTACGGATGGTTTTCGTGAAAATCGTGTGAATTCTTGTTATTTTTGAAAAATAACTTAATACCTGTAAATACTTAAAATAACTTACCTACCTGTTGAGTAGGTACTGCGATCTTGTCAAAGTTTCCTGGTAAATCATGTTTTGAGGTTTCCTGAAAACGGAAGAAAATATTTTCCCAGATTTTTTTTTTTAAGAATCCCTAAAAAAACTGTAACTTTAAACACCTCTCCATCACTCTAGAGTTAAATCTCAAAAGTTTTTCTTCAATAATAAAAAAAAGTCTTCTATTTCAATAGGTGAGTAAAAATAACATTCAATGTACGTAAATGTTATCGTGAAAGATCGAAATTGGAGAATGTCAAGATTCACTTGGTTTGAGATTCGCATAGTCGCTTGGTGAAAGACCGAAATATTTGCTAAATATCCTTATTTCTGATTCATTCACCATGCACTGATAATAAGTGTTGGATGAAAATATTTTTGTTACATTTTTGAATCATACTTTATTATTAAAACATAATATGATATGGACCGTTTATTTTGAAAGTGGTGTATGTTCATTCATGCTTAATTTTATGTTATTTTTTTATGTATAACTAGTCCGTGTTTAATTTCTTAAAAAATGCCCATGTTTTGTAGAATTTAAAATTGGTCGGTAAATGAAATTGCATAATCATTGATTATGAAAGTGGTGTAAGTCCAATTGACAGAGGTAGGCGACTTAGCAGATGGTTGCCGATCAGAAGCCTGTTATTTTACATTTGTTTTATATTAAATACTATCAATATCTTGTAATTTTAACAGTGTAATTAGCGTCTAAAATTAAAAATATTACTTCTATTTTATGTCGTGTCATTATTATTTGTAAACAAAATTGGATTAATATGAAGTATATTATTATTCATTAACATGAAATATTATTATATATTAATATATTATTATTTGAAAATATATATTACTTGATTTTTCAAAATTGAAATTAAACGGTTTTCACAATTGTCTAATTTTGAAAGTGGTGTAAGTCCATTTGCAGCCCGTAAGTATAGATCAGTTTAGTAAAATGCGCCTAAAACAAATTTATATAACCAAATTACATATTGATAAAAAAGGTAGAAACATTGCCAGACTTCATATAATTTGTCTAAATTTTATAATTAACAGATATGTTAACCTTTAATTTTCTCGAAATAAGAGAAAATGGACTTACACCACTTTCAAAATAAACGGTCCATATATCTCAAAACAGGAGAAAGCTTAAGTAACAGTACATGTAAATGAACTGTTGAACCTAAAACGAACAGTACACATTGATAAAAGAAAATAATACCAATAATGAACTTGATTATGTGATTGACGTTGTACAATCTTATTTATTGCACTAACTTAAACCAAATATTCGGAGATACACCAAGCGACTATGTGAATCTCAACATACATCAATTAATTATTTCTTTCACATTCTCCAATTTCGGTCTTTCATGGTAACAAATACACATAGAAATTCCTAACATTCTGGGTTATTGATGTTATCACTTAATGTAAATTTATATTTTTGTAATAAGATTTTTGCAGCATTTATTTGCGAACAGCGTCTGCATATCTATGAAAACATCCCCTCTATGGATTGACTGACAGAGCCAAACGCCATCAATGTTGACAACATCTCGAATGTGGATTTATCTCTTTGGTTATCTAGCTGTATGAGTAGCTAAAGTAGTTAATAGTTCATAAAGCTAGGTTACCGAAGTTATAATCGCATTTCATATCATCAGAAGAAAATAAAGATACTCATCATTTTGAGATTTCATAAAAATTATTGTTATATATTTTTTGAAATGTATATATATATATATATATGTGTGTGTGTGTGTGTGTGTGTGTGTGTGTGTGTGTGTGTGTGTGTGTGTGTGTGTGATAATAATCCGATCTATGGTATAATTTAAAAATGTTACGAGCAGAGGTAGAAGGACAAGCTTAAGGCGTCCATCATTAGACTTTTAATATGGCTTTAAAAATCAAGCACAAATAGTGCACAACGGGTGCAGTGCTAGCAGGGTCTAAAAACACGGTTATCTTGTCAGCCACGGGCTACGAGAAGAAGTAAAATAGTGGCACATTCATGTATTCCATTTTGCCAAAGATGCTACAATCCAAACTTGACTGCTTCTCTTAAGCAAACCCAAGCAAAAAATACTGGTGCACTTGGTGTACAACTGGCCGTGTCTAGAGGCACGGTTAGCTGGCTGGCTATCTCCCAACTATGAGGAGATGAAAAATAATGGCGCATGAACACAGGCCGCCCCCACTATATTGCATAAATGCCAACCTGTCTCAAAAAAAATCCAAGCACAAGTACTGGTGCACTTAATACAGAGCTAGCAGTGTCTAGAAGCAAGGTTAGCTGGCCAGGTAACAAGGAGATGTAGTATAGGAAACGCAAGAACTTACATCTCCCCAAGCCACCACCACCACCAATGCATATTAGCCATCCTCTATAAATAAAACAAATGTGATAAAATTAAAATTAACTACTTCTGGTACAGGAAACTTTCTTAACTTTAAATAAGTATGAAAGAAATTACCCATACTAAACAGGTGGCATTAAATTTTTTAAAAAGTATTATTTTACAGCGTGAGTGGGTAATATTTTATAAAGTATTTGTTGCTGAAATTTACGCAGCTCAGGCAATCAATGAAGATAAGAGCTAATTTTTTCGTGTATTTATTTTTGCATAGTCTTAATGGGCAGCCTTCATTTCAGTTAATTTGATACCATTTACGATACAAATCTAATACAAATTTTTCATCTATACATGAGGTCTGTAAATTAAGTAATGAGACTGATTTTTTTAAATTTTTTTATTCAAAAAGAATTACAATTCTATATTGTCACCTTCAAAATAACTTCCTTCTGAAGCCACACAGCGTTAGAGACGTTTCTTCCACTCCTCATAGCAGTGCTCGAACTCCGACACTGGAATAGCCTTCAGCTGGTCGGTTACAGCCGTTTGAATGTTTTCGACTGTCCCAAAATGAGAAAATGACCACCATTTTCTTGAACGTGTCATTACTGGTGACCAGACTTGGGTGTTTGAGTACGACCCAGAAATTAAGCGCCAGAGCATGGAGTGGCACACTTTAACCTCTCCAAGGCTCAAAAAAGCAAGGATGGCGAAGTCGAAGATCAAATGCATGCTGATTTGTTTTTTCGATATCCACGGAATCGTCCACAAAGAGTTTCTACCTCAAGGTTAAACGGTCAATCAACACTTTTACCAAGAGGTTCTTGAAAAACTTCGAAAAAGGGTCATTCGTGTGAAACCAAACATCAAGAACAAGTGGGTGTTGCATCACGATAATGCTCCTTGTCACACAGCAATTTCAATAAACGAATTTTTGGTCAGTAAAAACATTCCTGTAGCTCCTCAGGCTCCTTATTCGCCTAACTTGAGTCCTAGTGACTTTTTTCTCTTCCCGAAGTTGAAAAATCACCTCAAGGGAACTCATTTTGGGACAGTCGAAAACATTCAAACGGCTGTAACCGACTAGCTGAAGGCTATTCCAGTATCGGAGTTCGAGCACTGCTATGAGGAGTGGAAGAAACGTCTCCAGCGCTGTGTGGCTTCAGAAGGAAGTTATTTTGAAGGTGACAATATAGAATTGTAATTCTTTTTGAATAAAAAAATTTAAAAAAATCAGTCTCATTACTTAATTTACAGACCTCGTATATTTTATTTGACTAATCTGGTATAAAACGGTCTTATCACTTTCAGAAATCATTAAAAAAAAAAAAATTAAAAGTACTAAACTTAGATTTTCAATTCTAGAACTTTATTAAGCAGATTATTTTTTAATTGCAATGGAATTGTTAAAATTCTTACATCTTCTTCAGTGTGACGAAATATAAAGATATTGTTACAATTAATTCAAACAAGGGTTAAACAAAAACTTAATTTAAAAAAAATATATATATCAGAGATTATTATTATTAAACTCATCTTCTTCTTATTTTGTAAACCCTGAAGAAGTCTTAAATATAAGTCGAAAAGTTGATGTAGAATGCAATTAATTTTCTCATTGACCCCTTGATAACTTTATTTTTACAATTAAGTTTTTAAATTAGTTAACATTTTATCTTTAAACTTGTCTATATGGTTTCCATAAACATTCATATCTTAGTTTTAAGGAATATTTTAAGAAATATTTCGCCAAAAAAAAGAGTGACAACAGGAAAATTGTATTTAAAAGCACTAATTATTTTTTGCTAGTTACTCTTAAAATTTTGTTGGCGATAGATTTTTACAATAGTGGCAAGGGGCTTACTCACGTTACAATATATGAGGTAGATCTGTAAATTGTACGGTCTCCTATACTGAAGCGCTGAATTATTGATATTATACTCAAATATAATATCTCTAGATGGATAGATGGATGGTGTCAAAAATTAGCCAATACTTCATACAGTTTGGGACTGTAGAAAGCCCAATATTAGGATACACAGTTTTGGAGTTTGTGAAAGATCTAACATGAGGAAACTTCAATTGGACATATCTCCTATACAGCACTGGAAATATTGATATTATACTCAAATATAGAGATAGTTGGTGTCTACAACTGGGCAAAATTTCATACTGTTCGAGAATGTAGAAAGCCCAATATTAGGATACAAAGCTTCGGATTTGTTAAAGAACTAAAATGAGGAAACTTCAACTGGACATATCTCCTATACTACAGCACTGGAAATTTTAATACTATACTCAAATGTAGAGATTGTTGGTGTCTACCATTTGGCCAAACTTCATACAGTTCGTGACTGTAGAAAACCCAATATTAGGATATAAAGTTTTGGAGATTGTGAAAGAACTACCTTGAGAAAACTTCAACTTAATATATTTCTTATACAGGGGTGGCCAACCTAAACGATCTTCTGCGCCACTTTAGAAATTCATTATATGCCTGCGGGCCGCTTATAAAATTAGATGTATATCCATTCGATTGAACCTACTAAAAAAAAAAATTTTGCACAGAAAATTCAGAATAGTATGAATTATTATTATTGTTATTATTCATACATATACACATAGTTTTTATAATAATGACAATTATGAAATGATCGAATGATATTTACTGCCCAGTTCTAAATTTGTATAAAAACAAAGCAGCTTAATGAAAAAAATTAGTATTAGATTGATTTGTTAAAATAGACTACACTATAAATGAAAATATTTCACAAAATAAGCATTTTAAAAAAAAATAGGATGTATTTCGTGGGCCGTAAAATTATTCAAGGCGGGACACATGCTGCCCGTAAGCTGTGGATTCGGCCATCCCCGATCTAGAGGCATTTCAGGATTACAGTTTCCCTTAGTAAGTACTATACCAAGAAGATGAAGATCGAAATTTATAAGTTTTTTAAAAATAAAATAAAATGGAGGACTCATATAATATGTGCAATATATGTATGTATACCAGATAACAAAAATATAATATGCAATATGATTTATATAATTATAAAATAAAGAGAGTTAGTAAAATGTAATTAGCATACAAATTATCGTAGATTTTATTGCCATCTAAAAGTGCCTTTTAATTTTAAAACCAACAGTATATTATATGGGTACTTTGTTCTGACTGTAGAACATTAGATGCTTGCTAATTCCCCTTCATATTATTATAATGACAGTAAAACCTGTAATTGTACAGACTGTGCACTTTAATGGCAAAATGTAATTCCTCTTATATTACATACGTAGCTAGGTGACAGATCTGATTTGTACTTTCGGAAGAACTTAAATGCAATGTGAAGTTTTCCTTAATATTTCGCAGGTTATATGCCAAGTAATGTGCAGTGCTATCACTTAGAAGACTCTTTGAAGTTGAGGAAAAAAATAAATGAAGTGTAAAACCGCCTTTATTTTGCTTAAGTTATTAACATGATACTCACATATCTAGTTTGCCAAAATCGGTGCCAACTTCGTTGTACCTAAACTTTTCATGTTTCTAGAAAAGTAGATGTATATCCATTCGATTGGACCTACTACAAAAAAATTTTGTCACATAAAATTCAAAACAGTGTGAAAGTATTCCATGTCTATAGATTCCATTTGAAATAACAAAGTTAACACCGAATTGGTCACATATTAATTTGCTCACATGCGAATTTTATATTCTGAATCTAAACAAAAATAAAGATTCATCAATTACAATTTTTTTTTTCTCTCTTCTTCAAAGAATCGGAAGATAAGCAAAGTGATCCTCATTAGTTCGGACACCTAGTGTAGAGTTGTAGATCTGTACAAGCAGCTGAATGTCATTTCAGAGTCACGCTTATTCTTCTTAAATCCCCCTTATAAAAACGAGATACCTTAGAAGCATGCTAATTCCTCTTAATAAAAGTATGGAGGTCTGCACTTGGTACCGTCTCTGGCACATTACATGTACACTAATTTTCTTTAATGTTACTAAGCTGGTAGACCTGTAATTTACTGACTGTCGCATTTCAGTGGCAAGGTGGTAGATCCTCCTTAACATTACTTAGATGGTTGGCCTGTAATTGAATTTTTGTGAGTTTAGTTCCTCTTAATATTATCACTACATTACTATAGATAGTAGAGCTGTAATTGTATTATTGTGAGTTTAGTTCCTCTTAATATTATCACTACATTACTATAGATAGTAGAGCTGTAATTGTATTATTGTGAGTTTAGTTCCTCTTAATATTATCACTACATTACTATAGATAGTAGAGCTGTAATTGTATTATTGTGAGTTTAGTTCCTCTTAATATTATCACTACATTACTATAGATATTAGAGCTGTAATTGTATTATTGTGCTAATTTAATAGCAAGATATAGTTCCTTTGTATATTACTTAGATGGTAGTCCTGTAATTGTGTAATTGTACGGACTGTCACTTCAGTGGCAAGTGTAGTTTTCAATGTTTTTTATATAAATTGTTTGCATTAAACGGAGTAACAATTACTGCATAAACAGTTGTATATATAAATTATATATTATAACATTGTATTAACAGGAGCAAAATAACATTATTAAGACAGTATGGCACATGTAACAAAGTTCATGACGGCACATGTAATTGTATTTTGTGGAAATTGGAGAAGCTAATATTATTATTTAGAATTTTGTACAGAAAATAGATGTCAGCTTCCCTTCACCATGTTATTAGATGGTATTTATTGTCATATGATACTTTTATACGACTATGGAGTAAATCTGTACATTATACTAACTTGGAACACATTTTTCTAAATTTATTTTTAAATTGCGCTCCAGTGGACTTTATAAAATTGTGTGCGGACGGCTCTGTTAAAGCAGTGGGTGGTTTTATTGTGCATGTGTGTGCGCGCAAGTTGAGGTGGTATGGGACCCCGAGTTCGTTGAGTTGGTACCTGAAACCTGTAGAACTGCATTCCATTGCAGCCCAGCTTGCTGCTACAGACAGTCCCTGTCTGGCCAATACATTATCAACAATCGATACACAGAGAGCCAGAGAGAAGGAATGATCGTGAGTGTGTGTGTGTATGTATGAACTGGACTAACGGCGGGATTACGCCCCCGGCACCCCAAAAAACAGATGGCCATATTCTAAAGCAAGAAAGGCGCTGATTCACACATAATAATGTCTGTCTGTTTAAAAATCTAGCATCATCTTTCAACTAAACTTTCTTTTAAAACAACTCTTAAAATTGTATAGTTCTAAAATTTTCTCCAAATTCAAATATATATATCTTACTAACATTATTCAGTTTAAAGAATCTACCCTCATCTCTCCTCAGTACAAAAAAAAACGAGTTTACTTAGAAAAAATAGAAAGTTCTATACTAAGTTATAGAACTATAAGCATATAAGACAAAGTTTACAGAAAATTCTGAAAGAAAATCTCCTATTTTTTTTGCTTTTTCTGGTAGTAACTCCTAAGCTAAATCTCAAATTTTAACTTTCTGCGATTTTTAGTTTTTCATATACAGTACACACACTCACAAAGACCAATTTAAAAAGAAGAAAAAATATTTTTTTTTTTTTTGTAATGCGGGGACCTCGAAATCGATATTTCTGGTAAATCGAAAAATCTTGGACGATTAATATTAATTTAAGAAAGGATTACCTTTCTTTAACTAGAGTTAGGTGAAAGTAAAAGGCAGTTGTGATAGTTAGCTGGCGAGAGTCAACACCAACATCCTAGGGAATTAATTGATACTTGTTCCATAATTTACTTTGCATGTACATCTGAATTTGTTTTTTCTTTTTCATTTTTTTTTTTTTTTAGACGCAACATCTGAGGTCATTAGTGCCCGCAGCTTTTTTTTCATGTACTGCCGGGCCTCTCTTTACAGACAACACTGTCTATCACCGGAGAGTGATCTGTAAGAAGCTCCTAGGAAAAGAAAAATGAAGGAGCCAGTTAGATTCGAACCTGGGCTCTCCACGTTTGAATCCAGTATACGCTAACCTCTCAGCTCATCCCTTCTCTACATCTAAAATTGTAAACTAATAAATTAAACATTTGTTAAGTAATATATTGTTATGAAGAACTTTTATCAATACAAGAAAAAATATACATAAGTTGGGCGTGGGAAAATTGAAATTCAACTGTATATTTAATTGAAGTCTGGCCTCAGGATTTAAATAAAATAAAGCGTAACGGACTAAATTTGCCTTCTAAATTAGCCTTATTACAAAGTTGTACGTACTTGAAGAAAAAACTGTGTATCTTAGTTGTATTCTGGCTTCAAGATTTAAATAAAACAATGGTGTTTAATAGACTAAATTTGTCTATTATCATAAACCTAGGTAGCTTTGTAAATGTTCTTGTCTACTTTACTTTCTTTCAATTATATATTTATTTATAACATGATAAACATGCAGGAAATTCAGTTATATGTTAGTTGGATTCAATATTTAAATATTACCAAGCTATGAAATAGAATATTAAAATACAAGCTATAGAAACGGATCTCTAAAGATAATTAGTTTATTGAACTTTGTGAAGGTCGATTTTAACCTTTCGACTCTGTTCTGGCAATCAGGTTTTGCCCAGGTCAATAAATCCTAAGACACCCATAATTATTTTAGTTTTATTGTTAGTTTTTTTTTTAATTGTCTGGATTTACTATTTGTTCAAAGAACTTTTTATTGAGATGCCTCAACCTCTTCAAGTTTCTTGAAACAAATCTGGCCCTGCAGCTGCTATCCGTTGTAGCCTTGTCGAGAGAATCTCCCCCTCCCACCAAAAAAACTGGAAAATAGATTTAATAATCTATTTATTTATTGTAAAACACAATTGCTTTAAACCTATGAGTCAACAGTCAAAATTATAATAAAATCTATTAGAAACAGACAGAATAAGTACAATAATATATTCAGAATACAGAAAAATCATGTACTAGTAGAAATAAATTGAATGATTTTTTTTTTTATCGGTAGGGGAAAAAAAATAGAAGTCAATGTCCTGAGATAGGAATATATATATTATATGTAAGTTGGTGTAAGATATATTTTTCTCTTATTAAAATTTGGGCATCTTGTGTTAGAAATACATCCATGTCATTTGTCTTTACATATTGTGTCTATAATAAAAAAATACCCAGCTTACAATTTCAGTAAGTTTATTTTAAGCAGGGTTTTATAAAAAAATATTTGGAAAATGTGAACATTCTATTTCTAGAATTTTAATTAATTGCTTGAACATTAAATACGATAAAAGTGATTGGCAAGAACTCAAACTCCAAATGTGCGAACAAGTTTGCGGTAACTGAACAATCGATTTAGTTGCTGACTTTTGATTTAAAAAAAAAAAATTATTTTCAGTTTTCACGAAAAAAAAATAAAAATAGATTTCGAGGTTCTCACAGTACGAATAAGTGGTTTTAAAAAATTGGCCTGTGTATGCAAGTCTGGCTGTCGTGGGGTAGGTATATTGTGTCACTATAACTCAAAAATAAAACTCGCAAAGAATTCAAATTTGATATGTAGATTTCACAGTCGGATCCGATAATAATTGTTTTTGGCTGAAATCTGCAAATCTCCTAACGTGCAGTTTTTTTTGGTATGTATTATTATCATATAGCCACAAATTAGTCTTGTGCTAGCGGATCTTGCATTAACGTACCTAGGCTAACGCACTCATACAAATAAATACATTCACGCAGTAACTTACGAACCTAATGCGATTCATTCATACCAAACTAGCATGCCAACATTCATACGTAGGGGTGGAGCACCCGATATTCCTGGCAATCCTGTGTACTTAACGTAATCCATGTGCCACTTTACTGAATTGATTTTTCTCTAAAAAAAAAAAAAAAAAAAAAAAAGCAACAATATTTTTTAAAATTGGTATATTAATAGGCACTTCTGCAGCGCAAGATATGTGTATGCGGTGGAGGCGATGAACTAAGTAAGTATAATAATTGCTTACAAGTAGATTTATAAGTTTTCCCAATCAAACATTTTTTTAGATGAAACATTTTCCCAAGATAATCTATTGAAGGGCACTTTTAGAGAGTGAGTGGTTAGACTTCTCTAAAGTGATTCCTTAGTATGATGTACGGTTATATCATCTGTATAATCTCCTTAACAAAAACTTAAAGGTTGATTAAACCCAAAAAAGTACACAAATAAGCAAGATCCATCACTTCATTAATACTTCATTGATGTCATTTAAGTAATTTTACTGCAGTAACTTTTCATTAATATTTTTTAGAATTTATTAGATGTTACAGACCCTAATGTTGGCCGAACTGGCCGTAAATGAACTATTCATAATAATGTTTTTGTGTTATAATAATGATAAAATGTATGTTACAATTTCATAAATAAATAGGCACTTTATTTCAACCCTATTTCAAGTTATTCTTCTGATTTATCTTCATGATGCCCTTCATTCTGAGTAATCACATGTACATACATGCAAATTAAAATAGAAAAAGACAAAGTTAGAGTTGGTTAGTGCAGAACTTTGAATCACAGAGTTAAAACAAAATTTGAATATTCAATTCGTCTTACAGAAGTTTTCCAGCGCACAAATTCCACACAATTACCTAATAACAAACAGATTCTTTAATAATAATTATTAATTTTTCAATTATAATTTAATGTAGTCCCTTTAATTGAGTACTTGTAGTAAAATACCTTAATAATATTAATAACAGCTAAATGGGTAATCAGATCATCAAACCTGTTGGCGGGTACCAATTTTTTGAATAGTATTTTCAGTTTTTGCATCTTTTATTACAAATGGTTCAATTGATTTTCGGTAAACATTCGTACTAACACAACACACATGTTGGTCTAAATTCTCATTTGAAACATTTATTGTAAAGCGTACTAAGAGGGGATTTTATAGTAGCGCGAAATCAATCTCTCCTCTAAAGTGGAGTTTAAGGTTCTTTTAGCGGATGAGTCTGCATTAAGTTAAAATGATTCTAGATTTTTATTTGATTGCTATTTTCTTCAAAATTGGCTTGATGTTAGAACAAGTTCCATGCAAGCATCATATAATAATAATTTTTTAAAAAAACTAAAATTTAACATATATGTATTCCATCGCATTCTTAGAAGATATTAAGTACAATATCAGCAAATTTATGACCGTGTTAGTAGGAAACCATGTTGCTGGATACAGTGATGTAGGAGGGTTCCCTAAGATATATGTATTTAACGCTTCAATGTCTAACATTCATTTAGTTTGTAGAATAAATAAATTTAAGAAGAGTTAAGAAATGTTGTCTACAACGTACCTCTTCCTACTTCAAGTAAACCGAAAAATGCGATCCTTGTTAACAAGCGCAGAATCCACAGTTTATAGTGTGATATTGCCAGACAGTACTTAGGGGGAAATATTTATCTGTCCCCTTAAGAGAAAATAGAGAATTTTATATATATCTACATTCTATTCAGGAATAATTTTTAATCCATTGTCTGATGTCTACTGAAAGATAGCATTTGTTTAAAGATTACCGTCATGAACTTGCACTTCAATATTTTTGCCGCAAAAAATTGAAGAAGTCATGTCATTCGCAGAGTTTAATTATATCCAGAGACTTCATTGAGAGAGTATAGTGTATATATATGGAATCCGTAACGGACCGTCTCCGGGGTAACCGTTAAGACAACGTAATATAGATGATGATAATTATTTCATAGATGATCAGTAAAGAGTTCAACACCAAACGAAAAGACATGACAGTCCTTCACTATAGCCTATATTTTTTCAAATTATTATATATAATCAAACCCTTTCCTCTTTTTTATTTGTACTTGAAAAACGGTAATTATTTTTATACACCCGTATTTACAAAAAAAAATCTTATATAACACTGTAAGACGCAATAAGTATTCGATTTGTTTACAATGACATAAGAGCTCGCCAGATGGAGCTCCGATCAAGGACTTGGAAACTTTGAATACATTTAAAATATAATGTCGGTCAATACATTCACATCTGTTGACAATTCAAGAAGCTGCATGCAGTTCTATTTAATGGCGCATCTAGAATGGCAGTTTGGTTCTTTCTGCCTTTTTAAATTTTTATTTTATTTTTCCTAAAATAGTTCCAATATATTTGTTTTTTTTTTAATCTAATATTAAATAATTTATTTGTTCTATTGTAGGAATGATTAATAACGAATTCAAACACAATATATTAAATTCATTAGCGGATCAAACCAATCATCTTTGGGTGTCTAAACTTTGACTACGTTCATAGTCAATAAATATCAAGTAATTGTTCAAATTTGTTGACTACCATAGCTGAGGTCTTTTTCAGTGCACTGCCGACCTCCAGATAGTGTTCTCTCGTTTCGGGAAACACTGCCCATTACCAGAAAACAGCTGTAAGAAGCTCTAAAAAAGAGGAAATCTAAGGACTGGCAACTGAACCTCCGCTTGCTAAACTAGGGTACTAAACCACTCAGCTAGTTAGATGTCTTTCAGGGACCTGCAGTTGCATGTGCCTATAATCAGGCGATATTCTTCTGTGTATCAAAAAATATAGGAAGTGTTGGCAACAGGCCCGATCCTAAGAATGGTCAAAGATCAAAAGGTACCGATTTAAACCTTTGGGAATAATTTCCGAACATTAGTACAAGACAGAGCGGATTGGACAAATCGGGTGACTGTGTTTGGTATATCGACGGTTCCAAGAACACGGTAGACAGTGGCTCTGGTATTTATAGCCAGAGTTCATAGGTCTAGTTAAGTACTCTTCAGTTTTCCAAGCGGAGGTTTTGGCAATGCTTGCTTGTAAGTATTGGGCTTGCGTATGTACTCTGAGCCAATTAGTTAACTTTGGTAAACTGGAGGAATGTTGCAATATATCCGTTTGGGTAGCAGTGACGGTGGGCCGCTGTTGACGGAAGCAAGTCATTTATTAATTTTGTATTCTAACCACTGAGTTAATTCCCTCTACAATTATTTTTACCACTTAATTATCTTATTTGTAATTGTGATTAATTTTTACTTTCTCTTGTCGTACTAGGTAAGAGAAAGTATTGAATTAATGTCAAATTTTTCATTTCTAATTTTAATTCGAAAAACAAAAATCGTAGGATGATAAATTTAGATATTTGATTTGAGTGCCACCATCAGATCTGAAAATAAGTTTTTTACACTTTTATGTAGTGTAGTGGCTTCCCTTAGGGATCCAAGGCTGTACCTACCACAAGCAGTTTTCAAAACAATAAAACCTCTTTTATTGGTCTCAGCATGAAAATGCAGCTTTGATTAAAAAATAAAAAGCTTGAATTAAATCCAACTAGGAATAAAAATAAGGTTTTGAAAAAAAAAAGTCTGACCTCGAATAAACGACGCCTGAACGTTCAAGAATTACATACAACTCGCAAAGCAAGCAATTGTTGATTGAGTTGTAATAATTGCTTGATAGTCTTAAGGGTTTCTCCGGATACCTACGGAAACTGTTGGTGATATGAAGCACGATTTTAATCACACTTTATTTTAAAGTACAAAACTTTCGTTAAAAGTTCTATCAGGGTAATCAAATTTGTTAGTAACTTTGTGACAAGCGCATATTTTCTTGCTCCTCTAGGTTAGAGGGAAGAATAACCTCCCCTTTTCCTAAAGCCAATTTTAATTGAATTGTCCTGGAAAAATATATAAAAACAAAATTGTGAACCATAACTAGAGCAAAAGTTTAAAGAAAATAGTTTAGACTAAATTTAGACTAGTTTAGTAGTAAATAAACCATGTAGTGAAATTGTACTAATTTTCATGAAACTCATCACATTTTATGCTCCTTTATAATAAGTAGGATAAAATCCATACATTATGCTGATATCGGCCTTTAAAAAAAGCCTAACTTCCCTTCTCTCCCAGCAGTGACCTAAATAGAAGCTTTCTGGGGAAATGTTTCATATAAAATTTGTAGTCCACCTTGAGTACAATGTGCATTCATAGTTTTAAGAAAATCATTTGAGCCATTTTTGAGAAAATCTCAAAAAAATAAAAGAACCATTCAGATAAGATATACTTGCGGTCAAAGGGTTTTGATCCCTCGGTCGCAGTGAGGTTCCCTAATAAGGTCAAACCTAAAATATAAAGTTTAAAGGTTCCTGTGGTTTTTAATAGCGAAGTACTACTTTTTCGGACTCAGGGGACCTCAAAACGGATATTTCCGAAGGAGTTTCAAAATCGAAAATTGCACACAATTGCAATACATTTCTTGCCTAGTAAGAGAAACTAAAAATCTAAACTAAAATATCCATTTGAAATCTCTCTTAAACGATGCAAATTTACATGCAATTTCCCAAAAACTTCTTACGCTGTTTTTGCCAAGAAATAGAAAAATATTATTTAGATTTCTCTGATAAATAAAATTTTACAGGAAGTTCCGTTCCAATAGGCACTTTACAGCATTTTGTCATGACTGTAAAGCGCCACTGTAGCCGAGAGGTTAGAGACGAGACTGTAAAGCTAATGTGTATTGTGGTACTGGGTTCGATTGCCGGTCTTAGGCCTTGGATTTTTTTTTTAATAGTAAGTAAAGAAATTTACAGTGTGTTTGCTAACCGCCTCCGTCCACGACACCTAATTGGTAGTTGGACGTGAAGCCCACCTGAAAAAATAGACATTACTTTTACTAAACTTATGACTGTATGATACTAGTAAGTGCGACATTAGGAGGAAATGTTCTGATGCAAAATATAAGATTTATCCTATCTAAAACTAACCCGAAAAAAATAAATAAATATCCGCAACTGATTATATTTCAAAACGAAGCATAAAATACACAAAGAAGCCGCAATTCACAAACTCATATTAACTTCCAAAGTTTAGATAGTTACTAACTGTTATTTGTTCCACAATAATTTAGGTTCCTTACAATTAAACGATCCTTTGGAGAGAGCGAGACGTTCCAGAAGTCCCGTTAATAGTTGCTATGCCACTGGAATCTAAAAAGAGGTATGCTCAAAATCAATCCACCTTTTTAAAATGAAGTTCTCGAAAAAATAAAGACATAAGTCCAGACTTCAGCTAACACAGTCTTGTTTCATGTGTGACAGAGGATTGGTAAGTAGGTGTTGTTGATTGGTAAGAAGAATCCTCAACACCAAATTGATGAATCCAGCACTAAGGATAGATAAAACTCCAACAGTGATTAGAATTAAAGAAAAAAAAAGTGTGCTGTAACGGAAAAATTATCCAGGACTGCAGATCACATTAACAAAAATTATGCATGAAAATTTGAAAGTAAGAACTTTGAAATACATTGAAACAAGTATAAATATATAAATTTTATTTTTAAGAAAAATACAAAAAATAAATTTTAAATTTGTTAATAAATAAATTTCTGATTAATAATACTAATTTTTTTGAGATTCTCGATTTTTGAGATATTCTCAACAATTTTTTGAGATACATTAAAAATAACAATTTAATTAAATTACACTTGGTAACGAATTTATTCCAAAACAGAATTTACATACTGTATTATTTCATATGAGGCGTGTGTTAAATTTAATTATAATGTTGCTTATTTATGGAATAGTTTTGTAAATTCTATCTAGGGAACCCTAGCTAAAATAGCTTCGAAAAATTTCGAAGGAACAATGAAAAATTTGCGAACACAAAAAAGGACTTAGGTTTGAAAAAAAAAATATACCATGGAACCACAAAGCATTCGAACAAAAAAAAAAAAAATAATAAATAAAATAAATAAATCTCTCAAATTATTTAAATTTTTGGAGGAATTAGCGAAAAGTTTATTACTTTAATAATGGCGTAAACTCAGTACATGCCAAAAGAGGGAGCCTTGGAAAATGAGGGGTTACTACAAATTTCGGAAACCGGAAGACTTCAGTACAGGCATTGAATTGAATTAACTGCTTAATTAATTCAGGACATTTGTTTTCAGAGAGGAATTATATTTTATAAAACATAATAACCGAAAAAAATCAAGCCCTTATTTTTACTAAACAAGAACCAATTAAAATTCCCTTAAAGCTCACTTTTGAGGTATCTTATTTCCCCAATTAATTAAATTTATCGATTAGATTATGTACAGACCCTTGGCCAATTTATAGGGCCCCTTGTTTTCACTTCAAAACAACTTTTAAAACCACATTAAGGCTCTTTTTATGGTCCCTTAAGCTGCTTTTGAGGAGATTTTCTTAATTTAAGTACAACGATGCTCGTAAGTTAGAAAGCACATTTACCCACTTTAGGATTTGGTTAGAGGATTAAAATAACAATTGTAGCTAAATACTGTATTTTGCGCATGCGTATAAAAAGCTTATTAATTAGACCTGTTTATTTAATAAAGAAGATTACTTTTTTGTCTGGGCAAAAATTAAATTAATAATAGGTTAAAAGTCGTGGGTGCTCTTCAAGCTTGGTCTATTTATAAATCCACAACTTATAATTATATTTACAATCCGTTCATATCGAAGCCAGTGTCAGATTCCTGCCAAGCTTTTGCCATAATGTATGTCATCTCAGCCGTAATTTCGATCTTGATGACTGAAATAGTAATTTTCAAGAGAAGGTTTTCTCTTCAAGCCAAGGGCGAAAGATCGGCAAAGTGCTTGGGTAATGGGTTCCATGTTTCTTGCGTAATGTTCCATCCTGGGTCCTTAGTGGGTATGTGGCCATCATGATGGGTAATTGTAATTTGATTTCTTTTTCAAAATTCTTCGGGTGTATCACAAACTGGAATTAGAGAAGAAAAAAATCAAAATCTATACAGCATTCAGCTGTGATATAGTACTAATTGGCTGAATTTATTAGGTAGGTAGATTTTAGCTAGCAAATTTCAAGATTTAGATGGTAAATAGATATGTTACTCAAATGTCAGGTTTTCAATTTTAACATTTTGTCTATGTTTTCTGTATGTCGGTCAATATAGGTGATAAAAAAAATGTGAATAACGAACTCAATTTATGGTGCTCCTCTTACCAACCATAACTCAAAAACTGCTCTTAATACTGAAGTTTTTCTTCTTTTGTGAAAAATTAACAAACATTCTGCTTATAACACATTCCTTCAACACTTATTTCTACTTCTTTTATTTACCAACAACACATACATGTATTCATACACACATACACACAGAAATCTTCCCCATAACCGACAACAGATAACAACGGAGAAAGAAGGCAAATTTCTCAACAAAAACCTGGTGAGTCAATCTCTGAAGATGAATCAAAATCCGAAACTGGTGGGGGTTACGAAAAACAGCTTAAAATGATGTTACTATTAGTTGATAGAGATTTTGTTAGGTGAACTGACCCTGCTCTTGACTTTTCGGATACTCACATAAACATCGTACTGTATGCTGATCAGGTGACAACCTCGAAGATTGGTCGGTGGAAGCGGTGGGACATAGATTTGTTCGTTTGACCAATCATCAGACTCGCCGGGACGGATCTTGCCGCGACTCAATGAGGCCAGCTCTCGAGTCTCGGACTGCACGACCTTGTTTCGAGCCATATACTGAATCGTCTGCATGCAAACAGATAAAGATTTTAGTAGAGCTATAGTTAGGAAAGTAAAACAGTAAATATGTCTTCTTAACAAACAAGGGACTAAGGGACCCACCATAAGTCCAAACTTATCTCCATCCGGCTACCTCTTGTTACTTCGGTACATATAAGACTTTTATTGCGAGACAAATGTAAAATATATACAATAATTTTTGAAATTGGACTGCATGAGTTTGGAAAGTCAAGGAGTGGTATGAGAGATCTGACTGATGACAAACAAATATTGACTTCCTGTCACAATGGCCCAAGAATAAAATTGTTGGATTACCAGCCAAACTCACTTCTGTTAAGGATGCCCTTGTCTCCTTTACCGTGATGTTGGACTGATTCTTGATGTTCGCTGTGATAGAGATAGTCTCACCGGGTACATAGCCACCTCGGTCCAGCGATACGCGGCAAATGACCCTTCCAGACTTGTAGCATGTCAGTCCAAGGTTGTGTTCTATTTCACACTGGAACGGTTGCTGCACAAAATGAGTCACTGAATGAGAATTAGGTAAAAATCAGAGTATACAACTAAACTGAACTCTATTCTGCTCAAACGTACGGCTATGATGGCTGGCTCTAGGTTAAGATCGATTGGATTCATGACGATAAAGACCTGCTGATTCTTGTGGGTTAAACCGTTAGGTTCACGCAAAGCTGCCTTACAGAAGTATTGAACCCAGCCGTGTTTGCCTAAAAAAGTTGATGGCAAACCTAAAGGTAGACCAAGCTTGAAAGGAAAGCTATGAATGCCAGGCGACAGCAATACTGGGCCTTGACCTGAAAAAAAATAAAAACAAAAAATTATAAATTAAATAAGTAATAAATCTGGTTTTAGCTAAAGAAGATCATAGTGCTTTAAACCCAAGTATACGTCACATGTCTACTAGGAATAGAAAATGTCTAAGTTTAAAAAAAAAAAAAAAAAAATGGTTAACTCACCTGTTAAGCCAAAACTACAATACAGAACTTCATTTTCTATAATTTGAACCCACTGGTAAGCTAAAAATTCGTAAGTTGGTCAGGAAGAGAAAGAGATAGCAATCAGAAAGAGCCAGGTTTGGAATGTAGATTGGGTAACAAGCATAAAACTAAATTTCATTGGTGAGGATTGCGAACTTGGAATATTCACGTTTTAGCTGAGCAGAAATGAATACGCGTATATACGCGTGTAGCCAACTCAAATAAGGGATGCAATTTCATCACATGCTCACACCACTTTATACTATAAATGTTTTCCTTCATGATATCTGTATAGCTAGTTTAAGAAGCTATCTGCTAGCATTATTTGAGAAGGTATCTCCAGTTAAGGGTATAAGGGTTAATCAACCCATATATTTCACTTTTTAAACTGTAAATTTTTATTAAGGAGATAGTTAGTGAGATATTGAAGGTTAAATTTTGGTAATTTTCAAATTTCAAATGTTATATCTCTTTTGGTATGGCTTAGAACTCTTTACCGATTTGTAGAGAAAAGTTAGCTCTATAACTGGTTTGAATTGCTATGTTCTAGTGATAATAGATAATGAGATATAGGAGGTTAAATTTTGGACGCTTTGTAACACGTTCAAATTTCAATCCTCTATATCTCTCTTCGTATTGTTCCGATTTTAATGAATTCTTTACGGAATTCTAGAGAAAAGTTAGCTCTATAACTGGTATAAATTGCAATGTTTGATAACAGATAATGAGATATAGAAGAATGAGAGTACGGAGACGAGGGAACGAACGTTTTCTCTTTTGTTAACAACAACCAACGTCACCATTTGGAGGCGGATCAATTTTGGTTTGGGCAGGAATTTCTTTCACCGACAAAAGTGACTAGGTTGTGTTCGCGAATGGAAGTTTGGCATCAATGAAGTGTTACGAATCCACGTCCGCGGAAGAGCACTTCCTGGTGGAGATCAATTAATTTTCATGCATGATGGAGCCCACCCTCATACTGCAAATGTGGTGCATGAGTTCATAAATGCCAATAACATTCAGACTCGGCTGGCCAGTTTATAGTCCGGATTTGAATCCGATTGAACACTCACCAGCTGGGGCAAAACATTAGCAATCGTCCTGACCCGCCACGGACTTTACCAGAGCTGGAACAAGTCCGAAGAGAAGAATGGGAAAGAATTCCACAACAAAACATCAGGCGCCTAATAATGAGCCAGCCAAAACGTATGCCTGCTGCTGTTCAAGCACACGGAGTTAGTACGAGATACTAAGTAAGCCATTAAAAAGAATTTCAAATTTTTCTGTATTAACTTTTTTTAATTTTAATAAATTTTGCCTTGTGTAAAACATTTACCTCATAAATTGGCATAACTTATTTTCCCCATTACTATTAACACTCCTCTCTGCACTAATTATAAAGTGTTGTCAGCCTTAAATCTTCTAAACAGGTTGTACTGTGGGCTTCTTCCAGTGGCCCTTTAATTATTTTGCTGTGTGTATTATAAAAAAAAAGACACGATGCGAGCGTACAAACCAAAAGTCGGCAGAAAGATTGTTTATTATAGGCGTCATGTCATGCTAATAATATTTCCAACATAAGAAAATCATAAAAAAGTAAACAAATACAATTTTTTTTTTCAATGAAAAAGACTATTAATTTTAACATTCTTACCAGATTCTCCTAACAGTCTCATCTTGAAGTCTATATAATTTTCCTTATCAAAGATCCTGTCCTGTCCATGCTTTTTTAAGCGGACCACTCCTTCACCTACCACATGAAAATGTAAACCTGCAAAAAAAAACAAAAAATCCGTTTTGAGGTAAACTTAAAAGTACTTAAGTATTTGGCCTAATCCCTTAACAGATATGAGAGTGCTCAGAAATGTTGATCTTCCTTAGTAAAAGTGAGAGCAAACACATTAGCCAGACTCCTCAGGAATGAAGTGTTTTGACTGAAGTGCCATGCCCGTATTTTACTAATGAAACTACCATGTCTCACTGAAACTATGTACATAAAACTACACACTGGGTAAACTTACAAAAATGAAGTGTTTGCCTGATTAAGGTGCGGAGGTGACATCTCACCACAGACAAGATTGTTTTATTAATAGTAAACAGAATCGACACTCTTGTTAACAGTACCCTCATTAACAGTGATTAGGGCGAATTGATTAGCTTGTCAACCACAATCGATTAAACAAAATGCTTATCTCACTACATCCAACAGCATTTAATGACTTTCGCTCAAGCTTCATTAAAGTTTAGTAAGTGAGCTGGACAAAAATACTCACCAAGAGCTGGCGTATCATCCTTCAGTTCAACTAGCACTCGTCCGCTCAAGAACTGGCCTGGGAAGTACAACAAACTGGAATTATCGAACAATACTAGAAACCTCACAAGTTTCCGAGACATGGCCTTTAATGTCTTAATACAATGTTTTGAGACTTGCTGAACCTCTTCCCATTGAGCCCACAGAGACAGTTGAAGTAGGCCTTGAAGGTTACAACACCTGTGTGGGTAGAGGGTAGGTACTAGATTGGAACACAATTCTACCAACTGAAAACAAAATTGTACATGGAGGGGCACTAACAATCAAAGACTTTTTTTTAAATGCTCAAGATTATTTTCTATAGAGTAAACGTAAGCTAATCCTTCACCGTTACATTCAGCACTTTGCACCTGTTGTTGAAAAGTTTCTTTAAAACAGTACCAGAAAATTTTAAGGTGAATTTTGCGTTTCCCACTCAACTGTTACCACTAATTAGTCGACATGTTTCCCGCAAGTATGTCAACTTCATTTTATCAAACTAATGGCTGGTTTTGATGAAAAGAGAATCTATTTCGAAAAATCCAAATGAGCTAAATTAAAGGACTAAACAACGCCAACCATTAGCATCCCGAATAGAATGATTTGAGAATACTGATGCTGGTATGTGGTGCATCTACGAGGGCGTCATTTATTTTGAACTGGTTGCTATCGATTAGGTAAAATCTACTGAGGGAAACAGAAAATCGTGCACTATTTTATTTGACTAGAAGAATAATATTCTACTTTACCAAAAAACTCTCAAGCAGATAGAGATTTCAATCTCTAGCTTTTTCCTGACCCGCCTTACAACCCTTACATAGCACCCTTTGTGCTGAAGATCTTTCTAGTACGGAATGGGCATGATCAAACTAGTGAAGACTTCAAAAGATTAACCCTTCCCGCTGATAATATTTGGATAACCTCTTTCACTAATAACCATGATAGCAAATGTAATTATTATAACATACACTTACATTTTATTTTGGAAATTCTAGTTCTAAGACAAGATTTCGCTTATAACATGTTTGAAAAATAAGAAATATGTGAAAATTCATTACATTAGTATTCAGTAACGTTATATCATCCATTATTTTTAGTGACTGATTCATTAATCTACATGGAAGAAAGAACAATGCAAATGCAGCAATTATTATTTTATTTTTGTCAAGCTTACGACTAGGGACTAGGTCATCACTATTGACAATTACAATTTTGTTTTAGATTGTTAAATGTAATATTGTTGTCTATTCTGTCCTGCCTCCTAAGGAATATGAACTACAACACTTTCTTGAAAATGGCTGCTAGGACTTACTGTAAATTTCGTATATACATCACATGCTTTGAAGTTCAGACTTCTTAGGATTCAGTTTTGTTGTCGGTCTGTGTTCGGGACTGAGGTCTCCCATTTGGCTATACGATTAGCAATTACTTGGAAAATTAAATAACCTTAAAATAGAAGAAACAATTATGGAAAAACGAATGATCAATAGTAATTATAAGATAAATACTGTAAGAATGAATAATATTTGTTTTGAGTTATAAACTATGTTTAATTTCAATTTATTTTCAAATGTACAAATCGCTCTGAATGAATGCGCGAATGGATTGGGGCCAGTACTTGAATCTGATCTGAAGTTTAGGGAATGAAATCTCAAAGCTTTTGATTGGTGGTTCGAGTGCAGATGGCAGCGATCCTCAAGACACTTTCAAAATGAATAAATTTATCTAAGAAAAAAGTGCTCTGAGTAGTTTAATTCATTAAATTTAAACACCTATGCTTGTATGGATATTGAAGGCTCATCGAGAAATGCGGGCATACGGAACCCCAGCTAAGGAAATACAGCGTTTGTTCTGGATCCTACTATACGCTTTAGAACAAAACAAACAGGACCAAGCGATAAAAGTTGGTAACGAAAACAACGCAATTTATAATAAGTGTGTTCTCTATCTCTACGAGAAAATTATGAATTCAAAGAGAAAAAGAGAAATTCGGCGAAAAAGATGTGATGGTCTCTGGTTTGGTGGTGCAAGAGGAGTGGCCCTCAAGCTCACCTATTACTTCCTACGGAGTTAGGTAATAACTAAGGAATTGGAGATTTAGGAAACCGTTCTGGACTTCCTCTGAATAAATTCTGCACCATCACCTGTATACTTGAGTTTGTGAATAGTAATGATTTCGTATTGTGGAAATAATTATGACATGACACGCTTGTGTCTTTGCTTTTTTCTTCATCTTTTCATTTATTTTATCCATAAGTTTTAAGCGAGGATACTTACTGATATTTTGGTATACTTGCCTTGTTGACAAAGACTTTAATATCCTATTATATTCATCTTATAAGTTGTTATTAAAACTGTCCGGTAGGACAGCTGGTTGTCAAAAACTGCACGAAAAAGCGTAATGTTGAAAAACACTGAACTTCGACCATTTTTTTTTCTCTTTTTTTATAAAAGATGATTTTCAAATTTTCTCCGTGTATCTAGCAACCCAATCTAGTTTAGCAACTTCATTATTTTTGTAAAGCATAAAATAAAGTTGTTTCTTCCTCTTGGATAACAGCTGTACACAATCCATTAACTCAATTTCTAAGTTGTCGTGATCTTAAAGAAAAAGAAGACCACCAACATAGTACGATTGTGAACGTAAAACTGAAAAAGCGTTCCAGTAAAATAGCCACCACATTCCAAGTTTATCAAACCCTTATTCTCAGTTTTTATTGTGACACAAATTATCAAAATTGAAGATTACTGATTTTAAATTATGTTGTGTGTGCTTGTTGGCCTTTAGCCTATCAGCACACTCTTTATGGAATATTACAAGTCATCTGTTTTACTTGTGGCATTTCTGAACAGTTGTAAAAATCTCAATAAAAGAAATATATATACATATATTCGTATAAACAAATCAACATAATTTCTGGAGATCACTTTTTCTTACTCACAGAATCTAAAAAATTGAACATCCGGATAAATAAAATAAAAAATCTGTACGAATACAATACTACTAAAAAAGTTTCAATAAATTGATCAGATCATTAGGCACTGTTTAGTCTTCAGTTGTCAAAAACATCATTAGTAGGGAGCTCTATGAGGAGGATGAAGTATAAAATTCACAATTCTGGAATAACGGATAAACACTGCTCTTTTACACCAACCGGAAGTGCCGCTGCATCCAATCATTTTCACCAAGAGCCTCAGAAATTTCGGCCAGTAGATCCACTTCACATAAATAACACTGTTTTTTTTTTATATAAATGCACATGTCACATGGTTAATTTGAGAAAAGTTGGCAATGCATTGTGATCGCAGAATATTGTGGTTCACGCCCCACTATAAACATCACATGTTGGGGGAATATATTTCATTTAAACTAAAAACAATGATAACACAGGACTTTTATAAAATGAAAATAAATATAATTTTTATTTAAATACTGATGACAGAAAAGAAGATATCTCAACGGAAGATGTCTTCAGTAACCTGTTTAAGTTGATCCTGGGTTAGATTTAGTGGATGCCCAAGTGGATTCTCTAAAAGTAAAGTTCCACTGCGGCCATTTTGCTGTACGTTCACATGTCTGAAGCACAGAGAGTAATAATATTAACGGACTAAGTTATGTGGCTACATGTTTTGGGTGCAGGAATTAAGATCATATAATGTGTTACGTCATACAATGTGTCCTGAGAAAATGTTTCACAAACTAAAATTTACGGCCGAATAACACATATTCCACATACCTAGGTAAAGTATTAATAAACATCCAATCTTCAATTTTAAATTTGGCAAATTTAGGCACAGCCACAATAGTGCTGTCTTCGATATCTTTAAACAGACTTTTTGTTAACAATTTACCATCAGGAGTTTTTAACACAATATCTTCACTGATTTCAAATAAGTTTTGTACCTAGAAACAATATAATTAGTTAGAGGTAACAGTTTGTATCTAAAACACTACAGCACAAAACTTGTAACCAAATTCTGCGGTATGCAATTTAATTGTCGTATTCAGTCTTGCATCAGAATGGTTACTAACATCAAGGTAAAATAAAAACTACTGGGCAGCTGTTACTTAGAGTAACAGAACCTCCTTAAGATACAGTCCTATATAGAAATACCACAAAACGAGAATTGTAGTCAAATTAGCTCACCAATTCAACTAATTGCTCGAATTTGATTAAATTCTCTCCAAGAGGATTTTCCAAAAGGATGGTGCCAAAAGTACTTTTGACATTAATTCCAGGTTGAATTCCCCAAAGTGAAATATTGAGAAATCTGTAAAAAAAAAAAAAAATATAAATAAATCGTAAAATGTTGAGGATTTTAAAAAAAATAAAGGCTTATTACATGTAAATTAATAACCTTCACTTAAATACGTAAATAACTTTATCCGTCGTAGGAAGCAGTTTTCCTATTTCTGACAAAAGATTTTCTTTTTGACCATACTGATTAATCAATCACTGATGAGGATGCTAATTCTAAACCGGTCAGAAATAGTAAAAACTTGCGTACCTGGAAAGATAAAATAAGCGATATTATTCAGTAATGCGTCAAAAAATTAACGTATATTTTACCTGCAATTTGGCCGCGCCTGAGGAGAATCAACGATTTTTCCAATTTTAGTTATAAAAATTTTAATATTAGAATCTTCAATGCCCTTCACCTAAAAATAAATTAAACTGTACTCTACATTTAAAGCAATTTCAATAAGCAATTTAGCCTATAATATACCTTGGCCATATTTACATTATTGGGACAGATTTCAACAAATATATAACTAAATTTTCTTCTTAAACACAATAATTAAGGATAGTCCAGTAAAACTCTGGAATTTTGTTAAGCAGGTCTAAGCTGTTATTTCATTTGCTTACCTTTTGCACATCTTGGATGATCATAGTCAGAGATTGCTTAGGTTCTTCTATAAAGAGTTTTACTTTTAGTGAATTCCCAATAAATTCCTTGTAGGCAACTATGATTTTCTGTAGGTCTGAGTCGCGATTTTCTGCTGTCAAATAAACGTCGATTTCATCAGTCGGCACAAGTCCAGCTTTTTTACGCAGTTTCTGTACTCGACTGATCAACTCACGGGCGATTCCTTCGGATTTCATGCTATCATCAAGGGAGATATCCATAAGTAATAAGATCTGGAAGAACAGTAGAAATATATATTACACTTTTCTGATGTTTCTGGAAGAAACTGTTTATACGGCAAGACATGAAATAATTAATATATAATTAATATAATATATAATAGTTAATATAATATGTAATAATATAATATATAATAATTAATAATTAGGCAGGTGTTTACTTACATCATTCGCAAAATTTGTCTCGTATATCTCCTTTTTTTGGTCATCCGTGGTAAACTTTAGAGATATGTTTACTTCGTTACTTAGAATTATCTCATCCTCGATCTGTATTTGTCCGTCTTTTTGGAGGTTCTTAATCTCAGGTTCTGTCAGGGACTGTAACAATAATATGGTTAATAATAACAATCCGGAAAGACATTGCAAAAATGCTGGGGAAGTCCCTCAACTTATATTTTTGATCAGTGGGTTGGATGTAATTCCCCCGTTTATATTTGAGAAAAGTAAAAATGAAGTGCAAACAACATAACAATATTAAAAAGTGGTCTAACAGTTAAGTGCCCGGACGCGCAATTGACTCAAGACTACTGGAGCGAGTAGTCTTCAATTAAGTGCAGGCCAGAACCAGAACTTACGAATTGCCAAGTTAAGGTACTGCTGAATGTTGCAATCAGCACAGTCCGGTTAGTTGAAGCCAACAAGCAGATTTATTCTGCTGACCGAGACTGCACCGAGTGTGGTTATTAAAGACACTGCTGTCTCTTTGTAATGTAAAATTTTGTCAGGCAAAAAATATCAGGCACGAATTTCAGGCACTGGCCGAGAAGTTGCACGAAAGGTGGGACTTATCAGCGGTCAAAATCTATCTCTGATCATCTTAGCGAAAAGCTTCTGCGGAGAAAAGTATAATCGCGCAAGATAAAAGACTGCGCTACTGGGTAAGGGACAAAATAAGGTTTCATATTTCTTGGTATGGACTAACAAGAAAAAGACCGCTACATAAGATGGTAATACTTTTTTTGCCCGGTCGTGGCTTCAATGCACTTCATAATGCGAGAGAAAATTCGGGATGATAATAATGAGGGTTTCATTCAGGAGTGCAAGAATGAAAGTGAAGGAATTCAGCCTATTTTTATTTATAGTTTTGTTCTAGATTCCGAAAGTGATACACGAGCCCACACACCACTTACACATCCACAAGTCATAGAACTTTTTGTAAACTCAAGTTACGATGCAACCTTGCCGATGGATGGCAAAGAGCTAATTGTGTCGTAAAACAGAGCCTCTGGGAAACCGAGCCTTGTTGTAAGGCATCTTTTTACAGGCTTATGGATTGCTTGGGCTTAGAATCAAGAAGTCCTGCCTCAACATTTTCTCACGCAATAAAACTGCACGGACCGGTAAATAAATGGTAGTCGGCTGGAGCTAAGTCTTGACCATAGGGTAGGTGCATAGATAGTAAAGTTAATTCCCTTACCTTTAGAATATCTGTAATTTTTTTAGCCTTAGACTTCAAACGTGGTCCAAGTGTTTTATGATCAGGTTCTACTTTTAACGTCAGTCCGTATTTGTCTTTGTCCAAGGAAAACGTTACCAACTTAACATTCAATTCCTCATGGATATATTTTTCAAGTTCTCTTAATGACTGTATATCCTCTTGAGATTTCAAAATGACTACGGCTTCTTTTAATGGACACTAGAACACATAAAAAAAGATAGAAAACCATCAAACACTTATAATTGTACGTCCCATCACCACGTTCACTCAATCCTACCCTTAAGTAACAAGTTGAAGTGTGTGGTTTAATAGTGCTCACCTTAAACGGTATAGTCCTACGATCACGTATGACTCGTCCTAAATCAATTACTGTCTGTAATGCTGACACGGATCTTTCAATTAAAACATTGATCAATTCCATTCTGAAAAAAAAAGTCAGCTTCATTTTTGCTAGTTTCCAATACAAAGAGGAAGAAAATTTAAGGCCTTTTATAACTTCTTATAGGCCAACCCTTTACCTTGGTTGTGGCATTGGTACAAAATGTATCGACTTCTCTTGACGTTTTGTGAAAACATTTAGATTTTTGTACATTAATTCGGTCAAAAATGGCGAAAAAGGCGCCATTAGGCGTATCATAGTGCTAAGTACAGAGCCAAGACAGCTTAACGCTGATTTACAATCCTCTAACGTGCTATCACCCTGAAAAGAAATAAAGAAAAGAGTGATTAAAGAAAAAAATGGTTGAGGGATCTGTGTTTGTATTGATTCAAAGTTGTACCACTTTAGTAGTTTGCTTCGTTGAGCCACCAAAAAGTATAGTCAACCGTCAGATATTAAACATAGAATCTGGCTCAGCCCCAAGCTTTCAGCAAAAGGTCCCAACAAAACGCCTAAACGAAATCCTTAAAACCTCAACACATCTATACTCTAAAAAAGAGTTCCTGCTTTGAGTGAGAATCCGTTTTTTATGAATTCTTTCGGAATGGCTTTACACCACTCAGTATCCTGGTGGCCCAGTATACATAGCTCCTAAGCGACCGTCCTCCGCTTTGAATGATGGTACCTGCTTGTGAGTTCACCAATGCTCCCGTAGCGTTTTAGAAGCAGGCTCACTCATATTATATAGTTAAATTAAAGCATGCTCCGAAAAGAAAAATAACTGATTGAGTGGAGTAAATGGCCAGTGAAGAACCACTGTGATGGTCCCATAACTGGCCTGAACACCGGGCATCCATTTGGGAGGAATCTCGTTTTCATTAAACTCTATAATAGAGTCAACTATTCAATGATAAAGACCTCCTCGTTGGCTTCTTAAAGCAGACCTCCTCACTCGCCAAAAGACCCCATTATCACCATTAAAATGCCCAAAATAAACTCTAGTTCGACCGGTTTTATTCTAAATCCTAAAAATAAGCGAGCCTGCAAAAAAAAGAGGAACAAAAAACACTATAAAAGCACACTTACCTTTAATCGTTTACGATTCATCCGTACATACCAGTTCGTCAAATCATCAATAAATTTCACCAGACGTGGTATGACTGTGTACAATCGATAGGCAGCCATCTCTTTACGTACAAAAACATTTAACGACTGTAAGCATGATAATATCCACTTATCCATTAAATTCGTTGGCGTGAATCTTTCATCGTCAAAAGTTAGGTTTATTTCTTTATGTATCTGTTGAAAATAAGAAAGAAATGAAGTAATTCTTACATCATGTTTTAATTGTTTAAATGTATCTAATGAAACTTTGAGACGTTGAAAATTAGAACGGTTCTTCTCATCAAAGTATCGTCCGTTATGAGTTTGTAATATAAGTCAAAATGAGTGTTCGGGATGAGTGGGTTTGCTTAGCGAAATGAGAGTTCAATTTGAAGTTCTCGAACAAGTGTTAGATATGTGTGAGTTTCAAGTTTTCGTTGAAGCTGCATTTGAAGCTAATACAAAGTAGGATAGAAACGTACATTGTTTGATTTGAGTGAAAAAACAAAATATTAAGCTTTGTTTCAGTCCGAAGTACTCCCACCAACTCCCAAAACGAATTCCTAAACAAAACTAACAAAATTAAAACGATATTATAATTAAGAATTGCAAACGCAACTGTCGAGAAAACCACGAAAAACTACGTAGGAATAAGCCCCCGAAAAAATCCATTGAGGCATTGTTTTATGAGAGCTCTGCTCCACTCGTTATTCTCTTAAAAGTTTCCAAACTCGTCATACTTACGCTATTCATTATTTCCACATTCTGCACAAAAAAGCGATAGGCATTGTACCAAGGTAAGAAAACATTTTTCAAAACATCTCGAACACCTTCTTCTCTAAAACGTAATTTATCAGCTCGTACGACTGGTGAATCAATAAGATATAATCTTAAAGCATCAGCTCCATATTTGTTGATTAACTAGAATGAAAAACAAAAATTCTCCATAGAATAAGTACTTGGAAACTGTTAGAACATTTGTTTTAGATAATTGTTTTGTCGTTTTCGATGATGCATACCTCCATTGGGTCAGGAAAATTCTTTTTACTTTTCGACATTTTCTGTCCATCTGCGGCTAGAACCAGTCCATTGACTATTAGATTTTTAAAAGGCGCTTTATTGAATAAAGCTGTCGAGACGACGAGCATTGTGTAAAACCTATAAAAAAAATAATACATAATTTTCTTCAATTAGATTAAAAATTCATTTAATCTTTTTTTCAGTGCCTTACCATCCACGCGTTTGGTCAACTCCTTCAGCAATAAAATCAGCCGGAAATTGTTGATTGAACTGATGGTAGTTCTCGAACGGATAATGGATTTGTGCGTATGGCATTGATCCAGACTCGAACCAACAATCAAATACTTCGGGTACTCGACGCAGAGGTGGATTGTTGGGATTTCTTGATGGGATTGTGAGATGGTCAACGCTAGAAATTCATAAGAAACGAATTAAATTAACTATTAAAAATGGAACTAAAATTTGTGAACTCATTGGGACTACAACTAATTCTACTGAAACAAGCTAATTAAAACTAGAGCTCAAATCAGGGAAATCCGTCCACTTAATGCCAGCTATATGTTTAAGTCCGAATTCGAATTGCCATCTCTAACAGTACCTCGGAAAGGTAATGGTGACACACGAGCAAAACGAAATATTTTAATTTTGTAATTGGATTTATTTTAGAAGTCATTTGAAAAATAATAATAATAATAGTAATGAAATGAGCGAAATTAATAAAAGAATTCATTCCACTTTGGTTAAACAAGTTTTTTTTGCCGGAGGTTCTCTTAATGTTAAGATCTGCAAAGTTAAAAACTGTAAAATTTTCGTAACTATGTTAAAATTAAATCTACTTTTGCACCTACTGAAACAACTTAAACTGAAATTTTACATAAAATATAAATTAAAAAAAACATAAAAATGATCTAAATTTAAGCTCATGATAACCTCCCAGTAACTCTATTTTTCCTTTTTGAGCTGCTTAGTAATTTTAAATACAAAAAACAATATCTAAAGAATAATTCTGATACCTTTCTCTGTGTAGATCTGTCACTTTTGTTCCAGTCAATCGTTCTAATTCGGCAATACTACCCACACAGACGATTTCCTTAAAATCTTCTGATGCCCATATAGGTATCGGCGTACCCCAATATCGATTTCTCGAGATTGCCCAATCACGAGCATCACGTAACCAATTTGCAAATCGTTTCTCCTTTACAAACTCAGGAACCCTATGCAAAGAAAAGCTCAGGTTAAGGGATATTCTTACCCAAAAAGTACCCGAACAAAATGGCTGCGTCCCTCAAAAAAAGCCCCAGGGGCTTCAACAAATAGTAGCCACAGCTGTAAATAAAACCAGTCCTACCAGTAAGTGCTATCGTTAGCTTCTAGCAGATTCTTAGTCATATGCTCCACCCGTATGAACCAGGATGGAATCGCTCGATAAATCAAAGGAGTTTCGGATCGCCAACAGTACGGGTACTTATGGTTCACAGAGCCCAAATTGAAGAGTTTGTTTTCGTTCTTCAGATGTTTGATAATATCCTTATCAGCGTCCTGCAAACAAAAAGGATTGATTAAGACAAGCGAAGAGAGGCTACGACTCCCACTTAGTGGTCACTGTCAGGTGCATTGAAAGAATGTACTTATGCTTAGGCTTACCATAATTACGAAGAGCCAAACCGGGACGCAGAGGAGGAAGAGGCTCATTTTCGTTTTGCTTTTCGCTTAATTTGTGTTTTTCATATTTGAAATGCAATCAAAATTATTAAGAACTGAAAACATATTAATAAATGGGCGCGGGGGAACGATCGGCCGAGGTGTCGGTGTTGTTCAAGTTTGACCGGGACGCCGGGACAAGGATCTCAAACCGGGACCATCCCGGTCAAACCGGTAAGTATGGTAAGCCTACTTATGCCCAGCCCAGTAATACTCTTATTAAATCCCTTATTGAGGTAGCACTTTTGAAAAAGTGTTTTATTAAGGCTATCTACATTCTAAGCCCTGCTAGTGGGTTGAGTTCCATTAGAATATTCCCTTTTGTTGAGTCTGATTAAGGATGGCATTAAGAATCGAAGCAGTGGGCTGTTTCAGGTATGAAGGCTATAACTTTAGTCCAGTCTGATAAATATTTTTAAGGGTCGGCTTTTAAATTGAAACAGGTAATATTGTGGCAGCAGTTTAACCTGAGGAGCCCTTATTAACACCTTTATTAAGGATACTAGGGACATGTCAACTGTATTATGAAGGATAGAAGCCTTCGTTGAGGGCAGTGTTAAGGATCCTCCTATTGGTCTGCACTCCTCTAGCACAACGGGACGATCCTTTGTAAAGGCAGATATTAAATGTTAAGGGCCTTACTGGTCCTAAAATTGGAACCTAAAAACCAGCAACTAAAATAGTCTAGCACGCTATCTAAAACCTTTTAAAGGTTGAATTAAGGCCCTTCTGCCGGGCATAGTTAACTGCACTGTGAAAGCTGCATTTTTAATCCAATCCAGCAAGCTCTTATTAAAAGCGATATAAAGGGATCATTGAATGGATATAAAGAACTCTATTGTAGCATGAAAGACGAACTACCTGAGAAGACTTTATTATATAACATAATGGTGGACTCATCAGTTGTGAAGTTAGCACAACTCTAATCCAGCCCGATCTTATTAAAGGCGTTACCAACAGACTCTATCCACATAAATCGTGAAGCGTCCGCTCCAACAGTACTACAGCCCGATAAACTAATCACAATTTGTGACTTACAGTTGGTCATGAAAACAGCAGATCCATTAAGATATTTCAAAAAAAAAGTAGGTTTGGTAAAGTAATTATGAGTTTGGACTAGTAAGTGGGAGGTCCTCAGTTCGAGTGCAATATTATTGATAGTTAATAGTAAAGTATGAACTTCTACCCCCGACCACGACACCTAATTTGAGAGATGGACGTTAAGTCTGCCTGAAAATATAGACGATTACTTTTTTGCTGTTAAGTCATCCTCTTTTACTATTAAGACCATAATCCTGCAAGTCCTAGTCTATAATCCCCTCACTAAAGACGGATATATACACTCCTGCGTATAATCAGTCAACACTCCCACAGTTTTGCCTGATCCTATTGAGAGCGACATTAGGCGCCCTTCTAGTGGACTCTGTGAAATTGATAGCTCCACTCCAACTGGCTCTAGCTGGATATTTGCTGAACTTAAATTGGATTCACTTTTTTGCATAGAAAAGCCCACCATAATGTTGTAGTTTTTATCAATTACCTTTACATATTTTCCTTCAAAATGCGAGACTGGTGCGACAAAATGTCCAACCGAATTCACCGGACAGACTGGCTCCTGATCTTTACTGACAACGCCATGTTGCAGACAGATCCTTAAATCATCTTCACCAAAATATGGCGCCTGATGGACCACACCAGTACCTGATTCTGAGGTGACGTAGTTATCAGTCAGTATCACAAAACAGTTAGCCAACTGAAACAATAATTTGTCAGTGATTTATAGGCGTTACATATTCCTTAAAAAACGAGACCCAAGAGGCATAACCTCACAAACATACCTTCTGAAAGTATGGAAACAAGGGAATATACTTCAACCCAGACAAAACTTCACCTTTTAATTTCTCTACAACTTCATAAATTTCGGTCCTGGTGGAATACAAAGTTTCAGATTCCTTCTTTAAGAAACTCTCGATTCGAGATTCCATCATTATATAGACATTACCAGTTGATTGTTCTAAAAACAAAATTGTTAAAGTGCGCATTATTTTGATATTTGTTTTAACGATCGGTAAAAAATAAAAATAAATAAATAAAAAATAACCATACCTTTAAGTTTGGCATAGATCATGCTTGGATTGACACACAATGCCAGATTACTTGGCAACGTCCATGGCGTAGTTGTCCACGCAAGAAAGTATAGGTTTGGATCGTTGGCGGAACGGAATTTTATCACAACTGAACATTAAAATATGAAATTCATATTTTATTCATACACAACTTTTTCTTAGTGCAATTAAAATATTTCACGAGAGGTTGGTTAGAAATTATTCTATGAGTTTACCAAAAGTCAGCGCCTATTTTGAACGCTAAAGCATACTTTGTTCACTGTCAGTCAGACCTTTCTACGATTCTGCGGAGGGTGAATGATTACAACCTAGCCTACACAACACCTGCCTCTTACTCTGACATGTATCTGACTTACAAGTCAACTTGCATCATGTCTTAAAAGAAAATGCAAATGGCCGCATTGAACCTAGAAATTAGGGCAATTTTACGTTTTTTTAAAGAAGCTCTTCTGTTATGAAGTAACGGAAAGAGAATTTCGACCAGAGCTGCTTAGGTCTGGTTCAAAACATTTAGAGAGAATAAGAGCGTGATAAATCCAACAAGCCACACCTGTACATCCTATCTCAAAAACCCTCTATTTTATTTTGATTAAACAAATAGTAACTTCAATGAAAAGTGAATTATCCGACAATTTGAACGAATAAAAATAACTAATTAGATCAGGCCAACCAGCTGTTACCGGGCTCCGAAGAGAAAGATTTGAGAAAAAAAGTGATGGTGAACTAACAAGAGCGTTATACATTTTGGACTGGTTATTGGCAGTCGAGCGATTACGTGCGAACTCTATTCTACTCTACTAGAATGTGTCCGCTCATTTTTTGAGTTGAAAAAGATAGCTCTATAGATGTTAATGGAAAAAGTCAAAATCGAACGCCACAGTAATTAAGCATTAAAATTTTGAGCTTCTTCTTGGCTCAGCATAAAGCCAAGATCTGTCAGCTCCAGTGTTTTGTCTTCAGAGGGAGCTGCTGGTACAAGAAAGGCTCACAAATCAGTGGGTTCAAATTACAGAAAATGAAGGCCTATATTTTCAGCAGTAAGCTTATTACTTGAAACAAACTATATCTGAAGGCGCACAGACTTTGCTCAGAACTTTATTAATCAGATGTCAGTATGTGAAAATTTTTTAAAAATCTAAACACAAGAATAAGAATATTTCTTGGTCCGCAAGAACATTCATATCTTTGTTTCAATCCTAGAAATCGAAAGTTTGGTAAGAATACAAAATTTGCATTAACTTTAAAACTCTATACTTACCAGCCGGATCTATCACATCCTTATAGTTTTGTCCGGATTCAAAATTAGACAACGGAGTACAACATGCGGTGGAATACGGCATCACCTTGACCCCTCGATACACTAGGCCTTTGTTCCACAGTTCGGAGAATACCCACCATACGCTCTCCATGAATGATGGATACATAGTCTTATAGTCGTTGCGAAAATCTAAAAACATAAACCACAGCAACATATTACAATCCGGATTTTTGGTGTAGCCATATCTCCTCAATGGCGACTCGAGCTTGGTTACAACCTCAACTAAAAATTAAATTTTGTATTTTTCCTACATTATTTCTCACACTATGAACTATGGGTTTGATTTAATTGATCATCACTTTCTTCATTATAATGTATAACGACACTGGATGCTTAAGTTGTACAAAGCTGTGCTATTGTGTACCAGTCACATAATTTTAAATTTTATCCACATGTAATGCATGAAAAATGTTTGATGAAATGTTTGTATACAAAATCGTGCATTTAATTTTTAGTTGAAGGTTAACGCGAACCGCCTGCTAAGAAATGAGCCCCCATGAACCTCTTAAGTTAGGGCAGCAATATTTGTTGGTAAAGAGCAGTCCTAACTAAAAGAATTATAAAATACAAACTGTACAAAAATTTGTGAATTAATATGGTTTAGTTATTTAAATTAACCCTTATTTTCTACACTCAAGGAGTTCACTCCTCAAGCAGTTATGAAGTTGTAGAACAGACAATAGCTTAAATCATAAATGACTATATATTCAAAAAACAACTATGGGCCAATAACCTTATCACAGTCACTGTAAGTAAAACTGAGTATCATCACTGTTGAAAGCTACATCTGTGCCGAAACCGTTGCTAAACAGAACAAGACAAGTTTTCAGGACCCATACTAACAAATCGGATTTCAAAGCAAAATAATTGTGAGCATTAGGCCAACTATGGCGTCTTTTTGCAAATTAGATTTTACTGTGGTAGCAGGAAGAAAATTTATAAATATGATAACTGTTAGAAATATGTAGGATCTGAATTGAGAACAGTTTTTTCAATTTGAAAGAAGTTCAAATTCAGCTTTTTTTTTATCTTTGTTGGTTTGAATTCTAGGTAAGAATAAAAAAAAAAGAAAAAGTGTTTGCTATACTTATTAACTTAAGAGGCGAATCTAACTACACGAAAAGGGGATCGGTCATACACCTAAAAAGTTTGGAAAAAACAGCCGTCAAGTGTAATCCTAATTAAAAATAATTCAGAACATAAGTTTTAGTAAATTTAGGTAACTAAAATTTTTGTCCTATTCTGCGAATGTAACTTACCAATCCATCGTCCAATTCTATTAACTATGAATTCCCATTGTTGTGAATATTGCATCACAATATCACGGCATAGTTTATTATAGTTCGCCACTCCTAGTTTTTCAATATCTTCTGGTCCTTTAAATCCATGTCGTTTGTCAATTTCATATTCCTAAAAAGCATCAGAGGCATACCGTTCGATAATAATAATAATAATGATCTTTATTTCATAACTAATGTATGCAATTGAAAATATTAACAGAAATGTACAGCTAATAAATTAAAAAAATATGGATTAAGAAAATTGAAGCCGGAACTCACTACTGGTAGTCCATGACAATCCCACCCAAAACGTCTCTCCACATGGAATCCATTTTGATAAGCATACCGTGTCACAATATCTTTAATGGTGCCAGCTAAGATGTGCCCATAGTGAGGTAATCCTGTCGCAAAAGGTGGGCCATCATAGAAGGAATACCTAGGAGCAAACACAACATAATCAAGTCTAGAAGGTGCATAGAATAGAGTGACCCAAACAGGTTCAGTTAGACTAGGACTCAAATATTCAGTCCAAGAGGTGTACCAAATATAAACTTTAAAATGATATACTTACGCCGGTCGTCCTTTAGATAATTTCTGAGCTTCTGCAAAAGCATTTATCTCATTCCAAAATTTTAGAATCTTCTCTTCCTCTTCTGGGAAGCTTATCTTTTCCTGAACAGTTTCTAACATGGTGACACTAAAGTTGTGTTCTACTCACAGTTTTAACATGTGTATAACCCAACATTACATTCAAATCTGTAACAAGTAACAACACACACCTATATCTGGAGAAGGTTATAGTAGTATCGAAGCTGCAGTATCGATCTATGCACCAACGATAGATTTCGATTCTAGTAAAGATTTTATCGTCCTTCAATTTAATAATAATAAGGGTTGTAGATCTGTACTTAGGGCCACTTATAGACAAAGGTATACATCCCCATAACTTTATAGAGCCATAATGATTTATATAGTCATAATGACCTTGGTGATATTGGCCTAAGAACACAAACAAATAGGTAGTTTTGCTTAATTTAGCCCCTTACTCATACTAAATATTGGGTTGTCCGGAAAATAATGCAGGATTTTATGTTTTCTTTAAAATACCCCTCCAAATAGTAAACTGTTTATGTTTGTTGGACTTTTGACTTTTATAAATGTAAACACTAATTAATCTTCTTCCAAGCAAAAATGTGTGTTTAGCTCTGTAAAAATTTGCTACTTGGAAATAATTCGGTCTTTACTAAGATGCCAAGCGTGATTTTCGCATACTTTTATTTTACGAGTTCAAACTCGGCCGGAACGGGACCCAAACGACCAGAAATATCAATGATGCAGTACAAGTGAGATCAACGGTGGTTTCAGAGATTTCGAGAGGGAAACTTGTGCCTTGAAGACAAAGAAGGCCATAGAAGAAGTTGTGCCCTTAATGACGATGTTCTCCGAGCTTTGGTGGAAGAAAATCCCAGAACAACTGTTCGAGAACTGGCAGGGAAACTCGAAGTCAGCAAATCAACCGTCGATGACCATCTCAAGGCGATTGGGAAGGTGAAAAACCTTGAAAGTTGGGTTCCTCAAACATTAAACGACCGCCAAAAAGATAAGCGTTATGAAATTTGTGCTGCACTTCTTTGCCGAAACGTCAGCGATCCTTTTCTGTCCAGAATTGTGACTTGCGATGAAAAGTGGGTCCTCTACGACAACAGCAGGCGCTCTGGACAGTGGCTTAACAAAGGAGAAACTGCATGACATTTTCCAAAGCCCCCAAATCATCAAAAAAAAAGGTGATGGTTATTTTGGTGGGCTTCATTTGGTCTGATTCATTACAGCCTCTTGAATCCTGGCGAAACCATCAATGCTGAATCGTATTGTAACCAAATTGACGTAATGCATCAGAAATTGGCAATAATGAAGCCATCTTTAGTCAATCGAAAGGGGCTAATTCTGTTGCACGACAACGCTCAGCCACATGTCTTACGTTTGTCTTCCCGAAAATTGTTGGAGCTTGGCTATGAGACTGCCACACCCGCCTACTGATTACATTTTTTTAGACACCTGGACCGCTATTTACAAAACAAAAAAATTATTGACCAAAGAACATTAGAAAATGCGTTTTCTGAATTTATAAATTCTATACAGAGGGTATGGAAAAGTTACCCACACGTTGGCAGAAATGTATAGAAAGTAATGGAGACTATTTTGATTAATAAAAACAATTATAAATCATTAATTTTTATTTTTTTCTTTAAAACCATAATCCTGCATTATTTTCCGGACAACCTAATAGTTTATATTCTAAATATAAACGACTAAAACTAATTAGGCTTCTTCTGTAATTGTTGGTTACCGCCTCTTCGCGCAGAAGAAGCAATAACACGACCTCTACTCATTTAATCTTAGACTCAAATAGATTTTGAAGTAAAAATTATTATCATCTACGTTTATATCGTAAACTTATTACATTTAAAAATGTTATATACTTGATTGGTCTATGATCTCTCTACTTATAAAAACAATTTTAAAGTTAAAAGGGAGCTCAATCATTGAGCCAAGCTGATTGAATAATGTATCCTTTTGCAAAATGTAACATAGGAAATTCTATTCTACTATTAATAGTTTCTATTTCTTCCAAAACTGTCAGGAGAGAGTTCTTTGCACTTTTTTTTTTTAATTAATTATCACTAATCTGTCGCAGCATCTTATTTTTTCTAAATATATTTCTGTTATACACTATCCTTGCTGACTGTTTATAACCTAAATACATACTTATTTAGGTAAAAAATATATGCTTTCACTTCCTTTAATTAATAGTCATCTCATACAACAGACAAAATCTTAAAGAAAGCAATTCACCTATCTGGTAGCCACTCGGTTTGTACGGACAATCGGTCCTGAGTTATTTGTATAACTCTTCTAGTACTAGCGTCGTCGCTATCCCAGACAATATGAATTTGCTTCATATCCTATTAAAACTGTCCGGTAAAAAGTAAATTCATCTCTGGAGCTCACCACCCACCTTTCTTACTTGCTCTTTTTAAATTTGTTTTAAGGGGTGACTGTGACACGTGATTTTTTTTATCAAAAGCTTGGAGGATTCATAAAAGTCAAAAAAGTAGCGTTAAAGCAAGAGAAACCGGTGACAATTATAGAACCAGGAGCACTATGACGGATGAAATCACTTATCCTGCAATTGAATACAACCATATATTCAGAAAAAGTAAGCTAAAAGGTTTTTTAGAATTTGAAGAGGAAGTGGTTGTAAACAGAGCATACCAGGTAAGGGAAAAACTTATACTTCAAATTTGTCATTACGTTTGACATCACTTGTGCGGCTTCTCGTTTTTTTCTTGGACAACTACTAATTAATAAGACCCAGTGGGATATATTCTTTATCAAAGAACGGAATATATGCGTTTTGGCTGCAAAGTTAGAATATAAACAAAAGCCCTTTAAAAATCAACTCAAAAAGAATGATTCTTTCCTAATTTCACCATCACTAATTTGTTTCTCTGCGGGGAGGATGCGGTTTGTGGTTGACGTCCTTTCAGCTGAAAAATTTCGAGTGCTCAGTGCAACAATCCGCTTCTACAACTGGCGTTTAAATGCTAAATCTAAGGCTAGAGAATACCTCGACCTAACTATTTCCCACCTCATATTATTCTAACTAGATTTTCATTCTTAAACTAGTCTTAGCAACTCTTTTAGAAACAGAGCCTTTCTCTTATACTAACTTCACAATCGGCATTTTTGTGGCGTTTGAGGCTTTAAATACTCAAAAAATTTAGATGGCTGTCGCTTCCTACTTCCTATATGGGTTATAGAAATGAATATAAAAAAAAAGTGGGATAAGGGATCATTAGTGGCCTTGAAATAAATTTAAAAAAATAGATTAAATAACCGTATTTATTGATCATTTTTTGTAATAATCTTTAAAAAATTAAAACAAGCTACAAAAATGTTTACATATATTCTAAAATACAAAAAAATAAAAAGAAAGAAGAATACAACAAAATTATAATATAAAATATATATATTTTCTATTCACAAGTAAAAAATATAGAAATTTAGGTCTAGAGCTTTTTTTTTCTCTTAAAATATATTGTAGAATCTAGCAGTTAGATATAAAATACTTCCTAATTAAGGTTAAAAAATTAAACTTCTAAATTGGATTACAAAAAATACGTCGTTATATTAAACTGATTAATGCAAATCTTACTTTGGGTGAAGCATCACAGATTTCTGATTTTATAAAAAGTACAAATGAAAAATGTAAACGAGGCTCCGCCCCACACTAATATCAGCGGGGGAGTAAACAATGTCAGCGAAGCTTATCCTTAAAATATCTCTTTGATCCAGTGCTCTGCCCAAACTGAAATGATTACTTTCATATATGTATATATAGGCAGCTAAGTTAGTGTTGCTGCCAATACTCTTATCGGGCAAGATCATATACAATGACTAGTTCTATCTAGATCCAATTACCGTAGCGCTACAAGAAAATTACACATCAAGCCATTACTTTTACACCATTTACTTTTTTAGAGCCACGCTCACATTCATTTACTCTCTTCGCAGTCAACAACATTGATACAGTTCGCACATTCTGCTACTTAAACCTATTTAATACCCTTCTATGTCAATGCTACTATCACATTCAGTCAAGGGCTCCGTTTCAGGACCAGAGCACTTTTTTACTTGCTGGCATTTTCAATCTTTTCCTTTGGGTGAAGTATACAAGCCACATCACACCTTAAGGGATCTTGACTTTAATGCGAGTAACTCGGTCTAAAACACACTTACCTTAACACTTCAAACAATCACACGATATATATAGTGAGGACTGCAGTGGTAACTGTTGTATACCTATAGGCAAACTCTAGCTCAACTTCACACTCACTCACTACACGTACACATTTAACGATTATGCTATTCTCTAACACTAATACTTAAAGAGGGTCAAATAGATCGTTTAGTTCGCATTGAAGTTTCCTTTTAGCCACACTTAACAAATCTAACATTTATTTTCAGAACACATGGTCTTCGCAGGCTTTAGAGCACAAACATTATGCCTAAGCAATTGTTTTTTTTTAAAGAGTTAAATCCTATAGTTTATTCCAAGCATCTTAGCCCACTTTAAGCCAATTCTCAAAAAACGCGAGCGCGTCCCATCCCCCCCAAAAAAACAGTATTGTACATCACCAAATTTCCATTGTTAAGTAAATCTAACGCATATCCTATTGTATAAGATAACGTACTGTTTTAATATTACGTATTCTCGAGGTAATAAAAACCAAAAGAGAACTCATACATCAATTTAAAAATTAGTTACTTCATATGTGCACGATCAGGTTTTATCAAAAATTCAGCTTTGCAATAAAATATAAAAAATAGTTAAAATATATTTAAGTAAATACAAATAAAAAAAGCAGTGTAATTATTTTAATGGAGTAGCAACCTTAATTATACAGTTATTCTACACTGTGTAACGACTGGTGACATTTAAATCAAAACGAATAGTTTTGACATCATTATTTTGAAAAGATGTCAATCAGATGGATCAAAATTTCTAATAGAAGGAAACTATAGACGTAAAATTATACGCTCGAGTAAAGAATTTAGAGTATAACTTTAAGGAGCTAAAGCAAATCTTCAGCAACTCTTAATGAGTCAGATATGACTGAAAAGGATTTGGTAAAGGCAATAAAAACTGCAAGAGAAATTATTAGAAATATTTAGAGATCGTTGAGAAGCATTAGAAATTAAGAAATTCGGGGTACGCTGGTAAAATTATGCATTCAAAGGCTCTTTAGGACAACTGCGTTTAGCTTGAATAGAATTGAAAAAAATTTAAAATTGCATAGGTTTCTGGTTGCATTTCTGCAAAATTCATGGAGAGAATTTGCTATATATGTATACATATATATATCAAGACGATTTGACTTTATATATACATAAACCAAAACATCAAAACTTAATCAGAAAAACAAAACAACTGACTGTTATTTTTCTAACATTCCAAGGCAAGAAATTGTTAAATGCTTAAGCCTTTTTCGTTTAAGAATATCTACACTTATTCTTAAACAACATGTTCTAGAAAAGAAATTCAAGAGACCTAATGATAATATGTTTCAACTAAACACGCAAATTTGCAAATCCTTCTGCTGATATTTTATCCTCAAGCGCAAATCATTGAAAAAAAGGTTGACCTCGACAATGCGAAATAATACAATTTCATGAGTGCACGATTACATTGTATTAAAAAACAACTGTTTTATATATATATATATATATATATATATATATATATATATATATATAAATATATATAAATATATTTAAATATATAAATATATATATATATTTAAAAAAAACATTAGCTCATCTAGCTCATATAGATATTTGGGATTTCTAAATATCAAGGCGCCGAATTAGTAACGATAACAAAAATAACTGGCTCTCAAGTTAGATTAAAATGCTTTATGTATTCTTAAACAAACAGATGTCTCAGCCTTGGAATACTATTGTAACTAAAACATTAGTCCTGAGTTCAAAAAAGTACCAAAAAAAAAAAAAATATATATTAAAACCCATAAAATATCCACTAGCTACACCTTGGAGATGTTGCTGCTCCAAATTGGGTCGGCCAGTGAAGCTGCCCTAGCTCATATTTGGTTACTAGTATTGATTCTATGGCGAAACTGTAAAAAATTAAAGCTGTAGTATTAAATTTGGGTAGAATTCAGTTGTGGTATTTCGAGATAAAACCCCTTGGAGGCATTGTTGCACCAAGGAAGGAGAGTGAACAAAACAGCTCTAATTTAACTAAAAATTGATAACTTTAACTCTAAACAAATCTGAACAGTCCTATATGCAGGGGACTTGTACAAAGTAGATACTAAAGATAGGATAACTCCTTTATGAAATATTGCACTTATACTGCAACAACCTGTGCCAATTTAGATGGGTATACGGATTCTTGGTTACCTTAAATAATGGTAAGATGTAACTAATGTTCTGTTGTATTTTTAGAGAGACTAAAGGATTTTTAATCCTTGAGGAGGAGTTGCAAGTTTTATTTAAAAAGATATTGTAAGTCTTTGGATTTTCATGCAGAAATGGGTCCATGCGTCCTCAGTTTTAAAACAACCACACCAATAAAAATCACCATACAGCTTAGAAATTGTCATTAAGATTTAAATTAAGCCAACATCTTTATGAATCACTTTGAATATATTTGATAATTCGTCAATCAAGGTTTCTGTACGAAATGCCACGCGAATGTCTGGAACATTAGTTCTTGTGATATCATTGCCAGCGACTCCTTCTTTAGTGTAGTTCGGTCCAAGCCAGTATTGCTTCAACTGTGAGTTCATTAAATAAAAAAGACAACAGTTCAACGTTAGTGTTAATGCAAATATTTTTTTTTTTTAAGTTATAGCAAAAAAATTAATAATTGCTCACCCTGTGCGGAAACCCGCTCATCAGCACACTGTTTCTAGCAAGCTCGCACATATCGCAAGAGCTGAGCTTCCAGACTTGTGCAGCAATAGAATACTCCTCCATCAATGGTTCCTTGGTGAAGTGGAACTGCAAAGGGTCATCTGTGCTCAAAGATACACACAGGCCCCTGGCTAAATATTCCGGCAATGGATTGCGATGGTAATTTAAGAATAACGAGTTATTGCTAAGCGGTGACATCGCAATACCAATTTGTGTGAGATAGTACAGGTATTGCAACACTGGTACCTGAGCAAGAAAAAGTAAAAATTATTAATAAGCAACAAACTGACACCCTTTTCTTTAATGTGAAGGTATGCAGGTTTAATGAACATCAATCCTACAAAGGATTGAAATAATAATCTCATTTATACATTGGTTTTAGTAAATAAATAAACTAGTACTAAGAGATCAAGATATTAAAACTTAAATAACAATTTTTTTTACTTACCCCAATGTTTGCTAGGAATGGAATGTGTATTTTTGGTGAGACTGATAGATTTGGTAAATTTGGTACGTGTGGTGTTAGTTTGTAGTATAGCTGAGTAGGAGTTTTGTAAGTATTTTATACTTAGAATGTTGCATGGGTTTTGTGTTTTCGATAAATTTGATAAATATGGTACAATCTATTATCAGCCTAAAATTAGCAGATATCCGCATAAGATAATTTACCTTTCTCAGCAGTAATCCGTGCGAGATGTTCTCAGCCATCATGTAGCCGCAAACAAGGTGTTGTATGGGGCCTGCCTCACCGCAGTGGGGCCGCAATACGAACGTGTTCAGTCCTTTATCACTGGACACAGCGAGGAAAAACAAAAAACAAAAAAACGCTGAATCCAACTCACAAGGATAAGGAAGTCACAAGGGCTAAAAAAAGACCTACCTTCTAAAATGGTTCAATATAGTCAAATTGGCGAACATATAATATTGATAGTATGCATATGGCGGATTCTCTTCATCAGACCACCTATCCGGCGTCGGCACATCCTTGTCAAATAGTGGGTTCTCTGGTTTACTCTCGTCATCCACCGAGTCGAATCCGATCACCTGCGCCCCAGACAGGTTCAGTGAACTTATTCAAACTCATATTTTGGTTAGTATTAGCTTTATAGCAAAACGGTAACTAATTTACAATTTAAAAGATGCAAAATAACAAAGCAGAATAATTGCACGACATTTTCTGCACACCAAATTTGTTAACAGCACGACAAAATATTTACTTGAAACGGTAAGTTAACTCAGTGGCGCACAAAACTACATATCCACAAAAAATTACTAAAAACAACTTAGAGCTCCACTTATTTCTCTTTTTACTCTCTCTTACTCCCAAGAAAGAGAATACAATGTCAAGCTTTCAAATTTTATAAACTGCCTTTTCACCGGAAACACACTTTTGAGGGTTCTGAAAGTTGTTTTAATAAAATAGTCAGTGGGTATGTACACAAAATATCTCAAAAATAAAAACTCGCAGGGTATTTAAAACTATATTGCATTTTTCTTAGTACAGTTTTCATTAACTTTAGACGTAATTATTATATTACTCTTGAAATTTTATTTAATAACACTCAACATCACTAAAACTGTAACTTGCTAAAATCCACATTATTACCGTGCGCCACTGGATGATTATTCAGCACTTCACTGATTATTCACGTATTTTGAAATTGAATTATATATTTTTTTGCTTACTTTATTTTTAGATGTTGAATCATAAATTTTGGTTATTTTAAGAGTAATATAAACATTTTGTCATTCATGTACATTCTGAGATGTTTAACACCGTAATTTAGGCGCCAAGATAGCTGAGCGGTTAGACGCGAGGCCGGCAAATCTAAGAAGTATTTTGGTTGTGGGTTCAATTTCCGATCTAGGCCATGGATTTTATTTAATAGTTAAAATAACAATTTTATAGTAAAGTAAGTTTGCTAGTCGCCTCCGAACACGAAACCTAATATGGTTTTTCTGTCTGGCATTTATTTTTAGGTCATGTCTCATACCTTTCCTGTCGTACCGTAAACTAACTACAATTTATGTTCGGTGAAACTTTCCATTTTCTAGTTCTAATCTTGGTTATCAAAAACTATGTCAAAACCATAAAACACTAAAATTGTAGACAGCTAAATTCACTACAATTAACTTGTGGTATTTTCCGGTAGACTACTTTTTTTAAGGAATAAGCCTAAATTTGGGAGGGTTAGAGAAGCTCCCCTCCTTCACTCATATTTTTGGTTAGCAAAACAATATAGAACTAAAATTACTGAAAGCTAGATTTCTTTGCGATTAACGTTAAGTAGTATTTCAAGATAGGACTACTCCTAAAGGAGATATTGCACACTTACATATTGCAAGAACCTGTGCAAATTAGGATGACTGTGCGGGTCCTTGGTTACCTCAAATAATGGCAAGAAGATGTTGTTTATAAATTCTTGGAAGTTCGTCATTAGCTTGTTAGATTTAAAAATGTCACTGAAATTAAGCAAGAAAATAGGTTAAGATTAATTTTCCATGTTTCAAAAAGACCTTTTTAAAATAGGGTTACAAAATCAAAGACTTCTGTTGCACCCAGAGATAGGGCAGTATACGAGTACAACAGTATTATTACTTGCCTCAACCTAGTTTTAAACTAGGATTTGAGTAGATGTCCTATTAGGCGGCTGCCTTTTTAGGCAACCTAATACTCACTCACTAGTGAATACTTACAATAATCTTGGAATCTGTATGAGCCATCGCACATTATCGCTATAAACACCATACGTTATTGCCCAAGTTGCTAGTTTATCCCATTCGTCCAAATTCTTTCCATAAATCGACAATCTTAGCTCAGAATTTTGATACTTGCTTTCTTCCAAATCAGAGCTAACTTCCTATAGGGTGATAAGTATAAGCAACAAAAAAATTAAAAATGTTAAAACACTCAAATTTATTCCTAAACCTGTAAATCATAACTATTAATATTGCAATTTTACTCACTTTAATGATCCTTGCAAAATATTTGCCATTTAGATAGTTATCAGTTTTGAGGAAGACTTCGCGTAATCGGCTCTCGCCTATAGGATTATATTTAGCGTTGAACTTGTCGAATCTGTGGAACGTGTTGCGATCCTGTAAAAGGGAATTGCACTGATGTGTGAAGCGCTTATGTAGCTAAAAGTTCTATTTACGCCACTCTTAATTGGGCTGTAGTCTACTGGCCCACACTGCGCAAACAGAGCAAGAGCCTTCAAAGCAAGAGGTCAGCAACTAGCACTTTTAACAAAATGTATGACTTGTGAGTCTCAAATCCATGTTTCTTCACCTTGTATCTCTTCTCCCAGTATTATAAGCAGAGTTGAACTGAACTGCGGCAGAGTTGTGTGGCTGAGAGCATAGATCTTCACTCAGCTCAGGAACTGCTATTAAAAAAGCTCTGCTATGGCTACGAACAATAACTTTCCAAAAAAAGAAACTTCACATGAGTAAGCGCCTTGCTGACCTCTCTAAAACCCACATATTAACTAAAAATTAAAAATATATCCATAACTTACCGCGTGTACATCTAGCATATCAACTGTTAAATCGTAAGACGTTAAATTCATCGACTGAAACACTTCTTTCAACGTCATCTTGCCTTCCTTAGTTTCGGTGACCACTTCGTCTCTGTGATTCTTCAGAGTCTTTTTAATAAATCTTAAAAATATAAAAAAAATATATTGAATATATATAATAATCGCTAAATATCATTGCTAAACCATGAAAAACCAGTAGCGATAAATCGCTTAAACAATAGTGTTACTCCTCACCTTAGTAAGTGTTTTTGATTCATACATGAAGCAGCGTGAATGTGTGTATCAACCTGTGGACATATTTTTAGAGCACGTTATTCAGCTTTAATGCTTACCCCATGGCGAAATTACATAGAATAATTTGTAGTCAGCTTTACGTCCTATGCTATTTCAGCACGCTTTAAAAAGAAATTAAGGGTACCTTTCTAATATTATAGAAGTCTCTATGTGGCACAGCTTTCTGGGATGCTAATTCCCTGAGTTCGTTCAAAAGTACATGGAGTTGAAATTTGGATGAAAGATAACTCAGTCTTCGATAGCAGAAAGATTTCCTGAAACAAACATTTATTTTGTTCTGGGATTAATCCCCTCCATTGGCAAAAAAAATAAAACAAAATAAAAAAATTGCGAAACAGAAAATATAAACTGGCGGATATACATACAGAGGTCCGTCTGCAATCATATAACACAACTTGTTCATGTCTGCAATAAAGGTAGCAAGATCTGGATAAGGGTAATTCAGTGGTTTGTCAGAACAGTCACTTGGATAGATCTGGAAAACTCCTGCTTGAAGTTTGACGATGCAATCTGACGGTGGTGGAAACTCACAATCCCACGGGTCACCAGTACTCTGTGGTGCATGCACTGGATGATCTGTGGAAAGAACAGAGTTAGTTGCTTAGGTGTGAGAATATTTAAACAATGGCCAGTACAGCTGGGTGAATCCGTACCAGAGTGTAAGAATATTCTGCCCGTTTTTCACCTTTTAATTTGCAATAGATTAAACCCATCTGTGATTCAGTAACTTCAAACATCTTGTTTTTACTTACTCCGCATTTTATTTTATGATGACTTATTTTATTTTAAGCCGTCTTTTAGACAATTTAAATTCCCATGAGCCGAATAGCTCTAAATGAATGAAATCTTGGGTTGTAGAAGCCTTTCAATGTCGGCGTGCGACTAAATGTTTCTGGGAAGCATGAAACTTCCATTATGAGACCCCCACCGTAAATTATTGTTCATTAAACACTTATTTTTTTCTTTCTTTGCTTAAGGAAAGAAATGAAATTAATGTAAACTGTATATGGAAAAGAAAACTTTATCTGGTACTAAAATCAATAAAAAATTAAATATAAAAAAAAAAGATGCAAAAGTAAAGTTAAAGTAAAAGATCCGCTAGTTAAAACTTGATTTATGTTAACTTTTTATCATCACCATCGCTTTAGAGATTTAGGAGTAGTTTTTACATAATAATAAACAATTAGTTTTAAGTTAATTAATCTTTCTAAGAATATTGACAACCTAGATAGGTTTTTATCCACTGTAACTTAGAAAATATGTGTTCTATGGTTGCTAAGCAAGTGTAATTAATAAAATTATCAAGCTGATACAAAGTTTTCAAAGAAATAATTGAACTTAGCAAGTACTTATATTGAAACATTTTACAGCGCCACATGAGAAATTTTAAATTCTTTGCTCAATCAATGTTCCGGCACTTTACGGTATTAAATTTCTTCAGGTAAGTCAATTCTAATGAATTCAAAGCTAATAAAGAACTTCATTTAACAATTAACTGTTGACGATTCCACTTGAACATTAGAGTCAAAAATACACAGGCTCTAGTAATAATCCAGTGGAATAGATTAAACAAAAAAGTAGGAGCTAATCCATGATTAAATTCGGGTGACTTTTTCAACTTACCAAGCTACCCGTTATGCTGATTAAATAATTATTTCCCATCAATAATTCTGCCTTATTACCTTCAACAGTTTTTTTATCATCATGCACGTGATGATCTATGTCTGGTCCTTCGGCACCTGATCTCAAAAATCGTGATGTCAGCAGTGGAAACGATTGATTCGACATTTTCATATATTCTTCGCGTACATGTAGTGCGTCAATTAGCATTTTTGATGCACGATGTAGATCCTCCAATGGTACCTATATAAAGGAAAGACATTACTATTAGACAGGTAATATAGGCGCCTATATGAGCACTCTCTAAAGGAGGTTACTTGATTGTTTATACAACCAATTATATTTATACTATTAGACAGGTCTCAAAAACCCACCATACTTCAAAATTTCAGTACCTTCCTAAAAAAAAAAAATCTTTAACAGTGGCTGAAACTTACCCCTGACGTATCTTCACCAGAAATCGATACACGTTGGAAATGCGGCACAAAATCATGTTCATCCACTTTCAAACCATCGCCTTCAGTGTCAGGGACGGAACCTCCGCCAACCGACAGCTCGAAGACGCTCTTTCTGTCAACCATTTCTTTAGTAACTCTGGAAAAAAGCAAAGTGATATTTACACAAAAGTAAGTAACACCTCCAAGTTTCTTCCACTTACTTACATTATTACAGATGGCATGTTTAAGTGTGCAAACTAAAGTTCTCCTTAAATATGGTAACAGATCTCATAGTAAAAGTCGGGTCACTACTGTAGAAGCATGTTAGCTTTTCTTATTCACATTATTAAGGGGATAGATATATCTTTGCAAGGCGCTGACTTGGGGCATACTTAAATGTCCCCTTAACCTGATGGTAAGAATAGATCTGTACTTTGTACTGAATTAGGGGCACGAGAGAGGTATTTTTGATACTCATTAATAAAGGTAGCAGTTCTGAAATAGAAACAAGAAATGTCAAGAGTAGTTCAGAGAAATGCTGGTTCTCCTAATTAAAAGAAATATATCTGTACAACGTACTAACCATGGAATATTAAAGGCTATTTGGTTCCTTAATAAAGAACATACATTGTACATCATACTGACGTGTTGTGCAACAGAGTCATGTTCTGTTTCTCTATAAAATAAATGGTGGATCTGATGTGCAGAACCGTTTAGAGAATAGGTTTTCAATAGGAATAGGTGTGGGCTGAGGGTGGCGGTGGTAGGCCCAGGTTAAAATCTGGGAGTCCTATAAAATAAAGAGGTTGAGAAAGCTACTAAAATCTCTAAAATAATAATAATAAAATAACCTTCTGAAAATATTAGTGAACGCCTGAACAAATCACTGTAGTGGTAAAAAAAAACAAAATATTTTCGTAACACGATAAAATTTTTATTGTTTGTTGCTTCTCAATAAAGTCCATTAGTTGTCCGAAAAATGTCTTATATAATGATTTTATACCCTCTCCAATTCGGGGCTAGAGCTTTAAGAAAACCAAGTCGGTGTTTTAGAGCTTATCTGATTTAAGTCTGAAGAAATTTTAAACAAAGGGTTACTTCTGTTTTTGTGACAAAAAGTTTTCTGTCTAAACGAAAAATAGTTTAAAGCGAAGAGAATTAGCAACTTTCCGAATTTATTTAAGTGAAAAAGCATAATGATATTTTCACCGGTTGAAATATTTGAATAATCTTCTTTCGGACTCCAATCAAAGATAAACTATTTTATTAATTTATTTCGATTTAATTAACACTAAATCCGTTATAAGTTTATAATTTTGTGATTTTTTTATTAAATAATTATTCAGCTATTTAACAATGAACGAGTTTAATACGGGAAATAAGTCCTCCTATAAGTGATGAAGTTATTAATTGACACAAATTATTATAAATGGAATTATATGTTTATTTGTTCCTAAATATGTATTATTAATTTTTCCATTAACTTTTCTCCTATAATACAGACTTCATTAAACCGTCCAGAGAAGTTCCTGTAATTTAATAATAATTAAACTAAATATTGCATTTACACTATACATTATGCATATTTGTGGTATACCGACGTTACTATTTAAAATAGGCAGATGTGATAATTGAGAACAATTAGCCAATTAGAAGCTACCTAGGTTATAGTTCCCGAATATTTCACTGGAGTAAATCTGAAGAACTATCTTACATCCAGTTTAAAGCCATCTTTTATTAATTATATTGGTGGGAGAACATGTACATTGTTTACTCCCTTTAGAGGCTTACCTAAGTTGTCTTTGTCTAGCCAATTTATTTTCAATTTGCTCAATGGGGAACTGTGGAAATTCGTATGGTGCTGAAATCTCGTTTGAGTATGAGACAACACGTTCATCTGCAGATCCGAAAAGACTATGTCCTCCATGCTGTGACAGGTATGTTGGACTCTCGCTTCCTGTAAACAATAACAAATAGAATGTATATTGTTTAAATAAGTGGGCAATCCAAACATATAACTAACTACACAAACAATTTCTGACCCACCCATAACGAACTAAAACACAGCAATCTTGAAGAATTAATGAAATAAAAAATTTTCGAACACACAATCAGTCTTCTTATCAAGTTAAAATTTAATTGTGGGGCAGAATGCTATCAAAAAATAAGAGATAATAATAAATAAGAAAGGTAATAGTGGGGATAGATAGAATAATTAATTCTGCACGTATTCATAGTTATCTCAAGGTCACAGTTGAATTCAACTAATAGAAAAATAGACTGAGAGAACTAAAAATAGTACACTTTTAGTTTTAAAAAATCAATTCTGCTCTAATATAAGATTAAACTAGTTTTTAGTATGACCAATCTGTACTTAGTCTACGCTAGACAATTATGTTGCATTGAAAGGTACCAGAAATGTAAACAAGACATCATTGCCAAAGTTAAGAAGTATACGAGTAAATTTCATCCTGGTAGCATGTTTTGAAGAGAGTAATCTATTAAAGTAACTAGGAATTCTGGCAGAATTACAAAGTTTGCCTTTTGTTTGTTTGTTTACAGTTAAATGTTGAGTCATTCCCTTTGTTTTTGTGTATTAATTATATTCAGAAACATTCTAAAATTTATAAACATTGTTCCCCATTGTAAGCAGTTACATGTCTATTAATGCTCAGCAATGTTTAGAATGTATAAAATCTCTATAAATTTGAACAGGAACGGTTTTAAAGCAACACACTGTTCTATGGGAAATCCAAGGGCAAGATTTCCCTTATCCAAGTACTATAAGACTTGGTTTTTAAAAACGTTTTGAGGCGTTATAAGGACCTTTTAAAAAAATGTTCAGTGTGATCATGATGTGACATTAAGTAAAGCTGTATGGGAAGCTGACCAAGTAAAAAATCTACCAAAAGCACAAATTCTGGGCATTATTTAAATACACGTTAAGCTGGCTACCTCCAGACTTTGGGAAACGTAAAAACGTAAATGTAGGACAGTGACGCATGAACTTACAGTTCAATAGGCCGCCGCCTAGCGAGTGCCATGTGATAAGAAGTGGATTTAACGACCGAATTTATTATATAGCTGCTAGCCAATGGCTAGTCGGCGTTTAAAGCATTGCTAGAATTAGTTTTACATAACAGATTTTCTGCTTAATTTGAAATGATTCTATTTAATTACGTTCCTCTTGTTACGAAAATAAGTGAAGCGAATAAATTCAAAGATCTTACTTACATTGCAGTAAGATTTCCTTTACATCCTTACTGAGTTTGTAACTTGAACAAAAGTAATTATAAAATCCTCCCAAGTAAAACCGGTGACATAGTTTACTTCTCCGGAGATGCCCTAGTAATGACTAGCATAAACGGGTTACACTTAGCTGGTATCTAGGCAATTTATTGCAATTGCAGACTTTTTGTTTTTAAGTACTTTCTTCATATACACAGACTACTTTATTAAATTATTTTCTTCGAATTTTTTGTGTCATTAGCAAAAAAAAAAAAGAATGTAAAAAGTCTCAAATAAAATTTATGTTCTTGTATATTCTTATAGATGAAAATTTGGTACGTTTCGAACCCGCAAGAGGTTCATCTTCAGACTGAAAAAGTAGGATGAACATAATTTGTGGCATTTATTTACTATTTTCTATTCCAATAATTCAGTTTGTTCCCATTTTGTGTCTTTTTTAACCTTTATAATTATGCAACATTAAGAGTGCAAGTTCACAATCTAGTTTTAATGAAACGAATAATTTTTTAAATTATTATTTCGAGAAGGTCAAAACCAACTTAACACTATTGCTTTAATGCTATACCTCAGAGTACTAAAAAGTGTTGTCAAACATTTTTAAACCTAAGTTAATAGAGTGAGCATCACTTGGATCTTTGAAACTAAAGTTAACTTCCATATTAAGTGTTCGCATAACTATTAGAGGATATATAACAGATTTACGTTTATATTATATTTACAACAATAATACATTTGTTCACTCTACTTTTTCAGACTGAAGATGAACCAAGCATGGGTTCGAAACATATCTAATTTGTATCTAAAGTAATATACATTAAAACAACTTTGAGATTGTACCAGGCTTCCTTTTTTTGCAAGGAAAATATTGTCTTAATGCTACTGGACTTTCAAAGCTGACTTTTTACAGAGAAGATTAAATGTTGAAACAAATCTTACCTTATACAAGAAGACAAATTGCTTAAAATTCTAGACAATTAAAAGATCGAATTAGCTCATTAAAAATACTGATTAATACAATTAAAATTTAAATATGCCAAAACAAAATCTGGCGATTCGCCAAATTTATATATTATAAAGATTTATCTTCATACTTGACGCTACAACTAACTCTCTTACACAAGTCTGGCGTCCTCTAACAAAGACCGCCAGTTGCCTCGGTCTAATGCTGCTGTAATTCAGTTGTGAACTTAAGGAGAGTTCGTTTACCCTTATGTCTGGTGGGTGCTAAGGATCTATCATCTAGACCACGGTCTACCCATTTTTTGTGTATTATTTATGCATTCCTTGAACAGCTTGTGTGATACTAACTTAGACTTAATCCTAGGTATCTAACGTGTACGCCCTAGACTGACGTAGCTCACTACGTCGATATCCCTACAACAATTCTCTAGTTATACAATAATCATGTCTCCATGTTCTACCATCCAAGATGGCACATTCAACAAATTTTCTTTTTGAACTTAGGAAGGGTAAGCTCATCATTTCTGGTCATGAGCCAGCACTCTGGGGACGGATCGATTAAGTAATTTACACAATCTTACTTTTGTTAACCTGGCGCCCCTGACCACACCTCTCGAACAATCTACCAAAGATCTTCGTCGTTAGCATATACGCCAGCAACTACATTGTTCTATTTGTGACAATCGCTTATGTGGTTTTGGCATCACCTTTCAGGAGAAAAATTAAAGAGAAGGCAGGCAAGCCCATCCTCTTATTTTAGGTCATTATTAAAGCTTAAAGGCTCTAGGAACTCGTGGAATATGACCACAAAACCACTTCCATCATTGATGTGGGCAATATTTTTGTACGTTATAAACTACAAGACTGCTCAATTCCAAGAAGATAAGGTCACTAATAGTATCCGAAACGTAGATATAAATATATATGTTGCTTGCAGCCCAAAAAAAGAGCTAAAATGAGACCTATTTAGAATTCCTCCTTAACAAGTATTCAGTCCTATCTAGAAATATCTCGGAGCATAAATTCTAATAAACTTTGATGCCTAAATTTGTGTTGTTTTACAAAGTTACAACACAAACTTAACTCTTATCAAGGTATGCGCTAAAATGAACTAAAATCAGCAGCACTGACATTCAGTGCTCACCAATTCTATAAAAAAAAAAAGTAGTCCTAAATTGTAGTAGTAACTTAAATTTAATTTTACCTTTATTATTTCCATCGTAAGAAAATAACCTGTACATTTATTTAGAACTAGATGCAGCAGAAATAAATGAACATAAAAATTTTAATATGACTGTCACATTTGAAAATATAAGAGTCACTGTAATAAAGAGATACATAGTAAAACTAAGTGGTACGGGAACGTGATTATCTCAGAGCAATAAAACGATACGAGTATACACAAACAATTTAGATCTCTGATAAAGTTAGTGGGATAACTTAAAAAAAAAAGTGGCTGTATTTTTTCACTAAGAAGTTGCATTTACATTGAAACCTACAGACATACATATGTTTGATTTGTAAATTAACTCATTAGTGAAGTAATTGAATTTCAGGAGCTCCTCGATCTATGATTCTAACAAGAAACTATTGCTGAGGGTATTGAGGATATTAACTCCTCAATTTTCAAATGTGACAGTCATATTAATATCTTCTAGACCTTGGTCCCAGGAAATATTATATTAGTGTTCTGAACCCCATGAAGGGGCTTTTTGATAACCTACCGTCTTACAAGGGGAATGACCAAGTTTGCGAATTACTAATGAAAAGATAATGTAAATGACAAAACTATTGGGAATTATTTAGTGATTTTAAACTTTTTAATTTTTTTTTACTTTCTTTGGCCATTCGTAAGAGGTCAATGATTGTAGGAATGTCTATTTGATTGCCACTGTAAACATTGTCACTAAAGCTGACTCAGTCAATTGCAGTTTAGCAAAATAGAAAAAAAAAAATCAAGAATAATTTAATAACTATAAAATAAGAATGAACAGTAAAAGAAAAGAGTTCTTACAATAAAGTTTCATAATGAACAGATACAATTACCTAATAATATAAAATAAATAATATAAACTATATTTTGACTAACGATGCTGAAAATGGCCGTGTCACATCGAAACGTCCAATTAAAAAAATAAAACAGGGAGGAGTTTCTTAATCAAGAACCTATGTTTTACTTATTTTTAAGCCAGTTCTCGCGTAGGGGTTGGGGCAGGTTTCTCTGTAAGATTCAGGTATGTATAATGTTCGGTTATACAAACTATATGTTGGTGAAAATCAATTTGGGTTAAATATTCCGAGCTAGAAAAATATTAATGAGCTGGAACCTTGAGAATAGCAGAATGTGAAAAATCACGTGTTTTTTAGGCTACGGAACTTCGTTAAGAATGCAGACAACTGATGGATTCATGTTTCTGTACAGGTGTAGAGAGTTAAACCATTTAATTACGACTTGAAGCTGGAATTTCCTAAATAATGAATATAATCTACACAAAAATACATTTTTCTAGCATATTAATAGAAAACTTGCAAAATACACAGAGGCAAAAAAAGTGGCCACCCTTCAGGATGTGCACTGATTTCCAATCAATTTCTTATTAACGTCTCCACCTACTTTTAGAATAAATAGGCTTTATAGGCTCTACATTAACATATTTAGGAATATTATAGGTGGTGTTTAAAAAAAGAAAAATTATTAAGTAGTTCGAAATTAACAAAATGTTAATTTTCCAATTATTAGGGTGTGTTCAACGAGGTATTGACCTAAAAGGATTTTGAATAATTTCCTGAGGAATATTTTGATATTCTTCCGCTAGTGCAATCCTTAACTCCTGAAGTAAATCTGCTAATGTTGGACGTCTCTTAATTCGTCTTGACAACTCATCCCTTAGATTTATATCTGGACTACATGTTGGCCACTCTAAACATCGGATTGAAACGTTTTTGCTGAATGAAGCCGTGCATTATTGTGCTTAAAAGAAAATTCTTCGCTAAAGTATGGTACAAATGGGACAACAGCCTCCGATAGAATGTCGTTTATGCAGCCAGCAGGTGTTAGAGAAACCCCTCTGTAAAAATTAATTCAGTTCGCGCTTCAAATTAATCCTGGTCCAAACCATTCACATCACTGTGAATTTTAAGGATTAGAGATCAAAGTTTTTCAAAAACAAACGGTACTAGTAATTTGTTTGTGTTATTTTTGTTTTGTTTTTACCATATTTCTTTATTTTCCTATTTTGAATTTCCTTATCATTTCTTTAAGCTACCATACGTTTATCAATAATACATGCTAAAAATATTTTATTTTGGCAATAACGAATGGTTAAATACATTTTTTTTAAGGGTGGCCACTTTTTTTGCCTCTCAGTGTATATTCGGGTGTGTTAAGCTCCTAAACAAACCTGGGTGCAACACTGTTTTTGAACAAACCTAAAGAATGATTACATTTAGAAACTCGACAGACTCTGGCTCGGTTAAAGCAAAAAAAGTTATATATCTATGTGCGTGCAATGTAATGTACGACGTTTATAGAAAATCAAAAGAGCCACGTTCGTGAAAATTTCAAAAAATTAAAAATTCATTGAGGAAAAAATTAGGTCTGTTGCACTGAGAAGAGACCTGGCAATGCACTGAAGAAAGCTGCGGGCGCCTATAATCTTAGAAGTTGACGCGCCTTTAAGGCAAAAAAATAAATAAAACGTTTGTTGGTAGAATTGATGCTAAATAAGATACTGCGTCAGCAAGTATAGTGCGCAATAGAATGCTCGTAAGTTGGAAGTCAAACTTTACAACTACAGATAAATTAACATTAAATGGTGTATGAAACTACAGAAGGATAAAATGAACGATACTGTCCAATGCTAGATTAGGAAGAACAAAATATTCGAAACTCACCTTCCTCGTCGATACTTGAACTATCCCTCTTGTACCTTAATAGTTCCTTGCCACCGATAACTATAGTCGGTGTACACAGACCTCGACTGCACATTTTGGATTAAATCGAAAAAAATTTAATGTTTTTTATAATCCGATCACGTAAAGAAAATTCTAAAACGTTAAAAAGAGTTTCACTAAAATTCTGCTTATAGAAATTCCAAATTGGTTATCTGGAAACTATTTAACTGAACTTTGTAATGATAATAACAATGTATTTTTTAGAATCTGTAGAAGAAGTTCTATTCTCTCACGATTCAAATATAGGACCTAAAAGAAAGAATAAGTCGCAACACCCTACCTAAACAGTTTTGGCTCATTGTCCTAGACACGTAATCAAAACAATTTTGGGTCTAAGCCAGCTGTTGAGAACAGTTGTTGTTTTAAATAGTGCGAGAAAAAGAAATTATTCATAATATATATCAGAATTTTTTTTAGAAAAATCAACATGTATTGGAGGTGATAGCTCCGTACACTGTATTTATCATATAACTTTTGAGTCTTGTTTTTAAGGGCGATAGTTCTTGGTATAGAGGGTAGTTCTCTACATTTTACTTATTGCGGTAGTTTTTCCCCTTACTGTAGACAGTTGGTAGGCTTTGCATTGTAATGACTTGTGGACTTATCCCCAGTTCTCCTGAAAGGTAATACATTTGTACATTGTAAGTACTATTGCAAATAAGAGGCATGCTTATAGTTCTCCTTAATTGATTAGTACAGTGTGATACAAGTATATTAGGAGGTATTTTTTTGCTGCCTCCTATTTTGCGCTAAGGTACACTTTTGAGGCATACTGGTTCCTATTAATAATATTGGTGGTTGACCCGTATTACAACGGTGGTAGGTCTATACATAATTTTATTGACTTAAGGCAAGGTGTAGTTCGACATGTGGTAGAACTGTCCATTAGTAAGTACATTGTACATTGAGGTTAGCAAAATTTGAGGCAAGGTTTAGTAACCTTTAAATAAGGTGCCAAATTTAAACATGGTAATGGCAGAAAGTTAAGTGGTAGTTCTGTAAATTGTATTAATTTGATCTTTTAGAAACAAAGAGAATCTCGAAATTTCTACACCTAGTGAATACACAATTTTCAGGAAAAACTGACGCGATTGCAATACTTACTAATAAAAAGTGAAAAATAAATACACTAAAATACAAACTCATAAACAGTAAAGAACTTGATAACTGAGCGCCGTTTTGAGAAAACAATGGAATTCTCGTATCAGTTAGCTAACACACACTAACGTCACAGGCAAACGATAAACTTCTCAATTAATTTTAAAAAATTGACAATTATCGCCTATCGAGAACGAACGTCCTCGAAGTTTATCTATTCAACTTACAATTGTTTAGCCTAGTCTATCTACTACGTAGCTTGGCCGAATTAGTTTAGCAGTAGTGGTAGCAGACATTGTTAGAATTAAAGTTATCACTGTGCTATGTTAGTAAATTACAGGTAACTGACCTGAAAACATATGTACGTGTATATAAGTTGGTTAGTTAATATTTCTTCCCGTTCACTACGATTCACGAACTAAAAGAAAAAATTATTCCCATCTAGGTTGTGACTCACTCGGACTGAATATGAGTTAAATTGCTGTTTCACTCTGGATAAGTTCACAAAAAAATTATTCTGGCAGGATGCCTCCGTTGAGTTATTTTTATATTTCCGACCAATCGTTTTATTCTAAATTTAAAGCCCAATAAAATCAGTGCTTAATGTGTGAATCAGTCGTGTGCTTGACATTTTAGCTACGCCATAGTAAACTAATTTTTCTGTCACACAGCTTCTAAAGTTAATGTTAATCGTAGTGGCGCCTCTACGGGCAACTCAGCCTAACACTACTCGATTAGCCATTTTTTTTAACTCCCAAGCTGTCCATATTATCCTTGAAAAGATAAAGAAGAACTGTGGCTTTAATGAAGTGCAGGAATGCCGCAAGTTAATTGAAAACCTGATGTTAAGAGAATGGACCATGGTCCCACAGTGATTATCCAGCTATTGCGACATTAGAAGTATAAAAAAAGAACCAATGGTCTGACGTTAAGAAGGAGCAAATAAAGAGCAACCAACTTTAGCTAGATATAAGGACGTCAGAAATCTATTTAGACAATCATCCCCGGAAGGGATCTAAGGCGTTCCTCGATCAGGGTAAAAACAGAAACTTCACATGCAGAGAGGTATCTATACGGGTCATTGTCGATTCAGAGCGCAACTGAAAAAGCTGGCTCTGGAACGTAATGACCTCTGGTGGGAAGTTACCAGGTATTGGAGAACGACATACCTCTCTAGAACCATCACAAATTCTGAAATAAAACCAGACATCTTAATTTGCTAGAGGGGAGGTTACCTGGCACCAGCAAGGATGGTACAATAGTTCTTGAAAGGTCGTTGCGTGTTGTACCACAAGGAAAAAAATCCGTGTGAAACAGTTAACTGACTTATTGCGAAAGAAGGAGCCATGTCCAATAATCTGGCAAGGTCAGTTTGTGTAGCTTCTTTTTGCCTAATAATGGCCAAGACTAACTCACCTGTGCCCTATCGGAGTCTCGAACTCGGATATCTGTCTTCTGCGTCATGAAGCTAGGATGGACAACTGTATACATGAAACGCGTTCCTGCTACTAGGAAAAAAAATCTAGGTCAAATAGAGCAGCAATCTACACTTTATTAGGTTGCGCGGGACCGAATGGCCAACGTACTAAGGGCAGACATTGCATAGAAACAAACAACAATTATTCAAAAAATAACAACAGCACTCCACCGTATTACCTAAAAAAAAACCTAAGTCCCCTCTTAACAACAATACAGATCTTTACAACCAACTCATCTATTCTGTCATGGGATGAAATTAAACCAGATTTCTGATTACCCGCAAAAACTCTGCAATATTGGTGTGTGGGGGGTTATGACTTAGCAACGGCATCTATTGATTAAATATTTAATAAATTGTGGGACAATTTAAAATCCACCATTTTAGTGGAGGGTAGAGGTAGGAAAATTTTATAGGTAACAGTCACACCACAACGCGGAACTATTATAGAATAGATACCTGCACATTTTTACAGTACGTAAGAGGGAGTATTAAAGGGGAAGGGATTAGCTGAGTGGTTAGCGAATACTGGATTCCAAAGCGGTGATCCCGGATTCGAATCTAGCTGCTGGTCCTTAGATTTTCTCTTAGATGGGCATTGTTATGAGTACCGAGAAAACACTGTCCAGAGGACTGCAATGCACTGAAAAAAGTTCCGGACTTGAGATCCATAAGGTCTGAAACATACGTCCAGTTGTTTAAGTATTTTAGCCAGATATATAATTAAAAATAAATAAATAAATAATACTTCATTTAAACTCGACGTTTCTTCAACTCATTTAATCCTCATTAATTATTTTTATGCAAGTAGAAATGTGAATTGTGAGACGGTAAATGACTAGCTTATCTTAACCTATTCAGTTTTAAAGATCTTAACAGGGCCAAAACTACTTTTTAACATAATATCTCTCTTTTAACACACTGAGCCTTTGTTTATTTCGTTAATTTAGTGTCCATCACTCGATAGCAATATCATTCCATTCTTTAGTGTCCGTAGCAGGCGCCACTGTAGCCGAGCGGTTTATGGCGAGACCTGTAAAGCTAATATGTATTGTGGATACTGGGTTCGATTCCCGGTCTTACGCCTTGGATTTTATTATTTAATGGTTAATAAAAGAAATTTACAGTAAAATATGTTTGCTAGTCGCCTCCGTCCAAGACACCTAATAGATAGTTGGACGTTAAGCACCGCCTGAAAAATAGTGTCCGTAGCCACTCGAGCTGGGGATGGCACTCTGCCCATTCTCACGACCTAGGTAACATCTACTACTTTGTAACTAGCAAGGAAATGGGAGCCGAAGTCAGCAAGCGTAATACTCATATCCCCTCTTTATCATCAAATTAATCGGCGACGGGGGAATGGAGAATATTATATGTGCCACCTCTTAACTCTAAAAAGCTTTTTATTTACATATTTGATATTATTTAATTGTTGTTTTATTTATATTCTAGATATGGGCAAAAACTAAAAGCATTATTTGAATCAAATTATTGTCTTTCTTTTAGGTTATTTCCAATAAGCAATTTTCAATAATACTAAGGAAGTTATTTACTAACAACGAATTAAGTTAATTAAAGAAAGTGCGCAGTACTTATGTAGATAGTACTCGTTAATTTATAATTATAATATGACTAAGAATGTAATCAAAGAAACTGCTAAATTATTAACGACTTGATAAAGTACAGTGCCAATCCCCATCACCCCTTCCCTAAATAATAATCTCGTTAGTGATTACATTTTTTAAAGCATGCTTTTAATAGTTAACACCTGCATTAATAGTTTGATAAATCGAAATAGAAACAATCTGAATAACTAAAAAGTAAGAGATTAGACTTATTCAAAATACTTTATAAACGATTACGACCAGCATAAAATTCTATAACAATTATTAGGGTTATTTCTAAAACATGGCAATGAAAGTTTAATTCAATAAAATATTTGTTAATATCAACTGTTATAAAATTTCCAAAAAGTACGTGTGTTTTTTAAATATATTCTGTAGATTCATGAAAACATTGTTTAAAGGATAAATTACATATAGAAAGCCACAACAGTAGTAAAAGAAATGAATACAGAAGACTGGATACAAAATTAGAAACAATTTAAAAATGAATAAATAAATAAGCTGAACGTTTTTTTAACTTGCTGAAATGAGGAGCTAAAGAATAAATTAAATGTTGGCTACTTGTTGATTTGTGTAACTCTGAGGTTTAATCAATCTTTAAAATAACTGTTTGAACTGTTTCTGTTAAGATTTATGTATCTTTTGGTCAGATGTAAACATATATATTCCTTGATCGCATTTACAATATCTAATAATAATGATTTATTGTTTAACGATTACAATCTTTAATCTTTTAACAATGAGTTTGGTTTTTTCTTCCTGAATAAATGAACAATACAGCGAAAATGACAAAGAAAAAAAATATATATATACATCAAAAAGCAGATGAAAACAAAAATGCAATTCCTTGTTTGTAAATACAATCGGTTTATATATAACATAATAAAATAAATCGTTCAACTTATTTGTTGAGTTTATTAAAAGAAGATCTTCAATATTATAATTTTAATTATTAAAATATTTATTACAAACATCCGAACCATCTAATACATTACTTTGTACCTTTATAAACAATCTGTGATATGGCTTTGTTGCTTAATATAAGTTGCATAATTATTCTTACTTCATGAATGGAACACTTAAACCTTATGTAAGAGTAAAGTAAAGTAATCACCTATTTTTTCAGGCGGGGCTTAACGTCCTATCAGGTGTCGTGGAGGGAGCGGAAGATTATACTTTACTATAAACATTTTCTTCTAACAAATAAAAAGTAGCCATACGCAGGATTCGAACCCGTGATCTCCTACATTCAAAGCCACGCTCTTGACCACTAGACCAACACCCGCCTCAGCCGTACTTATTCTTCGCTGCTGTTTAAATTACTAACGTTCCTATAAGAAGAATTAAATTTGGAGAAATAAATTACTATTCATAGATATAAAATGATTCTTACGAGTAATTCTTTATTTGTTTTCCTGTAATGAGCACTTAATTCTAAATCATTGAGACTGGCACCTACATTAGAAAGCCTACATCAATATGACAGTACCAAGTATATTTAATTTTATTAGAAGACAATCTAATTATTTCTTTTAATTTACTAAACAACACTTAAGGTAACCTATCGTCAGACATTTCTATTAATTTTCCAACATATTTAAAAATTGTGTTGAATATGTTAACGACTGACTATAGGGAGTGACACCAAATTCAACTATTATATCAGGAATATTATTAAAAGGCAGCAGATATAGTTGTTTTATGTAATATTTATTCAACATTTTTAACTATTTCTGGAAACTATCTCACATATCAAATCTCTGAAGCATACAGTGATGAGGAGGAAACAATAGAATTAAATCATTTAATTTTACTTTGCGAATTATCAGATTTACCATCCGATTGACAATACCTAAAGCTCTATTACCTTTATTTATAAAATACTTTGTAACACTCAAAAATTTAATTCAAAATTGAAGGGTACACGTAAATATTGGTATTGATTTACCATATTCCAACTTTATTTGATCCAAGTGAAAGAGGTTTCAATTTTTTGACTTTAAAACTTCTCCAAAAAATAATTACTTTTAACTTTTCAGCATTCACTTGTTAAAAATTTAGATGACAATATTCAGAAACAATTTGCATTTTTTTTTTAAATTTTTATTTTATTTTAGCATCAGACCAAGAATCGGCGAATAGCACCAAGACATCAGCGAACATAAGAGTTGAAATATCAACAGACCTATTGATCGAGATCTCTGATATACATTTTTCTCTAAAAAAATCTTCAAAATCCGCAATAAATAGAATAAACAATAAAGGGGACAAAGATTCACCTTGTATAACACCTTTGGTTATATCGATCTTCCAGTTCTATAAAATAATTAAATTAAATACATACGAGGGTCGTTTGAAAAGTCCGTGCAAAAATAAAAACTACTTAATTTTTTGGGGTAAACCTTTTTTATTTTTCAACATAGTCTCCTTTTAGGCTTATACACTTCGTCCAACGCTGCTCTAGTTTGTTGATCCCTTCCGAATAATACGATTTGTCCAAGTCTGAAAAATAGCCATTCGTTTCTGCAATCACCTCCTCGTTTGAATAAAATCTTTTTCCCGCCAGCCATTTCTTCATATTGGGGAACAAATAGTAGTCCGAGGGAGCCAAGTCTGGAGAATAGGGGGGATGTGAAACGAGTTGGAACTCTATTTCCATTAATTTTGCGACCACAACTGCTGAGGTGTGAGCTGATGCGTTGTCGTGATGGAAAAGGACTTTTTTGTGGGCCAATCGTGGGCGTTTTTCTTGCAGCTCGGTTTTCAAACGGTCCAATAACGATGAATAATATGCACCTGTAATAGTTTTACCCTTTTCCAGATAGTCGATCAGGATTATTCCTTGCGAATCCCAAAAGACAGTCGCCATAATCTTTCCGGCTGAAGGAACGGTCTTCGCCTTTTTTGGCGCAGATTCCCCCTTGGTAACCCATTGTGTAGATTGTTCTTTGGTCTCAGGAGTGTAGTGATGTATCCATGTTTCATCCACAGTGACGAAACGACGCTTAAAGTCCTGCAGATTCTTCTGGAACAGCTGCAAACCGTCCTTGCAACACTTCACACGATTTCGTTTTTGGTCAAGCGTGAGCAATCGCGGCACCCATCTTGCGGATAGCTTTGTCATGTCCAAATGTTCATGCAAAATATTATGTACCCGTTCATTCGAGATGCCCACAGCACTAGCAATCTCACGCACCTTCACTCTTCTGTCATCCATCACCATATCATGGATTTTATCAATGATTTCTGGAGTAGTAACCTCAACAGGGCGTCCAGAACGTTCAGCGTCACTTGTGCCCATATGGCCACTCCGAAAATTTTGAAACCACTTATAAACTGTTCTAATCGAAGGTGCAGAGTCACCATAATGTTTATCAAGCTTCTCTTTAGTCTCCTGAGGCGTTTTGCCTTTCATAAAGTAGTGTTTAATCAACACACGAAATTCTTTTTCGTCCGTTTTTTGAAAATCACTCGACTTCCTCGATTCAAACGAATGCCAAACACAAAGAAATAGACCGATCTGGCTGAAACTTGGTGTGTGTTCTTCCAAGAGATGCTACTAACTAAACATAACCTCGATACGCGCCGGTGGTGCTATCTCTCTGACTTTGCACGGACTTTTCAAACGACCCTCGTATAATTAAAACTGTCCGGTAGGACAGTTGTATAAGAGGTGATCGTCAAAAAATGCTTCAAAAAAGCGTAACGTTGAATAACACCCAACTTTGACAATTTTTTTCTCTTTTTCTATAAAGAATAAAATTCCCAAATTTTCTTTAAAATATAGGGCAAACCCTCCTTTATAACTGTATTTTTTTTTTTGCAACAAACCAGATCTGAAATTTACTAAATAATCTAATAAATTTACTGCTTACTCCAAGAGAATCTAATTTAGCCCAATGTTTATTATGATCGACTGAGTAAAACGCTTTAAAAAAATTACTAGGAGAGTGGTACTAAGATGGAAAGAAGATGCAGAATAAGAAACGTTCCAAAAGTAACGTGGAAATGAAAATAACTTGGATGAAAGGAGATTAAAAACCTATGAAGAAGTACAAGCGCAAAGTACTCGAAGTACTACTCCAACCACCACCTTTAAATTAGGTATATTAGTCGGTTCAAAAGGGTAAAAAAAGGAAATTATACTGCGCTCACTGTACTTCTTCTTAAGGGAGGTAAGAGAAATTAAACGCTACGATTACATTACTTCTCGGTAAGTGTGGAATAAAATTAAACGAAGGTAACAGCACTTCCCCTTTTGTATTTTTGAATCGAGCATTACATTTAGTATTCAAAAATCACATCTAAGAGCTCTCTGTATAAAGTGCAATTCGCTCAACCCTAGTTTTAGCTCCCTGCGAGTTTCAATTTTTGATATAATTGACCACATACACAACAAAAATTACCATTTTCTAAAAAAAAATTACTTGAACTCACGAGCATAAAAGAATGTTTTTTTGTAAATGATGCTTTAACAACATTGCACTCCTTGTTTGGAAATAATTATAAAATTTAATGATTATAGATTTTTATTTGCCTCACATATGTGGTCCAAACTTCCTCCCCATTGAATGTACAGAGCCCAAAAATGCACATCTACATAAAATTTCAAATCTTATGACAATTCAAAAAAGGATCATGCGATGAAAATCTGGCACGATGACAGTACTAGCTCTTAACAGGAATAAGAGCAGAATTGACACGTTGAATTAAAGTGCAGAATGGGTATTCTCTTTATCCTGCTAAATTTCATTAGAATTAGAATGTTAAGATTTGTCAGAAATATTATTAAAAATTTTAGTGACGCAAATGACCGAAGCTGTTTTGGAAAGAAAGTGATGAACTGTTCAGCACACTTTACAAAAATTTGACTGCTCCGTTCAGATAAAAAGATAGTCTAGAAAGTTTTCTAGCATGTCTATGTGCTGAATGAAATCTGTAGAGGAAATGACCAACAAATATATTTGCAGTTAAAAGTTACGTCTGCTAAGGAATAAATATTTTAGGAATGAATGAATGAATTTCGAAAATTAATAGTTTATTGATTTTAGTTAGTGTGGAGGATGGCAAGAATATCCAATACTCCATCCAATGTAAATAGATGCACATACAAATGATAGCTACTATATAAGATGAAAGTTTAGGATGAACATACGAGGTGTGGTTATTAAATGACGAGACTGATGCTGCTACAGAAGAACTATGCATGCGCCAAATCTTAACGACCGACAGCTGTGCAGCGTAAAGCCTTCTCTTTCGATTGCAGCGTCTCACGTGTTTGTAGAGAAATCTGTCTGAACGGAACCGTCGTTTGTGTAAGAGGTGTTAGTTTCGTTTTACCGAAAACATGATACTACACATGTAGTAGAGCAACGAATTGTCGTGAAATTTCACATGAAACTGGGTAAAACCGCTACTGAAACTTATCTTTTATTAAAAGAAGTTTATGGTGATGAATGTTAATCACGTGCGCAAGTTTTTTAGTGGTTCAAGCGTTTCCAAGATGGCCGAGAAGACGTCAGAGATGATGACCACCCTGGTCGCCCTTCCCACGTCCAAAACGGATGAAAATATCGATTATAATTAATCAACATTACTACCGTGAGGTGCTTGCTCAACTCCGTGAAAGAGTAAGGAAAAAACGACCCGATTTGTGGAAGAACAAGTCACGGGTTCTCCATCAAGACAACGCGACGGCTCACACTGCATTGTCTGTCAAGACAACGTTTCTAGCCAAGTACAACATCCCAGTTTTAGGCCATCCGCCCTTATTCGCCTGAGACCTGGCCCCCGTGTGACTTTTATCTGTTTCCCAAAGTCAAATTTACATTAAAAGGAACACGATTTCAGTCCGTTGAAGCTGTGAAAGAAAAAGCGGTACGCGTCATGCAGGAGCTCACAGAAAAAGACTTCCAGCACTGTTTCGAACAATGGTAAATTCGCATGGAGCGTTGTAGGGATAGGGGAGTGGTGTATATTGAAGGTGATAATAACTAAATATGTATAAATTTAAAATTAAATGTTCTATAGCAATAGTCTCGTTATTTAATAGCCAAACCTCGTATTTTTTTAGCATGAATGAAGGAGCAATAACAGTTGGAACTGTCTGCAAAATATGTAGTAGGTTTGAGTGATTAGAGACAAATAAATAATCTTAGAGAAATAAGTGAATAGACTATTTCACTTAAGGTTATTACAACACTTCTAGGAGTGTTGTATATCAAGCATCAACTTTCGTGTATACAGCCATCAGGCTGTATAATGAAAGCCAATGCCATTAAATAAAAAAAAAAAAATAACCTACTAGATTTACTAAATTAAAATTCTTCTCTAATATTTTTGCTAAACTATGCACTAGAATAGACTTAAATTATAAGGAATATATATATATATATATGTATATACTTATATAAAAAGTGGGAGGGATTTGGAAGGAGAGAGTGGAAGGGGGTGAGGGAGAAAGAGAATTTTAGTTCAGATACACTGAAAATAAAGTCATTTATTTAAGATTTGATTTATTTTGATAGTGTTTGCATACATTGCTCTATATTTAAAAAATTAGACATACCTGCAACACGAAGACATTTTGGAATTTATGCTTTTCTTGAGTTCTGATTCGTGAGTTGTGATTTTTCTACCCAAAAAATTATGATTAAGAAAAAAAGAAACTGCCGGGCAATTCGCTAATAAGACTGAATATGATAAATTTAATGCAAAGCGTTTATTAGCTGATATCTCCCACTTTATAGAGCTAAACCTCTAGCCTAGTCGAAAAATCCCCACTTTAACGATTAAAAATATTATGATAACTATCAAGCTGTGTGTATATATGTATAAAACGATAATAGCTTGAAAGTATAATAAAATTGTTTTCATATAATAATAGTAACAATTTTAGACCATCTTTTTGATAACCCTTGTCTCATTAGTATTTACAAGTTAGTAACATCAGCTATCAGAAAATTATTTGTCTCATTACTGGTTAAAGATAGGGAGCACAGGAATGTAAGGAACTTCTTACAATTGACTCATTTAACGTGGGGTACGCAAAGAAATTTGCATAGATCGAGTATGCTAATAAATATTAAGTGGGCATAGTACAATAATTAAGTTTATTAAAAATGTTCCTTCGACTAAATATAAAAAAAGAAAAAACACAGACTCATGTTACACTTCTTTTTTGTTTTGTTTTTTAGGTCTAAATTATTTTTTTTTGGTAATATAAACGATCACAAATAAACTAATCACCCAATATAATAAAAGCTACAGTCATATTTCATGATCTACGACAATCTGAGGGCTTTTACGCCCTATTATTAAAAGTAATCACAAATTAAAATTGAATTTTATCGGATGTAATCAATTAAATAAATTTAAAGTAATTAAACTTCTTTTACGACCTAAACAGTTAGCTCTATTTGTTTCTGTAGATCATGGAGCTTAATTACATTGGGCTAAAAAAATGCCTAAATTTTTTTTAGATACCTAGTATATTATTTTACATAACTAGAACTATCACTTATATTTGTATTTTTCCTTAAGGAAAATTCATTTTGGGGGTTTTCGGAACAAGGAGGGGTTAGATCGGTTTACTGACAAAAGAAATATCGCTCAACAATTTATTAATTATCTACACCAACATGAATTTATCGCTCAAATGATTTTTTTTTTTTTAAATCGCTTACACTACTAAAATGGAGCTAAATTTTGAATAGATATGTCACTGAACCAATTTGTGTAGTGTGTGTTTAATACTACTTTAAAGACTGTTACTAACTTGGAATACGGTATCAATTCTCTCAAACTGACACATGGCAATTCACTGAACTTCAAAGCCGGCTGAGCTCACTAACTGAATCTCTATTAAATAAAAAACTCAATTGTTGTTGGAGCATGAAAAGAGTTGGACTAAATACTCCTTAAGAACTTTCACAGATAGTGAATCCGGCCTCAAATATCACACACTAAATGTGTGTAATTGTAGTTCAGAGCAGGGTGAACTCACAAACTAAATCTTCACTAACTTATACACTCAACCGTTTGAGGTGCATTGCTGTATTTATACTAAAACACTCTTTTTCCTCTCTATACAACTACAACACTATTCTCTAACCTCATTATATATATTAATATACTCTCATCTGAAAACTGTGGTCTTCATTCTCTCACACTAAAGTGACCATGAACTGGGTTGGTACTTGACGCGAATTAAGATAAATGATAATTAATAATATGCTTAGCCGTTGATACATTACACGTTGTTATAGAAGACGGGGCAAGAGGCACAATATTCTTTAAGATTACAGTTTCAATGTTTCAAAAACATTTGGTCTCCTTTTCCACGAACTGAGTAATTGTCCACTCCTCAGAACAGGGGTGGCCAACCTTTTTTTGGAAGAGTGCCACTATCTGAACAAAAAAAAAAAAAAAAAAAATCATGCGTGCCACTTCCAAATTTTACAACATACTAAAAAATATAAAAAGGTGAAAAAATGTTATTTGTAGGCTGATTATGGGATTTTTACGGAAACAGCAAATTTTTTTCATTTCAGTCTGAGTAGTGGAGTTTAAAAAATAATTTACTACAATATAATAAACAAAACATAAATATTTTTAAAGGTTCAATCGGTTAGGTTAAGTCCGTGATGGCGAACCTATGACACACATCGACAGAAACCAAATATTATTATATAATTTTAAATAACGCAGCGATTGGTGGAGTTGAATTTGTAGTCTTAGAAGAAATTGCGGTATTTATTGAGAATAAGGATCTAGCAAACTTTCCTTTGATCAAAGATCATAAAGTAGGATATTTAATAAAGCTTTTTTTTCACCTATGGTTGCAACTATAAAAAATTATGAACATTTCTATATGAGACACGGCACCAGAGTTCTTCAACATTTTGACACGCCGAGCTCAAAAAGTTCGCCATCACAGCACTATACACATTACTCAGTTATGGGCTATAGATTCTTGGGTCCTGGATCCATAGGTTGTGATGATATTGAGAGATGAACTTTTTTTGGGGCCATAACTCCCTCTTAAATCGCGCCCCTATATCTCCCTGTGTAAACAACAAAGTAGTATGAAATTTTGTTGTTATACACTATACCCGCGATGGCAAATCTAGGGCACGCGTGTTAGGGAAAACACGCGAACATATTTTGGGTGACACGCATCATCAGAGACAAAAAATTATTTTAAATAATATAGCAATTTGTGGGGTACTTTGAAGAAATTACGGAATTTCTTAACCAGAATATGGTTAAGTTTCTTCAATCAATGGTCACTAAGTGGATTATTTGATAATTTTTTTTTTTTTACCACAGTTGCTAATATCAAAAAATTGTTTATTTCTTTATGTGACACGGCACCAGACTTAGGTTGGAGTAATTAATGTGGCTTTTGAATATGTAGTTTTTTTACCAAGCCAAGTATATTTGGATTAATTCTTGGAGATGCTAACATAATTAGGTGTTTTAGGTGCGTATCAGACAATCTTCAGAGATATTTTGATTTTGTGATATTCATTATAGAAAGCATTTGTTCACAAACATATGTTGAACCAAACCTACAACACCTGACAAAATTGGGTAAATTTGGAAAATTTCTTGTTGGTACATATTAATCTTACGAATTTTGATTAAGTTCCTGAAGACGATATTATTATAACTTCAATTTCTTTAATTTTTAAGTAAATCATCGCGGGCCACTGTTAAAACTACGCCATGCCACACACAGCGTTGGCCAACCCTGCCCCAGAACATCACAACAACATTCTCTTCCACAATTCCTGAAGGACACCTCGTCTGTGAATGTCAAACCAATAACAAATCGTAAAAAAAATTGGATTCTTGGCACCAGCTAATTAATACAATGTTTCGTATTAAGATATGATCAGCGATAATTTGAGCTGCTATTTAAGCTCTACAAATGAAATTTAAAACTTACCATCATGTTCACCAGGTAGGGTAGCTGATTTTACTTCGTTGTCATTCAGTTTGACCAAGCTCACCGGACTAGTTTGAGTTGCTACACATTGACCACGCATAATTAAATTGTTTAACAAATTCGCGATGTTAGATTTATATAATATGAAAAGTAATTGGCATAATCACATGTTACAAGGTGTTTGTAAGTGGAGTTTCTCTTGAATCATTTCTGTAAATACAGTTTGGCCAAACTCTTGTTCACATCGCCTTGATAAATTATCGTAAGGCCAAGCTATATAATTGGCAAACTTTTCTGTTAAATAGCCTGTTATGTTGTTATTCTAGACCAACATAAGAATACTTCAATATTAACTAGTTATATTGTACTCTAATATACAGATCAACAAAAACATTTTTGGGGGCCCCTCCTAAAATAGTTATAAATTGAAATTCTACACTTACCAGTTTTATTTTGATTGTACAATAGATTACAACCATTAATATATCAGCAATTTGTGGTAGATCTCACATCAAACATAGGCTAAGGATAAACGTTTAATAAATATACTAAAATGAAAAATCTGGGGAGTCACATGTTCTTTAAAATTGCTACAATCAATTTTTAACTTTCTCCTAACTTCATATTTTTTCAATCTACGATTTTGGAACATTTGTAACGTTAAACTACAAATTACCCCGACATGAAATTTTGGAAAAAAACAAAATTCGTCCTCAGAATCTCCTAAAAACCTTTCGAATAAAAATGATTGATCAACATGTGTGTGATGTTTATACAAACTTTATGTTTTCAGGTGGCATTAAGAACAAGAAGTGGATTATCACGAACCAAAAGGAGCTGTTAGGCTTGTATTTGATTTAGGTTAAAAGATAGCCTGCAGAGTGGAGTCCAAGTCCATAAGGAGATATTTATTGAAAAACTTCTAAGAAATTACTTGACGGTGTTCTAAACAACTCAAATTATTAAGACCCAAACTAAGGAAAGCTCTAGAATGTGGCTAAAAAAGGCGAGTAGAATCTCCTGTTTTCGGACAGCAGGTTGCACTAAAATCTTTGGCAGATTTTATTTATATTAAGGATTCAATTTAGCGAGGAATCAGCCCAGAACAAAAAACAATTCCGTCTTATTGCAAACGTTTCGGCAAATTTATTGCCTTCTTCTGAGCGTGGCTATGCGGGTTGGTTGAGTTACAAAAAAAAAACATTTTTTCAGAAAACAGAGTTAGGTCTGCAGTGGGTTTTGGTTCCAAGAAGAGTTTCTTCAGATTCACTGAGGTACCCCTTGAGTAGGTGTAGGCACATTCTGGGATATCTGGGGAAGCGATGTTGCTGGCTAGAGGTGCGGCAGTATCCTACCCTTGGTAATGCCAAGTTGAAATGCATGCGCGCTTCTCTTGAGCAATAGCTTTGTAGGGAGCACGTCTAGCACTAAACACAACATTAGGAATCATACTTGGAAAGAGGCTAATACTAAATGTGGTACGGTATAAAACATAACTCAGATATTTAACTAAGGTTACGGTTGCAGTAAATGCGTGTTCTGATGGAAATTAAAGCTGGTGCTTCGTCAGAATAAGTAAATAAAGTAAAACCCGTACTCATTAGTGCCACACTAGCCTTGAACTAGCTTTGTAGGACAAGATGACCAATATACCTGACTTGATGGGTATGCAGTATGTAGGGGACTACTACAATACCTGCATGGAGCAAAAAAAGAGGTTAGACATAATTTTCTGCTGTAGTAGTAACCTAATACAGAAAATATAAGTTTTACGTTTGTACTACAATTCAAAACATCACAAACATATAGATGCGATTAAAACAAATGAATAAGAATCGTTGCAGGCTCTTCTCTTTTACTCTCCTTTTGTTTACCTTTGTGAAAGGCTGTATGAACTGCCCAGAAAATTCCAAACTTCTTATGCCTTATTTGGAATATCTAATAAGAGCGTTGCTAGGAAGGACGCACAAGTTACCAGGGCGTTGCTACCTACCGACTGCACTCTCTCTTTAGAACTTCATTCAAAAAAGCCAGGCCAAAAAATTCAAAAAGAGTTCTGGATGGCGTGATTTGCTCTAGAGTGTAGTTATCCCTAATTAATGATTTCTTACTCTACTTTAGGCTTTCCTGAGGATGCCTGGAGCGTTACCAGGTGTTAGGGCAGATTTACCTAACCAAGAATCTTGTGAATCATTAAAGAGAAGTATTGAGTTGACACGATAAAATGGTTATTTGTAATATCCGGCTACTTCTTTCACTACAACTTATCTACAGATCACCATGTTTTTTAAGCCGCAATAAAGAATGCCTCTATAGCATGAAAAAACTAAATAAACGATTAAATAGATCAAAAATGTTTTACAGATTAGGGTAAAATAACTTGTGGTTTGAAATAAACATTTTCTAAAGACTAATATAATATTTATTTAAAATTATCATGCTGACAGTTTTTGTATATTTATTGGTCAATTAGTTTATTGGAGTTATTTAACAGGATGAATAAATAACGGCCAGTTTCAGTCATGATATATTTTTATCAAGCCGAGTTTTCGACCTTTGGACTAGGTCATCATCATTTTATAATTTACAATGTAATATTTTACATCACTAAAGGGTTGGTGTATCATCTGTCCATGAACAGATAAGAAAGAAGACACACCAACCCTTTAATGATGTAAAATATTACATTGTAAATTATTAAATGAAGATGACCTAGTACAAAGGTCGAAAACTCGGCTTGATAAAAATATATCATGACTGAAACTGGCAGTTATTTTTTCATTAAAAATATGAATCATTTACCAAATATAAAGAACAGGAATTATTTTATTTAATTCCAATTATTCTATTGATTTAAAATCTATATTTATCATGACTTGATTATTCATAATGTTAGTTAAGCTTTTCTATGTACACATCGCCTTTAAATTGTTTGAACTGCTCGTACTCCTCAGTTATGTACCACCATACAATACGTGATTCTAAATATTTGATTAACAACTGTGGCATGTATGCCTTTGCTATATGGTGAGGGCAAATCTGCCTCCCAATAATTCTCTGGTTCCGTTGCCTAGAAAACAAAAAAACAAAACTCACACAAACTCAGAGTAAAAATAAATTATAACTTGAAATAGGTCGTAATTTTCTAAGGTGTAAATAATCAGCGTTGTTTTAATTTAGTTACCGAATCGTATATTGTAGTTCACAAACTATATTTATCAACATCAGCTGTGTAATATATCAAAATATTATATAAAATACATAAAATATAGTATGTATATAGTGTAGTTCCTTTCTATAGTTTGGACATTAACGTTCGCGATTTTTTGTGCGTTATGAAAAATCAGCGGAGTCCCACTATTTTCATAACCTTCAGTACTTTGTGCGGTCATTTAAAGAAACGTTAACTAGAACATTTTTTGTATTAACTTAAATGACTATTTGTGGGTAAATAAACAATATTTTTGGACTGTATTAGTGGTAAAATGACAATTTTTAAGATCTACAGCACATAAAGTAGCGTTTAAAATACTCAAAAGTAACAACTTTGGGACTGTTTTCAAGGAAATCTAAAAAAACTGAATAACTTTTTTTGGCAGTCAATCCATTTTCTTCAAATTCTATCAATTTTCTTCGGAATTAGGGAGGCAAATTGGACTCTTTATTAAAGTTAGTTAAAAGTTTAAAAGTTAACTGGTTTGGGAGCATCATAGTTGGCGTAGTTCAATGAGCAGCTAGCTCTTTTTTTAGTGCTAGTCGTACTTACTCTTAATTTTACTTTTTTAATTGGCGCACCAAGGCAATAGCCCTACCAAAGGGGCTAATGTTCAATCACTGTAACCAGTTGTTGCCTCTTGCTAATCTATTCAACAATTTCACTGCTATTGGTAAGAATCGTTACCCTTTACGCCTTCGAGGGTGATAAAATAAACTCATCTCCTTTGACTACGCCTGATCGGTGGTATGACGTAAAGTATGTCAGAATAATAATAGTCATTAATTTACATATTCTAGTATAATACACTTTAGTGATTAATATAAATTATATTAAATAAAGTCTGATTAAACTTTTATTTTTCCCCAAGTTACGAATAAAAATTTGGTAAACGACTTTCTGTTAATACAATTCATAAAGTTCTGTCATATAAATTTTCTTTTAATTCTAATTTCACTAACATTTTTAATTTTTACCTAACGTTATACAGTTTAAAATACCGTACATCATACTGAAATGATATGTTTATAGAGAAGCGTACCTCTAAGCATTGTCCTAAAATGAAGTTCTGTGGGATATCATGGATTATAAAAATATTTCGTTTTGTGCTGTTCATTACCAGCGGATATCCATCCAAAATTAGTAATGATTTGTTTATCAGAAGAAAAATATTGTATGGTTTGAGTAATTCAAATTCCATTCTCCTCATGCCGACTTAACGCTATTCCATTAACATTTTATTTCGCTCCTAGGCACGTATTCTTCGTACGAAAAAATTTAAATAACTTCTACTAATTTTGAATACAATGTGTTTAATTGAAAATCCGTAAAAATGGAATTATGCCACTAGTAGCATCTAGGTTCCATAGTCAGACACAATATTATTAAGGCGCATAAAACGTAATCAACTTACCAAACCACATGATAGTGAGCCTCCTCATTCACTAGCCAGGCACCTATAATAACAAAAGGTGTAGCTGCACCTCTTTTATTCATCTAGAAAACAACCAAAAATTTTACATATGTAGCTGAGGTATATTTATCATTTATTATCAGTAAATTTGGTCATACGTTTTTTGAGCGAAAATATTTATGCTATTGATTTGAAAAGTGAGCGTTACCAACTAAATGTGTTTGTTTTAATAAATCACACTAATCAATCGAATGTCGACATAGTAAAAATAAATACTTTGTTGAATAAATAAATTGTGGTATAAATAAACACGTCTGAGTCGAGAAAAAAAGAGTTAAAATTTTAGAATAAATGATACACATAAAAACATTAGTGCACGGGCCGCCAAACGTTTTTGTTCATCGACTCCTAAAAGATTGCTAATTCCCTTATCGACCCTCTCTCTATAAAAAATTAAAAAAAAAAAAGTGTTTTTTTAAATGATTGATTTTATTTTGACAAAACCAAAAAATTTTACATGAATAAATGAGAAGGATGTGCTTGTTGACGCTTGGCAAGATTAGCAATGTTAGGTTCGAAATTTGTTGGTTTCAGTCTTAAATCGCCTCGAAACTTCCCCATTCGCTTTATTTCTCTGCTTTGTTAAAATAGAATTAACATGACTAAAGCATTTCGGATGGGCAATCAGAAATACAGCCAAATATATTCTGTTCAATCAACTGGGGCATTCTTCGCGTCCCAATCAATAGCCCTGGATTTTGTCGCACACTGTACTCTTTACGGGACTTCTTAGAGAATGCATCTGCCATGAATCCCTTTTCTGCGCTGACCAACTTGCTAAGAGTGACACCGATAGTTTCAAACCGTCTTTTCTGGTCTACAAATTATCCCCTTCCTAACCTTCTAAGCTACTACATGGACAGAACGCGTTGACCCTCGCTATCCATACTTGTAAACTTCCTCACTTCTTCCACATTATCGGAGATTCGTGTTTCACATTGTGGTGGACTGTGATTTCTGTCTAAAAAAACTAGAAAAGTATAACAATACCAACAATAGTTACATTATTACCTTCAAAAACAAAAAAAAAGTTAAGGCGAACGATAAACATATTAATAGCAAGAAATAGGGAAGGGATTAGCTATGCGGTTAGCGTACTGGACTCCCACGCGGAGGTCCCGGGTTCGAATCCAGCTGCTGACCCTTAGATTTTCTCTTCCTAGGAGCTTCTTACACCTCACTGTCCGGTGATGGACAGTGTTGTCTGTAACGAGAGAACACTGCCGGAGGCCGGCAGTGCACTGAAAAAAGCTCCGGGCGCCAATAACCTAAGATGTTGACGCGCCTTAAATCATTAAAAAAAAAAAAAAAAAGCAAGAAATATACAAGTTTGTGATGATTCATGAGTTGTGAAAAGACAATGTATTGAAGATTCTCAAACTGAAGTAATGAATTGTGGAATGCAGTTATCGGAAAACGGAAGAGAATTTCACATTATATTGTATATAAAAAAGGTATTTAGTATCAAATTTTGTGAGAGGGAGTTGAGACACATTCACAGTTTGTGACAACCCTTTTTAGCTGGAAACATAGTGGAGCGGCGAGCAAAGCGGCGATGATAGTTGCTTCAGATCAAAGAGACGGACGAGCAGCGAGCAGAGAGTTGCATGCACATAGTGACGAGGTTAGTCGCGTTTCTTCTTTCGACGAGACATGATGGAGGAATTATTTCTATACGAAAATTCTTCCTTGAAAATTTGGCATTTACAGCAGCTTAGAAGCAGGCAGCTGCAGTGTTCATGATATAAACAGGACCAGACATGAACATGATGAATTCCATCACTAGTACTAGTAACTTCGGGAGCATCCTGGCAAGTTTCATTCGTATTTTCGAATGTCTATTTCAACATTTAATTACATACTAACCAGAGTTGAAGGCATGTTAATCAAGAAAAGGACGAATTTCAATGTTAACCCCATTAATCCTGTCCCATTCCTTATCCAACACAAATCGATTGTGATGTAGAAGATCCTTTTGATCCCACAGAGGTTTATTTACTTGTGTTTGTTTTTGCCACTTTGCTCGCCGCTCCACTATGTTTCCAGCCTTAGGCACAAGTTAACATATGGGACCGCGCATAGTGGGGAGCAAAGCGAAGATAGAGCAACGCTACCAAGAGAGAGTAGAGCAACACGTTGAGACATGTTCTATTTCTTCGCACTCAATTTTCAAGGTTAAAATGGATATTGCTGCATTTATTGGTGTAGTTTTTTTGTAAATAAACCTCTGTGGGATCAAAAGGATCTTCTACATCACAACCGATTCGTGTTGGATAAGAAATGGGACAGGATTAATGGGGTTAACATTGAAATTCGTCCTTTTCTTGATTAACATGCCTTCAACTCTGGCTAGTATGTAATTAAATGTTGAAATAGACGTTCGAAAATATGAATGAAACTTGCTAGGATGCTCCCGAAGTTGTTAATTTACTAGTGGTGGAATTCACCATTTTCATGTCTAGTCCTGATTATATCATAAACACTGCAGCTCCTGCTTCTAACCAGCTATAAATACCAAAAACTATGTGCACGAAACTCTTTGCTCGCTGCTCGTCCGTCTCTTTGATTTGAAGCAGCTATCATTGCCGCTTTGCTTGCCGCTCCACTATGTTTCCAGCCTTAGGAAAATGTTTAAGACAAGAACTACTTACATTTTTCATTAAGTATGAAGATTCATTATCCGAGAAAATATAGTCTTCTGGTTTGAATTCTTCATCTACGCTTGAAGTTGCATTTACTTGCTCCGCTATAAAAAAAATACATTAATTTAAACATGGAGTCTTTTTAAATTTTACAGATGCATAATTAACTAAATACAAGTCCTTTCCTGAGTTACTCATCACTGTAATCTAGGCAGAGGAAAATTTCTCTGATAATTGATTTTTGGTAGACGAAACTAAACGTGCGAAGAAGAACTATGGTCAATTTGTTTCTTTTTAAAAAAAGAATCCTTTACCACTTCGGACTTTTCTTCAATAAAGAAAACACCCTAGGGTATATTTCTAACGCTGTTTTCAGTAAAATTTGTGGTAATTATTGAAGAGACAATTAGATTGAGGTAAGAGAAATATAATTACTTACAAGACATGTTTTTTATTTTGAGGTTAGTTCAAGCCAAAAGATATAGTAAATTCTGAAAAAGAAAACAAAATAGATTAATTTTTTACTGGAACTTAATTTTTTTTTTTTTACATATTTTTTGTAACTAAGAAACTAGTTTGCCATGGTTTTGGACTAACTATTGTTACTTTACTTTGAATCTTTTTTTTTTTTCAAAAAGCGATGATTTTACGCAGAGACAGCTAAGATAAAAAAAAATCGCGTTACTTAGATAAACTTAGGCAATATTAAAAATTATTAAACTTTTAGCCATATTTCAAATTATAAAAGATACTTTATCATTACAAATTATCGGATGAAAAAGTAATGGAGGTTAAAGCTGGATATTTCTATATTTCTGATTTATTTTTTTTTTTTTACACACTTCGTAACACAAGTACTAATCAAAATATAGCAACTCAAAAAATGTTTTAAATAATAATATACAATATGTTAAAATAAACAATTTAACTTACTTGTATTATTTATCTAAGATTTCGCACTTAAAAAATATTACGAAAAGCTTAGACGGAATCCTCTAAATAATAATATAAGGCAGGGAAAGCGAAGTCCAGTAGTAACTTGATCACAAGTCAAAAATTTTGTAATATTTTATACTTTCAACTTTATTTCTTTAAATTTTAAACTAGTTATCAGAAATATAATAAAATAATAATTAAATTAATTTTTGAAATTTATACCAAACAAAACTTAGAAATGAAAAAAATGTGGAGGCCCCTCCAAAAAAAAAATTAAATTAGATTATTAGTTAAAATAGAGGAAATATTTATAAGCACATTAAGCAGATATTAATTTATACCATTTTGAGATTTTGTTTAATACAGAAATAAATAACGCCTTCTGCTGTACTATAGACAGAGAAAAAGGCTAAATAGAAGTCCATCTGATTCATAACCCTTGATACAGACTAATGAGCGTACATATTTGAATCTTTTCTATTTTTATCAACAAAAACATTGCACATATTATTATTACATATTTCTATTTAGTAATTTCTGTAAAAAAAAGTTTTAAAATAGAATTTAATTAATAATATCATTACAGAAAGCATGTTTAAATGGACTTCATTTGATGTAACCATTTCATCGTGTAATACCAAATGTAATTCTCTGCTTAGTGGAGTATTTCGAAACATTGAACTGTAAGATGTAGCAAATCTGAGTAGCCTAAATTGTAGGGGTTTACAAAACGTTATGTTAGTGAGAATTAAATACAGGAATAAGATAAGGTGCCAGTCCAAGTAAGCAATTTGCTTTGACCAGAGACTTTTTCATCAGAATGAGAAACAATTTGATGATTTACTTTCACTTACTGCCGAGTATTGTGGTTCTTTGAGTCAGAAAAAGTGGTTTCTCGAAAAACCGTCCATCTATTATGGGATCCACTATCCCAACAATGAATATAAAAAAAAATAATTAGAAACTACGTCACCAATGTTTTAAACTAACTATTGCAACTTATCTTTGAACATTTATTCATAGTAACAATGATTTTACGAATAGTTCGTGAATTAAAAATAATAATAATAAAATGCTTTACTTAGATGAACCTAATTAATAACAGAAACTATTAAGCATTTAGCAAACTTGATGAAGTGTAAAAGAAACTTGATTATTATAGCTGTCGTATTAAAATGTAGGTGGTAGTAGACTTATTTTTTTAACAGATTATTTTTAATTTATTTTTCAAACTTCGTAACATAAAATTGAATCTACTCAAAATAAAGTAACTCAAAAATATTTTGAGCAATTACTATATGAATTAAAACAGTTGAACTTACTTCTATGTGTTAAAGTTTGGCACTTGTTAATCCACTCGAAAATAGCTTTGATTGTAAAGAAGATGGCGGTGACGCGATGTGGTAGTCCAGTAGTTACTAGATCTAAACTCAAAAATTTTGCGAAACATTGTAATTTAAAATTTATTTAACTAAAATTGAACGTGTTTATTATAAATTTAAAAAAAACAATAGTTTAATTAGTTTTGTAAATTTAAACTGACAAAAACTTGCTCCATAAATTAGACAAAGAATCGACAATTTTCTTCTATAACGCAATCTTTAAATCTGTAGGCTTGAAAATAAATGATCAGTACTTATTCAAAGCTAAGAAAATTCTTCAATTAACTTATCTCGAAGTTCTTTTTTAAGAGTAATCAATTAAAAAAAAAAAAAAAAAAATAATAATAATAATAATAAAATGCTTTACTTAGATGAACCTAATTAATAACAGAAACTATTAAGCATTTAGCAAACTTCTAAAGTGTAAAAGAAACTTGATTATTATAGCTGTCGTATTAAAATGTAGGTGGTAGTAGACTTATTTTTTTAACAGATTATTTTTAATTTATTTTTCAAACTTCGTAACATAAAATTGAATCTACTCAAATAAAGTAACTCAAAAATATTTTGAGCAATTACTATATGAATTAAAACAGTTGAACTTACTTCTATGCGTTAAAGTTTGGCACTTGTTAATCCACTCGAAAATAGTTTTGATTGTAAAGAAGATGGCGGTGACGCGATGTGGTAGTCCAGTAGTTACTAGATCTAAACTCAAAAATTTTGCGAAACGTTGTAATTTAAAATTTATTTAACTAAAATTGAACGTGTTTATTATAAATTTAAAAAAAACAATAGTTTTGTAAATTTAAACTGACAAAAACTTGCTCCATAAATTAGACAAAGAATCGACAATTTTCTTCTATAACGCAATCTTTAAATCTGTAGGCTTGAAAATAAATGATCAGTACTTATTCAAAGCTAAGAAAATTCTTCAATTAACTTATCTCAAAGTTCTGTTTTAAGAGTAATCAATTAATAATAATAAAATGCTTTACTTAGATGAACCTAATCAATAACAGAAACTATTAAGCATTTAGCAAACTTTTAAAGTGTAAAAGAAACTTGATTATTATAAGCTGCCATAAAAGTAGGTGACAAAGTCAGAAAACGTGGAAATCTAAATCAACTGTAAGCCAATTCGGGGGTTTTCCGTTGTATTTCACTTTTCATTTTCCAAATGAAGGCTACCCTTTATGTATATTTTAGCCCTGGCCATAAAAGTGGATGACAAAGACAGAAAAAGTAGAAATCTAGACAATGGTTGTCAAACTCATTTAAAAAATCGAGCAATTAGAGTTGAGTCCCGAGATCGAGGAAGCCATTGGATGGGACAATGAGGCCCTAAGCACTTTTCATGGAAATTTCTGTCCAGTTAACCTCGAATAACTCTCGCATTATGTGTCGGGCAACCATTCTGTTGGAAATACATATCTAGCCGACGTTGTAGATGAACATCTTCAAGCAGAACTGGCAAAATGTCTCTAAAAAAAAGTTAGATACCTTGCACCAGTTAAGTTCTCTCTGTAGAAGTATGGGCCGATTAGTTGATTTCCTAAAACTCCACACCAAACGTTTGTAGAAAAATCAACCTGAACGTCGAATAACTCTAGCCTGCCTAGATCTTGACTTTGCCCACCATAAGTGCTGCTACAAACAAAGCGTGAGAGTCCAGAGTTTTGGCTTGCCTTTCCGTTGATTGTGCCCAGTTTGAACAGATTTTTTTTTAAAAAAATAACCTAATTTTGACAATAAACTGAAATTTGTTTTTCATATTTTAAATTACCATAACTTTTGAAAAACCTAACCGATTTCAAAAAATGTTTTTTTGTTTTTTTAGGAGCTCAGATACTATAAAAATATGCAAAAAAAAAAATATAACGTTCCATTTGAAAAAACAAAGTTGGATGCTGTATCTCGAGATACAGGGGTTTAAAAAAATGGGTCAATCAATGAAAATAAACTAGACTAAAAATGATTAAATACGTGTTTTTTTATTTTTTCGAAATTTCCCGCCGTTTAAAAAAATAAGTGGGTGGAGCATATAACTCTGGCCACTCTGTATTTATACAATTTCCACTGTATGAGATATTTAGGAAAAATTTATCCGTCCAAAACGACCCTAATTTAGAATTTTCAAATCTGATAAATGATATTACTGTAAATAATATGTTTCAAATTCATAAGTTCTTTAAAAATGTGCTGATGGTTAGAGCTTTTGCATTGAAAGAATGATCAAAATTTTTGTATTAATGTCTTTGCAACATTTATCTTAATTTAAGTATGTATCATTACTATATCTTAGACATGGACTTGTATCATTTCTATATCTTTCTGTGTATATTTTTTTGTGTTTAGAATATTATGCCAAATGACAGAACTCTTTTTTGTAACAGATATAAACCTTTGTACAAAAATAATATTAGCTTTGCAAAGTCTCGTCTCTAACCACTCGGCTACCGTGGCGTCTCAAGTACTTACATTTCTTAGTAACTTCTCTATAGACTTCATCTCCTCAATTTTACTGGACGTTGTTGATTCTTGTGCTGTTATAAAAGGTAAATTTCTTTACCTTCTAAAAAACATGCTGTCTTTCTATTGTACCTTTAATTAGATACAGGTGTATTCCTGGTTGTAGTATCAAGTAGGGTATTATAGCTGAAGAAACTCAGGGCCTAGATTATTTACTGATAGTTCACACACCGACTGATAAACAACTATTCTGATAAGGTTTTATATAGACAACATGGAAGGAAAAGAACATGTACTCATTTCAGACGGAACAGACTAAAAAAAATGCATGTCAGGTAGAGGACAGTGTAGAACATATAATTATGCACAGACAAAAGACAGAAATATCTCATACATAGGGAATAAAGCACACTGACGGAAAACTGAAAACAAATACTATGAATGTTCTCATTGATGTGAAGCTGGTGCCAAAAACTGATGTAGAGTTCAAAATTGATTTTATACCTTAAAATCTAATTATAACAATAATCCAAAATTGATTTTATACCTTAGATTATTGTTATAATTAGATTTTTATTTATTTAATTGCTTTTAATTATTTTATGCCTTAATTTATTAAATACTATGTTATAACTTAGTCAATTTATTTATTATTAGTAGATTATCATATGATCAGTTCTGGTTATATGGAAGTTATAATATTTTACACCCAAAAGAATTATAGTTAAGCAAATTTTTACAAGAATCATTTATCAGTTTTGTCTTGTGTTCAATATAAAAAAGATCTTCGAGTCCAAGACTTATTTCTTAAGCTGGGATATACCTTGCGTAGTAAGTTAGCCAAATCCAACGGGGTGGCTTCAGTTGAAAATAGCTTTAAATAAAATTTTTAGGTAGATGTCAAATTCTATATGAGGTTGCACCGCTTTAGATGTATCTTAGCTTTTAGTGAAAAACGGCGATTGATAATAAATTTTTTACATTCTTCGTTCATTTCTATTATATTATTATTTCTACAATTGACATCATTGATTTCGTCATTAATAAAATTAGAATACGATTCTTGGACCATAGTTTCTGGTGTAGTTTCTTCATGACTTCATGCGATAGATAAGTATGATATGATTTAATAATGCAGACAACTTAAACTTATCACCACAGAAATTACAGATGGCGAGTTCAAACATTTCTGTTGTAGAACAATGGCCAAACATTGGAATGTCTGATTTATGCAACTGTATACTTTGGCATACATTAGTTATGTCAGTTTCAATGTTTTCTGTTAACCTTGGTGGTACTTTAAATCCAATATAATCAGTCCAAGCTGACCACGGTTTTCCACGAAAATGTTTCAAGTCATGAAATTCAAAGAACATAGTTACAGAGTTATTATCCTTTTAAGTCCGACTTCACTTAAACTCGTTTCACTGTAACAGAAAGAAAAAAAAGCCATCTTTTTTCAATTGAAACTTAGTTACAATCAAATATAAAATCTGAACATGTTGTATGCAGAAACCTCTAGTCAGCCACTTTACAATTATACACTCAAGTTACATATTAATTATATAGCTAATCCATTCCCTGGCTGGATCCCTCATTATTGTAAAACTGCTAACATTTGAAAAAAAAATTTTTAACAAGAAACTTCTAATATTTGTAAGAATAAACTTCTATTTCAGTGTAATGTAAACTTATTTCGATGAAATTTTGAGGTTTAGACTTAGTGTTAGAAAAAAATATGTTTTAGTGATTCTATGTTTAAAGAAAATGCACTTAAAGACTTTTGGGGTAGTGTATTGTTGCTATTATTGATGAGTATTAAATTACTTTTTTGATGAGTCCAATTTCAATATTTAGACAACATCTAGATTATCAATAGCAAAAGCCCTAAAGAGGACCTGTATAAGTCCACAGGTCAAAAGCTTGGTAAAAAATAGAAAATTATTTCTGAAATTGACAATATTCATCCTTTCGGATTAATGAATCATTCACCAAAAACGTTGAACAATTCTAGCCCATTAATAAAATAATTTTGATTACTGCGTTGCCTGTGAAACAAATGGCATATGTTATTTTTATATGGTATATGACGTTCATTATTTTTGCTTTTTAAAAGTATAGTGTGATGAAATTGTGTTCACTAATTTGTTTTAGGTGAAATAAATATAAATTCAATAAATGAATTTGTGATTAATGAATTTATTTTTAATAAACAAACATTGGTTAATGTCAAGAATAGATGCCTGGAGTTCTATTTATTTTCAATGCACAGTACACAGTAGTTTCTGTAAGCTTTTTTTAACCTACTTCCCGCCAAAGTGTAGTATATTTTTTTGAATTTCATTATTTTTAACGCGCATGCGCAGTAAGGTTACTACTTGCTTTTCAATTTATTATTAGTTCCCGCCAGTGTCCCGTGCGTTTTTTTTTGTGTCTTTTTTTGTAACTTCATTGAACAAGAGTGTTATAGATCTGCAATTTTTATTTTGTTTTAAAGCATGAATGTACTATGAGGGAGGATGAATAGAGTTGAATGTTTTGAGATTCTGTATGGATGTTGGCTTGATTATAATTACTATATTATGGTGCGATAGATAAGTATGAATGGAGGTGCAGAATTTATTAAAACTCCCTTTCATGATGCGAAAAAGGAGATTGCGTAAGGGTTCATGGTTTGGAAGGAGCAAAATTGATGACTTAAGTTTTTGTAAAGCAGTCTATGCAGAGCGATGTGTGTTTTGAATTAGGATTGAGTAGAATTACTGTGTGTGATTGGCGGAGTTTTTATAGACGGAGGGTGCATGGATATTGTTATTAGTGAGAGTAGTATGCTTGGAAAGATTGTGGAAATTGATTGAAGCAAGTTTAAAAAAGTTGTAAGAACTGTGTGATTGAGATTGTTGTGAATAAGGTAAGTTATTTTTGGTTTGCTTTGTTATAAAATATGTCACAACTGAAGTTTCGTGTTACACATAGTTCGCGGTGTGCAATACGAATAGAATTAAGTGTGGTTAGTTGTTTTAAGTGCAGGCGAGTGGGCCGTGAGAAATAATTAGGGTAAATTATATTATAAATATTGTAGTGATTTTGTGTAGCTCTGGACATGTAATCTAAAGATTGCTGACAATAAGGTAAGTTATTTTTGGTTTGATTTGTTATAAAAATATGTTACAAATAAGATTAAGACAAATAAGAAATGAAGATTCAAATTTTGTTTTAAATCCGTCATTCAAATTTAAACAGTAACCTCTAACTTTGTCTTTTTCTAATTTAATGTGCATGTGTATGTAATTACAAAGATAAAGGGCATAATAGAGATCAATCAGAAAAATAATTTGGAATAGAGTTAAAATATAGTGCCTATTTATTTATGAAGATGTTATGTACATTCTATCTTTTGTAATCTACAAAAAAAAATTATTTCGAATGAAATGGCCAGCAAGAGGGTCTGTGACATATAATAAATTCTAAAAAATATTAATGAAAAGTTAATACAATAAAAATACTAAAAATATTGAAATGTTAGATACCTGCTGATTTGTGTACCTTTTAGCGTTTATGTTAATATTTAACTTATTAAACAATAAGTTTTTGTGAAGCAGACTTTTGTATTTTTTGGATAGATTTTCCTTTTTGTCTATTCAACAAAGTTACATACATATCTGCTGCACAGATTTTCTTAACATTAGAAATAAGAAATACATTCATTATATCGTAATATAATATCAATTTAGAACCGTAACTACCATTGGAGAGATATATTAAAAGAATTCTTATAGATGCGGTTCCCAAAGAATAAAAAAAAAAAAAATTTCTAGCAAAAACGTAACTACCATATTGTGATTTATACCAGTTTTAGAGCTAACGTTTCTCTAAAAAGAGATATTATCGTATTATATTCCAAAATTTTTAATGTAATTGAAAACATGCAATATTTAACCGTGTATATCTCATTACCTATTATCACTACACTATTGCAATTCATACCAGTTATAGTGCTAACTATTCTATACAGTTCAGTAAAGGATTCATTGAAATCTGATAAATAGGAAAGGAGATACAATGGTTTAAAATTTGAACGCATTTGAAATCGAACAAGAAAACAATCAAAATTTAACCTTCCATATCGCATTACCTATTATCACTGGAATATTGCAATTAATGCCAGTTATAGTACTTACGTTTCTTTACAATTGCGTAAAGAATTCATTAGATTCTAAGCAAAACGAAATGAGGTATAACCGTTTTAATTTTGAACGAAACTGAAAACATCCAAAATTTAATTCTTAATATCTCATTAACAATTATCACTACACTATTGCAATTCAAATCAGTTATAGTGCTAACTATTCTCTACAATTCGGTAAAAGATTCATTGAAATCTGATGAACAGGAATGGAGATACAATGGTTTGAAATTTGAACGCATTTGAAATCGAACAAGAAAGCAATCAAAATTTAACCTTCCATATCTCATTACCTATTATCATTAGAATATTGCAATTTACTGCAGCCATAAAACTAACTTTTCTTTAAGAGTGCGTATAGGAATCATTAAATTCTAAGCATTACGAAAAGAGATATAACCGTTTGAATTTAGAACGAATTTGAAAACATACAAAATTTAACCTCTGTATATTTCATTAACGATTATTACTACACTATTGCAATTTAAACCAGTAATAGAGCTAACTTTTCTCTACAATTAGGTATAGAATTCATTGAATTCTGATCAATAGAATGGGAAATATAAAGGTTTGAACTTTGAAACAAATAGAAAACCTCAAAAGTTAAACCTTCTATATCTCATTACTTATTATCACTAAAACATTCCGATTTAATCCAGTTATAGAGCTAACTTTTCTCAACAATTAGGAAAAGAATTCATTGAATTGTGATCAATAGAAATGGAGATATAAAGGTTTGAAATTTGAAACAAATACAAAACCTCTAATGTTTAACCTTCTATATCTTATTACTTATTATAAATAAAACATTACGATTTAAACCAGTAGTAGCGCTAATTATTCTGTACAATTGGGTAAAGAATTCATTTAAATCTGATCAATAGAAAGGGGGATATAAAGGTTTGAAATTTGAAACAAATAGAAAACCTCCAAAGTTTGACCTTCTATATCTCATTACTTATTATCACTAAAACATTGCGATTTTAACAAGTTATAGAGCTAACTTTTCTCTACAATTGGGCAAAGAATTCATTTAATTCTGATCAATAGAAAGGGAGATACAAAGGTTTGAATTTTGAAACAAATAGAAAACCTCCAAAGTTTAACCTTCTAGATCTCATTACCTATTATCACTAAAACATTGCGATTTAAACCAGTTATAGAGCTAACTTTTCTCAACAATTAGGAAAAGAATTCATTGAATTGTGATCTATAGAAATGGAGATATAAAGGTTTGAAATTTTAAACAAATAGAAAACCTCCAAAGTTTAACCATCTATATCTCATTACTTATTATCACTAAAACATTGCGATTTTAACCAGTTATAGAGCTAACTTTTCTCTACAATTGGGCAAAGAATTCATTCAATTCTGATCAATATAAAGGGAGATATAAAGGTTTGAAATTTTAAACAAATAGAAAACCTCCAAAGTTTGACCTTCTATATCTTATTACCTATTATCACTAAAACATTGCGATTAAAACCAGTTATAGTGCTAACATTTTTCTACAATTTGGTAAAGGATTCATTAAAATGACATCAACAGTAAGAGAGATGCAATGGTTTGAAATTTGAACGCATTTGAAATCGAACAAGAAAACAATCAAAATTTAACCATCTATATCTTATTACTTATTATCACTAAAACATTCCGATTTAATCCAGTTATAGAGCTAACTTTTCTCTACAATTGAGTAAAGAATTGATTTAAATCTAATCAATAGAAAGGGAGATATAAAGGTTTGAAATTTGAAACAAATAGAAAACCTCCAAAGTTTAACCTTCTATATCTCATTACTTATAATCACTAAAACATTGCGATTTAATCCAGTTACAGTGCTAACATTTTTCTACAATTTGGTAAAGGATTCATTAAAATGACATCAACAGTAAGAGAGATGCAATGGTTTGAAATTTGAACGCATTTGAAATCGAAGAAGAAAACAATCAAAATTTAACCATCTATATCTTATTACTTATTATCACTAAAACATTCCGATTTAATCCAGTTATAGAGCTAACTTTTCTCTACGATTGAGCAAAGAATTCATTTAAATCTGATCAATAGAAAGGGAGATACAAACGTTTGAATTTTGAAACAAATAGAAAACCTCCAAAGTTTAACCTTCTAGATCTCATTACCTATTATCACTAAAACATTGCGATTTAATCCAGTTATAGAGCTAACTCTTCTCTACAATTGGGCAAAGAATTCATTTCATTCTGATCAATAGAAAGGGAGATATGAAGGTTTGAAATTTGAAACAAATAGAAAACCTCCAAAGTTTGACCTTCTATATCTTATTACCTATTATCCCCAAAAATCATGCGATTTAAGCTAACTTTTCTCTACAATTTGGTAAAGAATTCATTTAAATCTGATCAATAGAAAGGGAGATATAAAGGTTTGAAATTTGAAACAAATAGAAAACCTCCAAAGTTTAACCTTCTATATCTCATTACCTATTATCACTAAAACATTGCGATTTAGAAAGGGAGATATAACGGTTTGAAATTTGAAACAAATAGAAAACAATCAAAGTTTAACCTTCTATATCTCATTACTTATAATCACTAAAACATTGCGATTTAAACCAGTTATAGAGCTAACTTTTCTCTACAATTGGGTAAAGAATTCATTAAATTCTGATCAATAGAAAGGGAGATATAATGGTTTGAACTTTGAAACAAATAGAAAACCTCCAATGGTTAACCTTCTATATCTCATTACCTATTATCACTAAAACATTGCGATTTAATCCAGTTATAGAGCTAACTCTTCTCTACAATTGGGCAAAGAATTCATTTAATTCTGATCAATAGAAAGGGATATATAATGGTTTGAAATTTGAAACAAATAGAAAACCTCCAAAGTTTAACCTTTTATATCTCATTACTTATTATCACTAAAACATTGCGATTTTAACCAGTTATAGAGCTAACTTTTCTCAACAATTAGGAAAAGAATTCATTTAAATCTGATCAATAGAAAGGGAGATATAAATGTTTGAAATTTGAATCGAATAGAAAACCTCCAAAGTTTAACCTTCTATATCTAATTACTTATAATCACTAAAACATTGCGATTTAATCCAGTTATAGAGCTAACTCTTCTCTACAATTGGGCAAAGAATTCATTTAATTCTGATCAATAGAAAGGGAGATATGAAGGTTTGAAATTTGAAACAAATAGAAAACCTCCAAAGTTTGACCTTCTATATCTTATTACCTATTATCACTAAAACATTGCGATTTAAACCAGTTATAGTGCTAACATTTTTCTACAATTTGATAAAGGATTCATTAAAATAACATCAACAGGAAGAGAGATGCAATGGTTTGAAATTTGAACGCATTTGAAATCGAACAAGAAAACAATCAAAATTTAACCATCTATATCTTATTACTTATTATCTCTAAAACATTCCAATTTAATCCAGTTATAGAGCTAACTTTTCTCTACAATTGAGTGAAGAATTCATTTAAATGTGATCAATAGAAAGGGAGATATAAAGGTTTGAAATTTGAAACAAATAGAAAACCTCCAAAGTTTAACCTTCTATATCTCATTACTTATAATCACTAAAACATTGCGATTTAATCCAGTTATAGAGCTAACTCTTCTCTACAATTGGGTAAAGAATTCATTTAAATCTGATCAATAGAAAGGAAGATATAAAGGTTTGAAATTTGAAACAAATAGAAAACCTCCAAAGTTTGACCTTCTATATCATATTACCTATTATCACTAAAACATTGCGATTTAAACCAGTTACAGTGCTAACATTTTTCTACAATTTGGTAAAGGATTCATTAAAATGACATCAACAGTAAGAGAGATGCAATGGTTTGAAATTTAAACGCATTTGAAATCGAAGAAGAAAACAATCAAAATTTAACCATCTATATCTTATTACTTATTATCACTAAAACATTCCGATTTAATCCAGTTATAGAGCTAACTTTTCTCTACAATTGAGTAAAGAATTCATTTAAATCTGATCAATAGAAAGGGAGATACAAACGTTTGAATTTTGAAACAAATAGAAAACCTCTAAAGTTTAACCTTCTAGATCTCATTACCTATTATTACTAAAACATTGCGATTTAATCCAGTTATAGAGCTAACTCTTCTCTACAATTGGGCAAAGAATTCATTTCATTCTGATCAATAGAAAGGGAGATATGAAGGTTTGAAATTTGAAACAAATAGAAAATCTCCAAAGTTTGACCTTCTATATCTTATTACCTATTATCCCCAAAAATCATGCGATTTAAGCTAACTTTTCTCTACAATTTGGTAAAGAATTCATTTAAATCTGATCGATGGAAAGGGAGATATAAAGGTTTGAAATTTGAAACAAAAAGAAAACCTCCAAAGTTTAACCTTCCATATCTCATTACCTATTATCACTAAAACATTGCGATTTAGAAAAGGAGATATAACGGTTTGAAATTTGAAACAAATAGAAAACAATCAAAGTTTAATCTTCTATATCTCATTACTTATGATCACTAAAACATTGCGATTTAAACCAGTTATAGAGCTAACTCTTCTCTACAATTGGGCAAAGAATTCATTTAATTCTGATCAATAGAAAGGGAGATATGAAGGTTTGAAATTTGAAACAAATAGAAAACCTCCAAAGTTTGACCTTCTATATCTTATTACCTATTATCACTAAAACATTGCGATTTAAACCAGTTATAGTGCTAACATTTTTCTACAATTTGATAAAGGATTCATTAAAATGACATCAACAGTAAGAGAGATGCAATGGTTTGAAATTTGAACGCATTTGAAATCGAACAAGAAAACAATCAAAATTTAATCATCTATATCTTATTACTTATTATCACTAAAACATTCCGATTTAATCCAGTTATAGAGCTAACTTTTCTCTACGATTGAGTAAAGAATTCATTTAAATCTGATCAATAGAAAGGGAGATACAAACGTTTGAATTTTGAAACAAATAGAAAACCTCCAAAGTTTAACCTTCTAGATCTCATTACCTATTATCACTAAAACATTGCGATTTAATCCAGTTATAGAGCTAACTCTTCTCTACAATTGGGCAAAGAATTCATTTCATTCTGGTCAATAGAAATGGAGATATAAAGGTTTGAAATTTGAAACAAATACAAAACCTCTAATGTTTAACCTTCTATATCTTATTACTTATTATAAATAAAACATTACGATTTAAACCAGTAGTAGCGCTAATTATTCTGTACAATTGGGTAAAGAATTCATTTAAATCTGATCAATAAAAAGGGGGATATAAAGGTTTGAAATTTGAAACAAATAGAAAACCTCCAAAGTTTGACCTTCTATATCTCATTACTTATTATCACTAAAACATTGCGATTTTAACAAGTTATAGAGCTAACTTTTCTCTACAATTGGGCAAAGAATTCATTTAATTCTGATCAATAGAAAGGGAGATACAAAGGTTTGAATTTTGAAACAAATAGAAAACCTCCAAAGTTTAACCTTCTAGATCTCATTACCTATTATCACTAAAACATTGCGATTTAAACCAGTTATAGAGCTAACTTTTCTCAACAATTAGGAAAAGAATTCATTGAATTGTGATCTATAGAAATGGAGATATAAAGGTTTGAAATTTTAAACAAATAGAAAACCTCCAAAGTTTAACCATCTATATCTCATTACTTATTATCACTAAAACATTGCGATTTTAACCAGTTATAGAGCTAACTTTTCTCTACAATTGGGCAAAGAATTCATTCAATTCTGATCAATATAAAGGGAGATATAAAGGTTTGAAATTTTAAACAAATAGAAAACCTCCAAAGTTTGACCTTCTATATCTTATTACCTATTATCACTAAAACATTGCGATTAAAACCAGTTATAGTGCTAACATTTTTCTACAATTTGGTAAAGGATTCATTAAAATGACATCAACAGTAAGAGAGATGCAATGGTTTGAAATTTGAACGCATTTGAAATCGAACAAGAAAACAATCAAAATTTAACCATCTATATCTTATTACTTATTATCACTAAAACATTCCGATTTAATCCAGTTATAGAGCTAACTTTTCTCTACAATTGAGTAAAGAATTGATTTAAATCTAATCAATAGAAAGGGAGATATAAAGGTTTGAAATTTGAAACAAATAGAAAACCTCCAAAGTTTAACCTTCTATATCTCATTACTTATAATCACTAAAACATTGCGATTTAATCCAGTTACAGTGCTAACATTTTTCTACAATTTGGTAAAGGATTCATTAAAATGACATCAACAGTAAGAGAGATGCAATGGTTTGAAATTTGAACGCATTTGAAATCGAACAAGAAAACAATCAAAATTTAACCATCTATATCTTATTACTTATTATCACTAAAACATTCCGATTTAATCCAGTTATAGAGCTAACTTTTCTCTACGATTGAGTAAAGAATTGATTTAAATCTAATCAATAGAAAGGGAGATATAAAGGTTTGAAATTTGAAACAAATAGAAAACCTCCAAAGTTTGACCTTCTATATCTTATTACCTATTATCACTAAAACATTGCGATTAAAACCAGTTATAGTGCTAACATTTTTCTACAATTTGGTAAAGGATTCATTAAAATGACATCAACAGTAAGAGAGATGCAATGGTTTGAAATTTGAACGCATTTGAAATCGAACAAGAAAACAATCAAAATTTAACCATCTATATCTTATTACTTATTATCACTAAAACATTCCGATTTAATCCAGTTATAGAGCTAACTTTTCTCTACAATTGAGTAAAGAATTGATTTAAATCTAATCAATAGAAAGGGAAATATAAAGGTTTGAAATTTGAAACAAATAGAAAACCTCCAAAGTTTAACCTTCTATATCTCATTACTTATAATCACTAAAACATTGCGATTTAATCCAGTTACAGTGCTAACATTTTTCTACAATTTGGTAAAGGATTCATTAAAATGACATCAACAGTAAGAGAGATGCAATGGTTTGAAATTTGAACGCATTTGAAATCGAAGAAGAAAACAATCAAAATTTAACCATCTATATCTTATTACTTATTATCACTAAAACATTCCGATTTAATCCAGTTATAGAGCTAACTTTTCTCTACGATTGAGTAAAGAATTCATTTAAATCTGATCAATAGAAAGGGAGATACAAACGTTTGAATTTTGAAACAAATAGAAAACCTCCAAAGTTTAACCTTCTAGATCTCATTACCTATTATCACTAAAACATTGCGATTTAATCCAGTTATAGAGCTAACTCTTCTCTACAATTGGGCAAAGAATTCATTTCATTCTGATCAATAGAAAGGGAGATATGAAGGTTTGAAATTTGAAACAAATAGAAAACCTCCAAAGTTTGACCTTCTATATCTTATTACCTATTATCCCCAAAAATCATGCGATTTAAGCTAACTTTTCTCTACAATTTGGTAAAGAATTCATTTAAATCTGATCAATAGAAAGGGAGATATAAAGGTTTGAAATTTGAAACAAATAGAAAACCTCCAAAGTTTAACCTTCTATATCTCATTACCTATTATCACTAAAACATTGCGATTTAGAAAGGGAGATATAACGGTTTGAAATTTGAAACAAATAGAAAACAATCAAAATTTAACCTTCTATATCTCATTACTTATAATCACTAAAACATTGCGATTTAAACCAGTTATAGAGCTAACTTTTCTCTACAATTGGGTAAAGAATTCATTAAATTCTGATCAATAGAAAGGGAGATATAATGGTTTGAACTTTGAAACAAATAGAAAACCTCCAATGGTTAACCTTCTATATCTCATTACCTATTATCACTAAAACATTGCGATTTAATCCAGTTATAGAGCTAACTCTTCTCTACAATTGGGCAAAGAATTCATTTAATTCTGATCAATAGAAAGGGATATATAATGGTTTGAAATTTGAAACAAATAGAAAACCTCCAAAGTTTAACCTTTTATATCTCATTACTTATTATCACTAAAACATTGCGATTTTAACCAGTTATAGAGCTAACTTTTCTCAACAATTAGGAAAAGAATTCATTTAAATCTGATCAATAGAAAGGGAGATATAAATGTTTGAAATTTGATTCGAATAGAAAACCTCCAAAGTTTAACCTTCTATATCTCATTACTTATAATCACTAAAACATTGCGATTTAATCCAGTTATAGAGCTAACTCTTCTCTACAATTGGGCAAAGAATTCATTTAATTCTGATCAATAGAAAGGGAGATATGAAGGTTTGAAATTTGAAACAAATAGAAAACCTCCAAAGTTTGACCTTCTATATCTTATTACCTATTATCACTAAAACATTGCGATTTAAACCAGTTATAGTGCTAACATTTTTCTACAATTTGATAAAGGATTCATTAAAATAACATCAACAGGAAGAGAGATGCAATGGTTTGAAATTTGAACGCATTTGAAATCGAACAAGAAAACAATCAAAATTTAACCATCTATATCTTATTACTTATTATCTCTAAAACATTCCAATTTAATCCAGTTATAGAGCTAACTTTTCTCTACAATTGAGTGAAGAATTCATTTAAATGTGATCAATAGAAAGGGAGATATAAAGGTTTGAAATTTTAAACAAATAGAAAACCTCCAAAGTTTAACCATCTATATCTCATTACTTATTATCACTAAAACATTGCGATTTTAACCAGTTATAGAGCTAACTTTTCTCTACAATTGGGCAAAGAATTCATTCAATTCTGATCAATATAAAGGGAGATATAAAGGTTTGAAATTTTAAACAAATAGAAAACCTCCAAAGTTTGACCTTCTATATCTTATTACCTATTATCACTAAAACATTGCGATTAAAACCAGTTATAGTGCTAACATTTTTCTACAATTTGGTAAAGGATTCATTAAAATGACATCAACAGTAAGAGAGATGCAATGGTTTGAAATTTGAACGCATTTGAAATCGAACAAGAAAACAATCAAAATTTAACCATCTATATCTTATTACTTATTATCACTAAAACATTCCGATTTAATCCAGTTATAGAGCTAACTTTTCTCTACAATTGAGTAAAGAATTGATTTAAATCTAATCAATAGAAAGGGAGATATAAAGGTTTGAAATTTGAAACAAATAGAAAACCTCCAAAGTTTAACCTTCTATATCTCATTACTTATAATCACTAAAACATTGCGATTTAATCCAGTTACAGTGCTAACATTTTTCTACAATTTGGTAAAGGATTCATTAAAATGACATCAACAGTAAGAGAGATGCAATGGTTTGAAATTTGAACGCATTTGAAATCGAAGAAGAAAACAATCAAAATTTAACCATCTATATCTTATTACTTATTATCACTAAAACATTCCGATTTAATCCAGTTATAGAGCTAACTTTTCTCTACGATTGAGTAAAGAATTCATTTAAATCTGATCAATAGAAAGGGAGATACAAACGTTTGAATTTTGAAACAAATAGAAAACCTCCAAAGTTTAACCTTCTAGATCTCATTACCTATTATCACTAAAACATTGCGATTTAATCCAGTTATAGAGCTAACTCTTCTCTACAATTGGGCAAAGAATTCATTTCATTCTGATCAATAGAAAGGGAGATATGAAGGTTTGAAATTTGAAACAAATAGAAAACCTCCAAAGTTTGACCTTCTATATCTTATTACCTATTATCCCCAAAAATCATGCGATTTAAGCTAACTTTTCTCTACAATTTGGTAAAGAATTCATTTAAATCTGATCAATAGAAAGGGAGATATAAAGGTTTGAAATTTGAAACAAATAGAAAACCTCCAAAGTTTAACCTTCTATATCTCATTACCTATTATCACTAAAACATTGCGATTTAGAAAGGGAGATATAACGGTTTGAAATTTGAAACAAATAGAAAACAATCAAAATTTAACCTTCTATATCTCATTACTTATAATCACTAAAACATTGCGATTTAAACCAGTTATAGAGCTAACTTTTCTGTACAATTGGGTAAAGAATTCATTAAATTCTGATCAATAGAAAGGGAGATATAATGGTTTGAACTTTGAAACAAATAGAAAACCTCCAATGGTTAACCTTCTATATCTCATTACCTATTATCACTAAAACATTGCGATTTAATCCAGTTATAGAGCTAACTCTTCTCTACAATTGGGCAAAGAATTCATTTAATTCTGATCAATAGAAAGGGATATATAATGGTTTGAAATTTGAAACAAATAGAAAACCTCCAAAGTTTAACCTTTTATATCTTATTACCTATTATCCCCAAAAATCATGCGATTTAAGCTAACTTTTCTCTACAATTTGGTAAAGAATTCATTTAAATCTGATCAATAGAAAGGGAGATATAAAGGTTTGAAATTTGAAACAAATAGAAAACCTCCAAAGTTTAACCTTCTATATCTCATTACTTATAATCACTAAAACATTGCGATTTAATCCAGTTATAGAGCTAACTCTTCTCTACAATTGGGCAAAGAATTCATTTAATTCTGATCAATAGAAAGGGAGATATGAAGGTTTGAAATTTGAAACAAATAGAAAACCTCCAAAGTTTGACCTTCTATATCTTATTACCTATTATCACTAAAACATTGCGATTTAAACCAGTTATAGTGCTAACATTTTTCTACAATTTGATAAAGGATTCATTAAAATAACATCAACAGGAAGAGAGATGCAATGGTTTGAAATTTGAACGCATTTGAAATCGAACAAGAAAACAATCAAAATTTAACCATCTAAATCTTATTACTTATTATCTCTAAAACATTCCAATTTAATCCAGTTATAGAGCTATCTTTTCTCTACAATTGAGTGAAGAATTCATTTAAATCTGATCAATAGAAAGGAAGATATAAAGGTTTGAAATTTGAAACAAATAGAAAACCTCCAAAGTTTGACCTTCTATATCATATTACCTATTATCACTAAAACATTGCGATTTAAACCAGTTACAGTGCTAACATTTTTCTACAATTTGGTAAAGGATTCATTAAAATGACATCAACAGTAAGAGAGATGCAATGGTTTGAAATTTAAACGTATTTGAAATCGAAGAAGAAAACAATCAAAATTTAACCATCTATATCTTATTACTTATTATCACTAAAACATTCCGATTTAATCCAGTTATAGAGCTAACTTTTCTCTACAATTGAGTAAAGAATTCATTTAAATCTGATCAATAGAAAGGGAGATACAAACGTTTGAATTTTGAAACAAATAGAAAACCTCTAAAGTTTAACCTTCTAGATCTCATTACCTATTATTACTAAAACATTGCGATTTAATCCAGTTATAGAGCTAACTCTTCTCTACAATTGGGCAAAGAATTCATTTCATTCTGATCAATAGAAAGGGAGATATGAAGGTTTGAAATTTGAAACAAATAGAAAATCTCCAAAGTTTGACCTTCTATATCTTATTACCTATTATCCCCAAAAATCATGCGATTTAAGCTAACTTTTCTCTACAATTTGGTAAAGAATTCATTTAAATCTGATCGATGGAAAGGGAGATATAAAGGTTTGAAATTTGAAACAAATAGAAAACAATCAAAGTTTAATCTTCTATATCTCATTACTTATGATCACTAAAACATTGCGATTTAGAAAGGGAGATATAACGGTTTGAAATTTGAAACAAATAGAAAACAATCAAAATTTAACCTTCTATATCTCATTACTTATAATCACTAAAACATTGCGATTTAAACCAGTTATAGAGCTAACTTTTCTGTACAATTGGGTAAAGAATTCATTAAATTCTGATCAATAGAAAGGGAGATATAATGGTTTGAACTTTGAAACAAATAGAAAACCTCCAATGGTTAACCTTCTATATCTCATTACCTATTATCACTAAAACATTGCGATTTAATCCAGTTATAGAGCTAACTCTTCTCTACAATTGGGCAAAGAATTCATTTAATTCTGATCAATAGAAAGGGATATATAATGGTTTGAAATTTGAAACAAATAGAAAACCTCCAAAGTTTAACCTTTTATATCTCATTACTTATTATCACTAAAACATTGCGATTTTAACCAGTTATAGAGCTAACTTTTCTCAACAATTAGGAAAAGAATTCATTTAAATCTGATCAATAGAAAGGGAGATATAAATGTTTGAAATTTGATTCGAATAGAAAACCTCCAAAGTTTAACCTTCTATATCTCATTACTTATAATCACTAAAACATTGCGATTTAATCCAGTTATAGAGCTAACTCTTCTCTACAATTGGGCAAAGAATTCATTTAATTCTGATCAATAGAAAGGGAGATATGAAGGTTTGAAATTTGAAACAAATAGAAAACCTCCAAAGTTTGACCTTCTATATCTTATTACCTATTATCACTAAAACATTGCGATTTAAACCAGTTATAGTGCTAACATTTTTCTACAATTTGATAAAGGATTCATTAAAATAACATCAACAGGAAGAGAGATGCAATGGTTTGAAATTTGAACGCATTTGAAATCGAACAAGAAAACAATCAAAATTTAACCATCTATATCTTATTACTTATTATCTCTAAAACATTCCAATTTAATCCAGTTATAGAGCTAACTTTTCTCTACAATTGAGTGAAGAATTCATTTAAATGTGATCAATAGAAAGGGAGATATAAAGGTTTGAAATTTGAAACAAATAGAAAACCTCCAAAGTTTAACCTTCTATATCTCATTACTTATAATCACTAAAACATTGCGATTTAATCCAGTTATAGAGCTAACTCTTCTCTACAATTGGGTAAAGAATTCATTTAAATCTGATCAATAGAAAGGAAGATATAAAGGTTTGAAATTTGAAACAAATAGAAAACCTCCAAAGTTTGACCTTCTATATCATATTACCTATTATCACTAAAACATTGCGATTTAAACCAGTTACAGTGCTAACATTTTTCTACAATTTGGTAAAGGATTCATTAAAATGACATCAACAGTAAGAGAGATGCAATGGTTTGAAATTTAAACGCATTTGAAATCGAAGAAGAAAACAATCAAAATTTAACCATCTATATCTTATTACTTATTATCACTAAAACATTCCGATTTAATCCAGTTATAGAGCTAACTTTTCTCTACAATTGAGTAAAGAATTCATTTAAATCTGATCAATAGAAAGGGAGATACAAACGTTTGAATTTTGAAACAAATAGAAAACCTCTAAAGTTTAACCTTCTAGATCTCATTACCTATTATTACTAAAACATTGCGATTTAATCCAGTTATAGAGCTAACTCTTCTCTACAATTGGGCAAAGAATTCATTTCATTCTGATCAATAGAAAGGGAGATATGAAGGTTTGAAATTTGAAACAAATAGAAAATCTCCAAAGTTTGACCTTCTATATCTTATTACCTATTATCCCCAAAAATCATGCGATTTAAGCTAACTTTTCTCTACAATTTGGTAAAGAATTCATTTAAATCTGATCGATGGAAAGGGAGATATAAAGGTTTGAAATTTGAAACAAAAAGAAAACCTCCAAAGTTTAACCTTCCATATCTCATTACCTATTATCACTAAAACATTGCGATTTAGAAAAGGAGATATAACGGTTTGAAATTTGAAACAAATAGAAAACAATCAAAGTTTAATCTTCTATATCTCATTACTTATGATCACTAAAACATTGCGATTTAAACCAGTTATAGAGCTAACTCTTCTCTACAATTGGGCAAAGAATTCATTTAATTCTGATCAATAGAAAGGGTGATATGAAGGTTTGAAATTTGAAACAAATAGAAAACCTCCAAAGTTTGACCTTCTATATCTTATTACCTATTATCACTAAAACATTGCGATTTAAACCAGTTATAGTGCTAACATTTTTCTACAATTTGATAAAGGATTCATTAAAATGACATCAACAGTAAGAGAGATGCAATGGTTTGAAATTTGAACGCATTTGAAATCGAACAAGAAAACAATCAATATTTAATCATCTATATCTTATTACTTATTATCACTAAAACATTCCGATTTAATCCAGTTATAGAGCTAACTTTTCTCTACGATTGAGTAAAGAATTCATTTAAATCTGATCAATAGAAAGGGAGATACAAACGTTTGAATTTTGAAACAAATAGAAAACCTCCAAAGTTTAACCTTCTAGATCTCATTACCTATTATCACTAAAACATTGCGATTTAATCCAGTTATAGAGCTAACTCTTCTCTACAATTGGGCAAAGAATTCATTTCATTCTGATCAATAGAAAGGGAGATATGAAGGTTTGAAATTTGAAACAAATAGAAAACCTCCAAAGTTTGACCTTCTATATCTTATTACCTATTATCCCCAAAAATCATGCGATTTAAGCTAACTTTTCTCTACAATTTGGTAAAGAATTCATTTAAATCTGATCAATAGAAAGGGAGATATAAAGGTTTGAAATTTGAAACAAATAGAAAACCTCCAAAGTTTAACCTTCTATATCTCATTACTTATAATCACTAAAACATTGCGATTTAATCCAGTTATAGAGCTAACTCTTCTCTACAATTGGGCAAAGAATTCATTTAATTCTGATCAATAGAAAGGGAGATATGAAGGTTTGAAATTTGAAACAAATAGAAAACCTCCAAAGTTTGACCTTCTATATCTTATTACCTATTATCACTAAAACATTGCGATTTAAACCAGTTATAGTGCTAACATTTTTCTACAATTTGATAAAGGATTCATTAAAATAACATCAACAGGAAGAGAGATGCAATGGTTTGAAATTTGAACGCATTTGAAATCGAACAAGAAAACAATCAAAATTTAACCATCTAAATCTTATTACTTATTATCTCTAAAACATTCCAATTTAATCCAGTTATAGAGCTAACTTTTCTCTACAATTGAGTGAAGAATTCATTTAAATCTGATCAATAGAAAGGAAGATATAAAGGTTTGAAATTTGAAACAAATAGAAAACCTCCAAAGTTTGACCTTCTATATCATATTACCTATTATCACTAAAACATTGCGATTTAAACCAGTTACAGTGCTAACATTTTTCTACAATTTGGTAAAGGATTCATTAAAATGACATCAACAGTAAGAGAGATGCAATGGTTTGAAATTTAAACGTATTTGAAATCGAAGAAGAAAACAATCAAAATTTAACCATCTATATCTTATTACTTATTATCACTAAAACATTCCGATTTAATCCAGTTATAGAGCTAACTTTTCTCTACAATTGAGTAAAGAATTCATTTAAATCTGATCAATAGAAAGGGAGATACAAACGTTTGAATTTTGAAACAAATAGAAAACCTCTAAAGTTTAACCTTCTAGATCTCATTACCTATTATTACTAAAACATTGCGATTTAATCCAGTTATAGAGCTAACTCTTCTCTACAATTGGGCAAAGAATTCATTTCATTCTGATCAATAGAAAGGGAGATATGAAGGTTTGAAATTTGAAACAAATAGAAAATCTCCAAAGTTTGACCTTCTATATCTTATTACCTATTATCCCCAAAAATCATGCGATTTAAGCTAACTTTTCTCTACAATTTGGTAAAGAATTCATTTAAATCTGATCGATGGAAAGGGAGATATAAAGGTTTGAAATTTGAAACAAATAGAAAACAATCAAAGTTTAATCTTCTATATCTCATTACTTATGATCACTAAAACATTGCGATTTAAACCAGTTATAGAGCTAACTCTTCTCTACAATTGGGCAAAGAATTCATTTAATTCTGATCAATAGAAAGGGAGATATGAAGGTTTGAAATTTGAAACAAATAGAAAACCTCCAAAGTTTGACCTTCTATATCTTATTACCTATTATCACTAAAACATTGCGATTTAAACCAGTTATAGTGCTAACATTTTTCTACAATTTGATAAAGGATTCATTAAAATGACATCAACAGTAAGAGAGATGCAATGGTTTGAAATTTGAACGCATTTGAAATCGAACAAGAAAACAATCAAAATTTAATCATCTATATCTTATTACTTATTATCACTAAAACATTCCGATTTAATCCAGTTATAGAGCTAACTTTTCTCTACAATTGAGTAAAGAATTCATTTAAATCTGATCAATAGAAAGGGAGATATAATGGTTTGAAATTTGAAACAAATAGAAAAACTCCAAAGTTTAACCTTCTAGATCTCATTACTTATTATCACTAAAACATTGCGATTTAAACCAGTTATAGAGCTAACTTTTCTCAACAATTAGGAAAAGAATTCATTTAAATCTGATCAATAGAAAGGGAGATATAAATGTTTGAAATTTGAATCGAATAGAAAACCTCCAAAGTTTAACCTTCTATATCTCATTACTTATAATCACTAAAACATTGCGATTTAATCCAGTTATAGAGCTAACTCTTCTCTACAATTGGGCAAGGAATTCATTTAATTCTGATCAATATAAAGGGAGATATAAAGGTTTGAAATTTGAAACAAATAGAAAACCTCCAAAGTTTAACCTTCTATATCTCATTACTTATTATCACTAAAACATTGCGATTTTAACCAGTTATAGAGCTAACTTTTCTCTACAATTGGGCAAAAAATTCATTTAATTCCGATCAATATAAAGGGAGATATAAAGGTTTGAAATTTGAAACAAATTGAAAACCTCCAAAGTTTAACCTTCTAGATCTCATTACCTATTATCACTAAACCATTGCGATTTAAACCAGTTATAGAGCTAACTTTTCTCAACAATTAGGAAAAGAATTCATTTAAATCTGATCAATAGAAAGGGAGATATAAATGTTTGAAATTTGAATCGAATAGAAAACCTCCAAAGTTTAACCTTCTATATCTCATTACTTATAATCACTAAAACATTGCGATTTAATCCAGTTATAGTGCTAACTCTTCTCTACAATTGGGCAAAGAATTCATTTAATTCTGATCAATAGAAAGGGAGATATGAAGGTTTGAAATTTGAAACAAATAGAAAACCTCCAAAGTTTGACCTTCTATATCTTATTACCTATTATCACTAAAACATTGCGATTTAAACCAGTTATAGTGCTAACATTTTTCTACAATTTGATAAAGGATTCATTAAAATGACATCAACAGTAAGAGAGATACAATGGTTTGAAATTTGAACGCATTTGAAATCGAAGAAGATAACAATCAAAATTTAACCATCTATATCTTATTACTTATTATCACTAAAACATTCCGATTTAATCCAGTTATAGAGCTAACTTTTCTCTACAATTGAGTAAAGAATTCATTTAAATCTGATGAATAGAAAGGGAGATACAAACGTTTGAATTTTGAAACAAATAGAAAACCTCTAAAGTTTAACCTTCTAGATCTCATTACCTATTATCACTAAAACATTGCGATTTAATCCAGTTATAGAGCTAACTCTTCTCTACAATTGGGCAAAGAATTCATTTCATTCTGGTCAATAGAAAGGGAGATATGAAGGTTTAAAATTTGAAACAAATAGAAAACCTCCAAAGTTTGACCTTCTATATCTTATTACCTATTATCCCCAAAAATCATGCGATTTAAGCTAACTTTTCTCTACAATTTGGTAAAGAATTCATTTAAATCTGATCAATGGAAAGGGAGATATAAAGGTTTGAAATTTGAAACAAATAGAAAACCTCCATAGGTTAACCTTCTATATCTCATTACCTATTATCACTAAAACATTGCGATTTAAACCAGTTATAGAGCTAACTTTTCTCTACAATTGGGTAAAGAATTCATTAAATTCTGATCAATAGAAAGGGAGATATAATGGTTTTAACTTTGAAACAAATAGAAAACCTCCAAAGGTTAACCTTCTATATCTCATTACCTATTATCACTAAAACATTGCGATTTAATCCAGTTATAGAGCTAACTTTTCTCAACAATTAGGAAAAGAATTCATTTAAATCTGATCAATAGAAAGGGAGATATAAAGGTTTGATATTTGAAACAAATAGAAAACATCCAAAGTTTGACCTTCTATGTCTCATTACTTATTATCACTAAAACATTGCGATTATAACCAGTTATAGTGCTAACTTTTCTCTACAATTGGGCAAAGAATTCATTTAATTCTGATCAATATAAAGGGAGATATAAAGGTTTGAAATTTGAAACAAATAGAAAACCTCCAAAGTTTGACCTTCTATATCTTATTACCTATTATCACTAAAACATTGCGATTTAAACCAGTTATAGTGCTAACATTTTTCTACAATTTGATAAAGGATTCATTAAAATGACATTAACAGTAAGAGAGATACAATGGTTTGAAATTTGAACGCATTTGAAATCGAACAAGAAAACAATCAAAATTTAACCATCTATATCTTATTACTTATTATCACTAAAACATTCCGATTTAATCCAGTTATAGAGCTAACTTTTCTCTACAATTAAGTAAAGAATTCATTTAAATCTGATGAATAGAAAGGGAGATACAAACGTTTGAATTTTGAAACAAATAGAAAACCTCTATAGTTTAACCTTCTAGATCTCATTACCTATTATCACTAAAACATTGCGATTTAATCCAGTTATAGAGCTAACTCTTCTCTACAATTGGGCAAAGAATTCATTTCATTCTGGTCAATAGAAAGGGAGATATGAAGGTTTAAAATTTGAAACAAATAGAAAACCTCCAAAGTTTGACCTTCTATATCTTATTACCTATTATCCCCAAAATCATGCGATTTAAGCTAACTTTTCTCTACAATTTGGTAAAGAATTCATTAAATTCTGATCAATAGAAAGGGAGATATAATGGTTTGAACTTTGAAACAAATAGAAAACCTCCAATGGTTAACCTTCTATATCTCATTACCTATTATCACTAAAACATTGCGATTTAATCCAGTTATAGAGCTAACTCTTCTCTACAATTGGGCAAAGAATTCATTTAATTCTGATCAATAGAAAGGGATATATAATGGTTTGAAATTTGAAACAAATAGAAAACCTCCAAAGTTTAACCTTTTATATCTCATTACTTATTATCACTAAAACATTGCGATTTTAACCAGTTATAGAGCTAACTTTTCTCAACAATTAGGAAAAGAATTCATTTAAATCTGATCAATAGAAAGGGAGATATAAATGTTTGAAATTTGATTCGAATAGAAAACCTCCAAAGTTTAACCTTCTATATCTCATTACTTATAATCACTAAAACATTGCGATTTAATCCAGTTATAGAGCTAACTCTTCTCTACAATTGGGCAAAGAATTCATTTAATTCTGATCAATAGAAAGGGAGATATGAAGGTTTGAAATTTGAAACAAATAGAAAACCTCCAAAGTTTGACCTTCTATATCTTATTACCTATTATCACTAAAACATTGCGATTTAAACCAGTTATAGTGCTAACATTTTTCTACAATTTGATAAAGGATTCATTAAAATAACATCAACAGGAAGAGAGATGCAATGGTTTGAAATTTGAACGCATTTGAAATCGAACAAGAAAACAATCAAAATTTAACCATCTATATCTTATTACTTATTATCTCTAAAACATTCCAATTTAATCCAGTTATAGAGCTAACTTTTCTCTACAATTGAGTGAAGAATTCATTTAAATGTGATCAATAGAAAGGGAGATATAAAGGTTTGAAATTTGAAACAAATAGAAAACCTCCAAAGTTTAACCTTCTATATCTCATTACTTATAATCACTAAAACATTGCGATTTAATCCAGTTATAGAGCTAACTCTTCTCTACAATTGGGTAAAGAATTCATTTAAATCTGATCAATAGAAAGGAAGATATAAAGGTTTGAAATTTGAAACAAATAGAAAACCTCCAAAGTTTGACCTTCTATATCATATTACCTATTATCACTAAAACATTGCGATTTAAACCAGTTACAGTGCTAACATTTTTCTACAATTTGGTAAAGGATTCATTAAAATGACATCAACAGTAAGAGAGATGCAATGGTTTGAAATTTAAACGCATTTGAAATCGAAGAAGAAAACAATCAAAATTTAACCATCTATATCTTATTACTTATTATCACTAAAACATTCCGATTTAATCCAGTTATAGAGCTAACTTTTCTCTACAATTGAGTAAAGAATTCATTTAAATCTGATCAATAGAAAGGGAGATACAAACGTTTGAATTTTGAAACAAATAGAAAACCTCTAAAGTTTAACCTTCTAGATCTCATTACCTATTATTACTAAAACATTGCGATTTAATCCAGTTATAGAGCTAACTCTTCTCTACAATTGGGCAAAGAATTCATTTCATTCTGATCAATAGAAAGGGAGATATGAAGGTTTGAAATTTGAAACAAATAGAAAATCTCCAAAGTTTGACCTTCTATATCTTATTACCTATTATCCCCAAAAATCATGCGATTTAAGCTAACTTTTCTCTACAATTTGGTAAAGAATTCATTTAAATCTGATCGATGGAAAGGGAGATATAAAGGTTTGAAATTTGAAACAAAAAGAAAACCTCCAAAGTTTAACCTTCCATATCTCATTACCTATTATCACTAAAACATTGCGATTTAGAAAAGGAGATATAACGGTTTGAAATTTGAAACAAATAGAAAACAATCAAAGTTTAATCTTCTATATCTCATTACTTATGATCACTAAAACATTGCGATTTAAACCAGTTATAGAGCTAACTCTTCTCTACAATTGGGCAAAGAATTCATTTAATTCTGATCAATAGAAAGGGTGATATGAAGGTTTGAAATTTGAAACAAATAGAAAACCTCCAAAGTTTGACCTTCTATATCTTATTACCTATTATCACTAAAACATTGCGATTTAAACCAGTTATAGTGCTAACATTTTTCTACAATTTGATAAAGGATTCATTAAAATGACATCAACAGTAAGAGAGATGCAATGGTTTGAAATTTGAACGCATTTGAAATCGAACAAGAAAACAATCAATATTTAATCATCTATATCTTATTACTTATTATCACTAAAACATTCCGATTTAATCCAGTTATAGAGCTAACTTTTCTCTACGATTGAGTAAAGAATTCATTTAAATCTGATCAATAGAAAGGGAGATACAAACGTTTGAATTTTGAAACAAATAGAAAACCTCCAAAGTTTAACCTTCTAGATCTCATTACCTATTATCACTAAAACATTGCGATTTAATCCAGTTATAGAGCTAACTCTTCTCTACAATTGGGCAAAGAATTCATTTCATTCTGATCAATAGAAAGGGAGATATGAAGGTTTGAAATTTGAAACAAATAGAAAACCTCCAAAGTTTGACCTTCTATATCTTATTACCTATTATCCCCAAAAATCATGCGATTTAAGCTAACTTTTCTCTACAATTTGGTAAAGAATTCATTTAAATCTGATCAATAGAAAGGGAGATATAAAGGTTTGAAATTTGAAACAAATAGAAAACCTCCAAAGTTTAACCTTCTATATCTCATTACTTATAATCACTAAAACATTGCGATTTAATCCAGTTATAGAGCTAACTCTTCTCTACAATTGGGCAAAGAATTCATTTAATTCTGATCAATAGAAAGGGAGATATGAAGGTTTGAAATTTGAAACAAATAGAAAACCTCCAAAGTTTGACCTTCTATATCTTATTACCTATTATCACTAAAACATTGCGATTTAAACCAGTTATAGTGCTAACATTTTTCTACAATTTGATAAAGGATTCATTAAAATAACATCAACAGGAAGAGAGATGCAATGGTTTGAAATTTGAACGCATTTGAAATCGAACAAGAAAACAATCAAAATTTAACCATCTAAATCTTATTACTTATTATCTCTAAAACATTCCAATTTAATCCAGTTATAGAGCTAACTTTTCTCTACAATTGAGTGAAGAATTCATTTAAATCTGATCAATAGAAAGGAAGATATAAAGGTTTGAAATTTGAAACAAATAGAAAACCTCCAAAGTTTGACCTTCTATATCATATTACCTATTATCACTAAAACATTGCGATTTAAACCAGTTACAGTGCTAACATTTTTCTACAATTTGGTAAAGGATTCATTAAAATGACATCAACAGTAAGAGAGATGCAATGGTTTGAAATTTAAACGTATTTGAAATCGAAGAAGAAAACAATCAAAATTTAACCATCTATATCTTATTACTTATTATCACTAAAACATTCCGATTTAATCCAGTTATAGAGCTAACTTTTCTCTACAATTGAGTAAAGAATTCATTTAAATCTGATCAATAGAAAGGGAGATACAAACGTTTGAATTTTGAAACAAATAGAAAACCTCTAAAGTTTAACCTTCTAGATCTCATTACCTATTATTACTAAAACATTGCGATTTAATCCAGTTATAGAGCTAACTCTTCTCTACAATTGGGCAAAGAATTCATTTCATTCTGATCAATAGAAAGGGAGATATGAAGGTTTGAAATTTGAAACAAATAGAAAATCTCCAAAGTTTGACCTTCTATATCTTATTACCTATTATCCCCAAAAATCATGCGATTTAAGCTAACTTTTCTCTACAATTTGGTAAAGAATTCATTTAAATCTGATCGATGGAAAGGGAGATATAAAGGTTTGAAATTTGAAACAAATAGAAAACAATCAAAGTTTAATCTTCTATATCTCATTACTTATGATCACTAAAACATTGCGATTTAAACCAGTTATAGAGCTAACTCTTCTCTACAATTGGGCAAAGAATTCATTTAATTCTGATCAATAGAAAGGGAGATATGAAGGTTTGAAATTTGAAACAAATAGAAAACCTCCAAAGTTTGACCTTCTATATCTTATTACCTATTATCACTAAAACATTGCGATTTAAACCAGTTATAGTGCTAACATTTTTCTACAATTTGATAAAGGATTCATTAAAATGACATCAACAGTAAGAGAGATGCAATGGTTTGAAATTTGAACGCATTTGAAATCGAACAAGAAAACAATCAAAATTTAATCATCTATATCTTATTACTTATTATCACTAAAACATTCCGATTTAATCCAGTTATAGAGCTAACTTTTCTCTACAATTGAGTAAAGAATTCATTTAAATCTGATCAATAGAAAGGGAGATATAATGGTTTGAAATTTGAAACAAATAGAAAAACTCCAAAGTTTAACCTTCTAGATCTCATTACTTATTATCACTAAAACATTGCGATTTAAACCAGTTATAGAGCTAACTTTTCTCAACAATTAGGAAAAGAATTCATTTAAATCTGATCAATAGAAAGGGAGATATAAATGTTTGAAATTTGAATCGAATAGAAAACCTCCAAAGTTTAACCTTCTATATCTCATTACTTATAATCACTAAAACATTGCGATTTAATCCAGTTATAGAGCTAACTCTTCTCTACAATTGGGCAAGGAATTCATTTAATTCTGATCAATATAAAGGGAGATATAAAGGTTTGAAATTTGAAACAAATAGAAAACCTCCAAAGTTTAACCTTCTATATCTCATTACTTATTATCACTAAAACATTGCGATTTTAACCAGTTATAGAGCTAACTTTTCTCTACAATTGGGCAAAAAATTCATTTAATTCCGATCAATATAAAGGGAGATATAAAGGTTTGAAATTTGAAACAAATTGAAAACCTCCAAAGTTTAACCTTCTAGATCTCATTACCTATTATCACTAAACCATTGCGATTTAAACCAGTTATAGAGCTAACTTTTCTCAACAATTAGGAAAAGAATTCATTTAAATCTGATCAATAGAAAGGGAGATATAAATGTTTGAAATTTGAATCGAATAGAAAACCTCCAAAGTTTAACCTTCTATATCTCATTACTTATAATCACTAAAACATTGCGATTTAATCCAGTTATAGTGCTAACTCTTCTCTACAATTGGGCAAAGAATTCATTTAATTCTGATCAATAGAAAGGGAGATATGAAGGTTTGAAATTTGAAACAAATAGAAAACCTCCAAAGTTTGACCTTCTATATCTTATTACCTATTATCACTAAAACATTGCGATTTAAACCAGTTATAGTGCTAACATTTTTCTACAATTTGATAAAGGATTCATTAAAATGACATCAACAGTAAGAGAGATACAATGGTTTGAAATTTGAACGCATTTGAAATCGAAGAAGATAACAATCAAAATTTAACCATCTATATCTTATTACTTATTATCACTAAAACATTCCGATTTAATCCAGTTATAGAGCTAACTTTTCTCTACAATTGAGTAAAGAATTCATTTAAATCTGATGAATAGAAAGGGAGATACAAACGTTTGAATTTTGAAACAAATAGAAAACCTCTAAAGTTTAACCTTCTAGATCTCATTACCTATTATCACTAAAACATTGCGATTTAATCCAGTTATAGAGCTAACTCTTCTCTACAATTGGGCAAAGAATTCATTTCATTCTGGTCAATAGAAAGGGAGATATGAAGGTTTAAAATTTGAAACAAATAGAAAACCTCCAAAGTTTGACCTTCTATATCTTATTACCTATTATCCCCAAAAATCATGCGATTTAAGCTAACTTTTCTCTACAATTTGGTAAAGAATTCATTTAAATCTGATCAATGGAAAGGGAGATATAAAGGTTTGAAATTTGAAACAAATAGAAAACCTCCATAGGTTAACCTTCTATATCTCATTACCTATTATCACTAAAACATTGCGATTTAAACCAGTTATAGAGCTAACTTTTCTCTACAATTGGGTAAAGAATTCATTAAATTCTGATCAATAGAAAGGGAGATATAATGGTTTTAACTTTGAAACAAATAGAAAACCTCCAAAGGTTAACCTTCTATATCTCATTACCTATTATCACTAAAACATTGCGATTTAATCCAGTTATAGAGCTAACTTTTCTCAACAATTAGGAAAAGAATTCATTTAAATCTGATCAATAGAAAGGGAGATATAAAGGTTTGATATTTGAAACAAATAGAAAACATCCAAAGTTTGACCTTCTATGTCTCATTACTTATTATCACTAAAACATTGCGATTATAACCAGTTATAGTGCTAACTTTTCTCTACAATTGGGCAAAGAATTCATTTAATTCTGATCAATATAAAGGGAGATATAAAGGTTTGAAATTTGAAACAAATAGAAAACCTCCAAAGTTTGACCTTCTATATCTTATTACCTATTATCACTAAAACATTGCGATTTAAACCAGTTATAGTGCTAACATTTTTCTACAATTTGATAAAGGATTCATTAAAATGACATTAACAGTAAGAGAGATACAATGGTTTGAAATTTGAACGCATTTGAAATCGAACAAGAAAACAATCAAAATTTAACCATCTATATCTTATTACTTATTATCACTAAAACATTCCGATTTAATCCAGTTATAGAGCTAACTTTTCTCTACAATTAAGTAAAGAATTCATTTAAATCTGATGAATAGAAAGGGAGATACAAACGTTTGAATTTTGAAACAAATAGAAAACCTCTATAGTTTAACCTTCTAGATCTCATTACCTATTATCACTAAAACATTGCGATTTAATCCAGTTATAGAGCTAACTCTTCTCTACAATTGGGCAAAGAATTCATTTCATTCTGGTCAATAGAAAGGGAGATATGAAGGTTTAAAATTTGAAACAAATAGAAAACCTCCAAAGTTTGACCTTCTATATCTTATTACCTATTATCCCCAAAATCATGCGATTTAAGCTAACTTTTCTCTACAATTTGGTAAAGAATTCATTTAAATCTGATCAATGGAAAGGGAGATATAAAGGTTTGAAATTTGAAACAAATAGAAAACCTCCAAAGGTTAACCTTCTATATCTCATTACCTATTATCACTAAAACATTGCGATTTAAACCAGTTATAGAGCTAACTTTTCTCTACAATTGGGTAAAGAATTCATTAAATTCTGATCAATAGAAAGGGAGATATAATGGTTTGAACTTTGAAACAAATAGAAAACCTCCAAAAGTTAACCTTCTATATCTCATTACCTATTATCACTAAAACGTTGCGATTTAATCCAGTTATAGAGCTAAATTTTCTCAATAATTAGGAAAAGAATTCATTTAAATCTGATCAATAGAAAGGGAGATAAAAAAGTTTGAAATTTGAAACAAATAGAAAACATCCAAAGTTTGACCTTCTATATCTCATTACTTATTATCACTAAAACATTGCGATTATAACCAGTTATAGAGCTAACTTTTCTCTACAATTGGGCAAAGAATTCATTTAATTCTGATCAATATAAAGGGAGATATAAAGGTTTGAAATTTGAAACAAATAGAAAACCTCCAAAGTTTAACCTTCTATATCTCATTACTTATTATCACTAAAACATTCCGATTTAATTCAGTTATAGAGCTAATATTTCTCTACAATTGAGTGAAGAATTCATTTAATTCTGATCAATATAAAGGGAGATATAAAGGTTTGAAATTTGAAACAAATAGAAAACCTCCAAAGTTTGACCTTCTATATCATATTACCTATTATCACTAAAACATTGCGATTTAAACCAGTTACAGTGCTAACTTTTCTCTACAATTGAGTAAAGAATTCATTTAAATCTGATGAATAGAAAGGGAGATACAAACGTTTGAATTTTGAAACAAATAGAAAACCTCTATAGTTTAACCTTCTAGATCTCATTACCTATTATCACTAACACATTGCGATTTAATCCAGTTATAGAGCTAACTCTTCTCTACAATTGGGCAAAGAATTCATTTCATTCTGGTCAATAGAAAGGGAGATATGAAGGTTTAAAATTTGAAACAAATAGAAAACCTCCAAAGTTTGACCTTCTATATCTTATTACCTATTATCCCCAAAAATCATGCGATTTAAGCTAACTTTTCTCTACAATTTGGTAAAGAATTCATTTAAATCTGATCAATGGAAAGGGAGATATAAAGGTTTGAAATTTGAAACAAATAGAAAACCTCCAAAGGTTAACCTTCTATATCTCATTACCTATTATCACTAAAACATTGCGATTTAAACCAGTTATAGAGCTAACTTTTCTCTACAATTGGGTAAAGAATTCATTAAATTCTGATCAATAGAAAGGGAGATATAATGGTTTGAACTTTGAAACAAATAGAAAACCTCCAAAGTTTGACCTTCTATATCTTATTACCTATTATCACTAAAACATTGCGATTTAAACCAGTTATAGTGCTAACATTTTTCTACAATTTGATAAAGGATTCATTAAAATGACATCAACAGTAAGAGAGATACAATGGTTTGAAATTTGAACGCATTTGAAATCGAAGAAGATAACAATCAAAATTTAACCATCTATATCTTATTACTTATTATCACTAAAACATTCCGATTTAATCCAGTTATAGAGCTAACTTTTCTCTACAATTGAGTAAAGAATTCATTTAAATCTGATGAATAGAAAGGGAGATACAAACGTTTGAATTTTGAAACAAATAGAAAACCTCTAAAGTTTAACCTTCTAGATCTCATTACCTATTATCACTAAAACATTGCGATTTAATCCAGTTATAGAGCTAACTCTTCTCTACAATTGGGCAAAGAATTCATTTCATTCTGGTCAATAGAAAGGGAGATATGAAGGTTTAAAATTTGAAACAAATAGAAAACCTCCAAAGTTTGACCTTCTATATCTTATTACCTATTATCCCCAAAAATCATGCGATTTAAGCTAACTTTTCTCTACAATTTGGTAAAGAATTCATTTAAATCTGATCAATGGAAAGGGAGATATAAAGGTTTGAAATTTGAAACAAATAGAAAACCTCCATAGGTTAACCTTCTATATCTCATTACCTATTATCACTAAAACATTGCGATTTAAACCAGTTATAGAGCTAACTTTTCTCTACAATTGGGTAAAGAATTCATTAAATTCTGATCAATAGAAAGGGAGATATAATGGTTTTAACTTTGAAACAAATAGAAAACCTCCAAAGGTTAACCTTCTATATCTCATTACCTATTATCACTAAAACATTGCGATTTAATCCAGTTATAGAGCTAACTTTTCTCAACAATTAGGAAAAGAATTCATTTAAATCTGATCAATAGAAAGGGAGATATAAAGGTTTGATATTTGAAACAAATAGAAAACATCCAAAGTTTGACCTTCTATGTCTCATTACTTATTATCACTAAAACATTGCGATTATAACCAGTTATAGTGCTAACTTTTCTCTACAATTGGGCAAAGAATTCATTTAATTCTGATCAATATAAAGGGAGATATAAAGGTTTGAAATTTGAAACAAATAGAAAACCTCCAAAGTTTGACCTTCTATATCTTATTACCTATTATCACTAAAACATTGCGATTTAAACCAGTTATAGTGCTAACATTTTTCTACAATTTGATAAAGGATTCATTAAAATGACATTAACAGTAAGAGAGATACAATGGTTTGAAATTTGAACGCATTTGAAATCGAACAAGAAAACAATCAAAATTTAACCATCTATATCTTATTACTTATTATCACTAAAACATTCCGATTTAATCCAGTTATAGAGCTAACTTTTCTCTAAAATTAAGTAAAGAATTCATTTAAATCTGATGAATAGAAAGGGAGATACAAACGTTTGAATTTTGAAACAAATAGAAAACCTCTATAGTTTAACCTTCTAGATCTCATTACCTATTATCACTAAAACATTGCGATTTAATCCAGTTATAGAGCTAACTCTTCTCTACAATTGGGCAAAGAATTCATTTCATTCTGGTCAATAGAAAGGGAGATATGAAGGTTTAAAATTTGAAACAAATAGAAAACCTCCAAAGTTTGACCTTCTATATCTTATTACCTATTATCCCCAAAATCATGCGATTTAAGCTAACTTTTCTCTACAATTTGGTAAAGAATTCATTTAAATCTGATCAATGGAAAGGGAGATATAAAGGTTTGAAATTTGAAACAAATAGAAAACCTCCAAAGGTTAACCTTCTATATCTCATTACCTATTATCACTAAAACATTGCGATTTAAACCAGTTATAGAGCTAACTTTTCTCTACAATTGGGTAAAGAATTCATTAAATTCTGATCAATAGAAAGGGAGATATAATGGTTTGAACTTTGAAACAAATAGAAAACCTCCAAAAGTTAACCTTCTATATCTCATTACCTATTATCACTAAAACATTGCGATTTAATCCAGTTATAGAGCTAAATTTTCTCAATAATTAGGAAAAGAATTCATTTAAATCTGATCAATAGAAAGGGAGATAAAAAAGTTTGAAATTTGAAACAAATAGAAAACATCCAAAGTTTGACCTTCTATATCTCATTACTTATTATCACTAAAACATTGCGATTATAACCAGTTATAGAGCTAACTTTTCTCTACAATTGGGCAAAGAATTCATTTAATTCTGATCAATATAAAGGGAGATATAAAGGTTTGAAATTTGAAACAAATAGAAAACCTCCAAAGTTTAACCTTCTATATCTCATTACTTATTATCACTAAAACATTCCGATTTAATTCAGTTATAGAGCTAATATTTCTCTACAATTGAGTGAAGAATTCATTTAATTCTGATCAATATAAAGGGAGATATAAAGGTTTGAAATTTGAAACAAATAGAAAACCTCCAAAGTTTGACCTTCTATATCATATTACCTATTATCACTAAAACATTGCGATTTAAACCAGTTACAGTGCTAACTTTTCTCTACAATTGAGTAAAGAATTCATTTAAATCTGATGAATAGAAAGGGAGATACAAACGTTTGAATTTTGAAACAAATAGAAAACCTCTATAGTTTAACCTTCTAGATCTCATTACCTATTATCACTAACACATTGCGATTTAATCCAGTTATAGAGCTAACTCTTCTCTACAATTGGGCAAAGAATTCATTTCATTCTGGTCAATAGAAAGGGAGATATGAAGGTTTAAAATTTGAAACAAATAGAAAACCTCCAAAGTTTGACCTTCTATATCTTATTACCTATTATCCCCAAAAATCATGCGATTTAAGCTAACTTTTCTCTACAATTTGGTAAAGAATTCATTTAAATCTGATCAATGGAAAGGGAGATATAAAGGTTTGAAATTTGAAACAAATAGAAAACCTCCAAAGGTTAACCTTCTATATCTCATTACCTATTATCACTAAAACATTGCGATTTAAACCAGTTATAGAGCTAACTTTTCTCTACAATTGGGTAAAGAATTCATTAAATTCTGATCAATAGAAAGGGAGATATAATGGTTTGAACTTTGAAACAAATAGAAAACCTCCAAAGGTTAACCTTCTATATCTCATTACCTTATATCACTAAAACATTGCGATTTAATCCAGTTATAGAGCTAACTTTTCTCAATAATTAGGAAAAGAATTCATTTAAATATGATCAATAGAAAGGGAGATAAAAAGGTTTGAAATTTGAAACAAATAGAAAACATCCAAAGTTTGACCATCTATATCTCATTACTTATTATCACTAAAACATTGCGATTATAACCAGTTATAGAGCTAACTTTTCTCTACAATTGGGCAAAGAATTCATTTAATTCTGATCAATATAAAGGGAGATATAAAGGTTTGAAATTTGAAACAAATAGAAAACCTCCAAAGTTTAACCTTCTATATCTCATTACTTATTATCACTAAAACATTCCGATTTAATCCAGTTATAGAGCTAATATTTCTCTACAATTGAGTGAAGAATTCATTTAATTCTGATCAATATAAAGGGAGATATAAAGGTTTGAAATTTGAAACAAATAGAAAACCTCCAAAGTTTGACCTTCTATATCATATTACCTATTATCACTAAAACATTGCGATTTAAACCAGTTACAGTGCTAACATTTTTCTACAATTTGGTAAAGGATTCATTAAAATGACATCAACAGTAAGAGAGATGCAATGGTTTGAAATTTGAACGCATTTGAAATCGAAGAAGAAAACAATCAAAATTTAACCATCTATATTTTATTACTTATTATCACTAAAACATTGCGATTTTAACCAGTTATAGAGCTAACTTTTCTCTACATTTTGGTAAAGAATTCATTTAAATCTGATCAATGGAAAGGGAGATATAAAGGTTTGAAATTGGAAACAAATAGAAAACCTCCAAAGTTTAACTTTCTATATCTCATTACCTATTATCACTAAAACATTGCGATTGAGAAAGGGAGATATAACGGTTTGAAATTTGAAACAAATAGAAAACAATCAATGTTTAATCTTCTATATCTCATTAGTTATGATCAATAAAACATTGCGATTTAAACCAGTTATAGAGCTAACTTTTCTCTACAATTGGGTAAAGAATTCATTAAATTCTGATCAATAGAAAGGGAGATATAATGGTTTGAACTTTGAAACAAATAGAAAACCTCCAAAGGTTAACCTTCTATATCTCATTACCTATTATCACTAAAACATTGCGATTTAATCCAGTTATAGAGCTAACTCTTCTCTACAATTGGGCAAAGAATTCATTTAATTCTGATCAATAGAAAAGGATATATAATGGTTTGAAATTTGAGACAAATAGAAAACCTCCAAATTTTAACCTTTTATATCTCATTACCTATTATAACTAAAACATTGCGATTTAAACCAGTAGTAGCGCTAATTATTCTGTACAATTGAGTAAAGAATTCATTTAAATCTGATCAATAGAAAGGGAGATATAAAGGTTTGAAATTTGAAACAAATTGAAAACCTCCAAAGTATGACCTTCTATATCTCATTACTAATTATCACTAAAACATTGCGATTTTAACCAGTTATAGAGGTAACTTTTCTCTACAATTGGGCAAAGAATTCATTTAATTCTGATCAATATAAAGGGAGATATAAAGGTTTGAAATTTGAAACAAATAGAAAACCTCCAAAGTTTAACCTTCTAGATCTCATTACCTATTATCACTAAAACATTGCGATTTAAACCAGTTATAGAGCTAACTTTTCTCAACAATTAGGAAAAGAATTCATTTAAATCTGATCAATTTAAAGGGAGATATGAAGGTTTGAAATTTGAAACAAATAGAAAACCTCCAAAGGTTAACCTTCTATATCTCATTACCTATTATCACTAAAACATTGCGATTTAAACCAGTTATAGAGCTAACTTTTCTCTACAATTGGGTAAAGAATTCATTAAATTCTGATCAATAGAAAGGGAGATATAAAGGTTTGAACTTTGAAACAAATAGAAAACCTCCAAAGGTTAACCTTCTATATCTCATTACTTATAATCACTAAAACATTGCGATTTAATCCAGTTATAGAGCTAACTCTTCTCTACAATTGGGCAAGGAATTCATTTAATTCTGATCAATATAAAGGGAGATATAAAGGTTTGAAATTTGAAACAAATAGAAAACCTCCAAAGTTTAACCTTCTATATCTCATTACTTATTATCACTAAAACATTGCGATTTTAACCAGTTATAGAGCTAACTTTTCTCTACAATTGGGCAAAAAATTCATTTAATTCTGATCAATATAAAGGGAGATATAAAGGTTTGAAATTTGAAACAAATAGAAAACCTCCAAAGTTTAACCTTCTAGATCTCATTACCTATTATCACTAAAACATTGCGATTTAAACCAGTTATAGAGCTAACTTTTCTCAACAATTAGGAAAAGAATTCATTTAAATCTGATCAATAGAAAGGGAGATATAAATGTTTGAAATTTGAATCGAATAGAAAACCTCCAAAGTTTAACCTTCTATATCTCATTACTGATAATCACTAAAACATTGCGATTTAATCCAGTTATAGAGCTAACTCTTCTCTACAATTGGGCAAAGAATTCATTTAATTCTGATCAATAGAAAGGGAGATATGAAGGTTTGAAATTTGAAACAAATAGAAAACCTCCAAAGTTTGACCTTCTATATCTTATTACCTATTATCACTAAAACATTGCGATTTAAACCAGTTATAGTGCTAACATTTTTCTACAATTTGATAAAGGATTCATTAAAATGACATCAACAGTAAGAGAGATACAATGGTTTGAAATTTGAACGCATTTGAAATCGAACAAGAAAACAATCAAAATTTAACCATCTATATCTTATTACTTATTATCACTAAAACATTCCGATTTAATCCAGTTATAGAGCTAACTTTTCTCTACAATTGAGTAAAGAATTCATTTAAATCTGATCAATAGAAAGGGAGATACAAACGTTTGAATTTTGAAACAAATAGAAAACCTCTAAAGTTTAACCTTCTAGATCTCATTACCTATTATCACTAAAACATTGCGATTTAATCCAGTTATAGAGCTAACTCTTCTCTACAATTGGACAAAGAATTCATTTCATTCTGATCAATAGAAAGGGAGATATGAAGGTTTAAAATTTGAAACAAATAGAAAACCTCCAAAGTTTGACCTTCTATATCTTATTACCTATTATTCCCAAAAATCATGCGATTTAAGCTAACTTTTCTCTACAATTTGGTAAAGAATTCATTTAAATCTGATCAATGGAAAGGGAGATATAAAGGTTTGAAATATGAAACAAATAGAAAACCTCCAAAGGTTAACCTTTTATATCTCATTACCTAGTATAACTAAAACATTGCGATTTAAACCAGTAGTAGCGCTAATTTTTCTGTACAATTGAGTAAAGAATTCATTTAAATCTGATCAATAGAAAGGGAGATATAAAGGTTTGAAATTTGAAACAAATAGAAAACATCCAAAGTTTGACCTTCTATATCTCATTACTTATTATCACTAAAACATTGCGATTTCAACCAGTTATAGAGCTAACTTTTCTCTACAATTGGGCAAAGAATTCATTTAATTCTGATCAAAATAAAGGGAGATATAAAGGTTTGAAATTTGAAACAAATAGAAAACCTCCAAAGTTTAACCTTCTATATCTCATTACTTATTATCACTAAAACATTCCGATTTAATCCAGTTATAGAGCTAATATTTCTCTACAATTGAGTGAAAAATTCATTTAAATGTGATCAATAGAAAGGGAGATATAAAGGTTTGAAATTTGAAACAAATAGAAAACCTCCAAAGTTTAACCTTCTATATCTCATTACTTATAATCACTAAAACATTGCGATTTAATCCAGTTATAGAGCTAACTCTTCTCTACAATTGGGTAAAGAATTCATTTAAATCTGATCAATAGAAAGGAAGATATAAAGGTTTGAAATTTGAAACAAATAGAAAACCTCCAAAGTTTGACCTTCTATATCATATTACCTATTATCACTAAAACATTGCGATTTAAACCAGTTACAGTGCTAACATTTTTCTACAATTTGGTAAAGGATTCATTAAAATGACATCAACAGTAAGAGAGATGCAATGGTTTGAAATTTAAACGCATTTGAAATCGAAGAAGAAAACAATCAAAATTTAACCATCTATATCTTATTACTTATTATCACTAAAACATTCCGATTTATTCCAGTTATAGAGCTAACTTTTCTCTACAATTGAGTAAAGAATTCATTTAAATCTGATCAATAGAAAGGGAGATACAAACGTTTGAATTTTGAAACAAATAGAAAACCTCTAAAGTTTAACCTTCTAGATCTCATTACCTATTATTACTAAAACATTGCGATTTAATCCAGTTATAGAGCTAACTCTTCTCTACAATTGGGCAAAGAATTCATTTCATTCTGATCAATAGAAAGGGAGATATGAAGGTTTGAAATTTGAAACAAATAGAAAATCTCCAAAGTTTGACCTTCTATATCTTATTACCTATTATCCCCAAAAATCATGCGATTTAAGCTAACTTTTCTCTACAATTTGGTAAAGAATTCATTTAAATCTGATCGATGGAAAGGGAGATATAAAGGTTTGAAATTTGAAACAAAAAGAAAACCTCCAAAGTTTAACCTTCCATATCTCATTACCTATTATCACTAAAACATTGCGATTTAGAAAAGGAGATATAACGGTTTGAAATTTGAAACAAATAGAAAACAATCAAAGTTTAATCTTCTATATCTCATTACTTATGATCACTAAAACATTGCGATTTAAACCAGTTATAGAGCTAACTCTTCTCTACAATTGGGCAAAGAATTCATTTAATTCTGATCAATAGAAAGGGAGATATGAAGGTTTGAAATTTGAAACAAATAGAAAACCTCCAAAGTTTGACCTTCTATATCTTATTACCTATTATCACTAAAACATTGCGATTTAAACCAGTTATAGTGCTAACATTTTTCTACAATTTGATAAAGGATTCATTAAAATGACATCAACAGTAAGAGAGATGCAATGGTTTGAAATTTGAACGCATTTGAAATCGAACAAGAAAACAATCAAAATTTAATCATCTATATCTTATTACTTATTATCACTAAAACATTCCGATTTAATCCAGTTATAGAGCTAACTTTTCTCTACAATTGAGTAAGGAATTCATTTAAATCTGATCAATAGAAAGGGAGATATAAAGGTTTGAAATTTGAAACAAATAGAAAACCTCCAAAGTTTAACCTTCTAGATCTCATTACTTATTATCACTAAAACATTGCGATTTAAACCAGTTATAGAGCTAACTTTTCTCAACAATTAGGAAAAGAATTCATTTAAATCTGATCAATAGAAAGGGAGATATAAATGTTTGAAATTTGAATCGAATAGAAAACCTCCAAAGTTTAACCTTCTATATCTCATTACTTATAATCACTAAAACATTGCGATTTAATCCAGTTATAGAGCTAACTCTTCTCTACAATTGGGCAAGGAATTCATTTAATTCTGATCAATATAAAGGGAGATATAAAGGTTTGAAATTTGAAACAAATAGAAAACCTCCAAAGTTTAACCTTCTATATCTCATTACTTATTATCACTAAAACATTGCGATTTTAACCAGTTATAGAGCTAACTTTTCTCTACAATTGGGCAAAAAATTCATTTAATTCCGATCAATATAAAGGGAGATATAAAGGTTTGAAATTTGAAACAAATAGAAAACCTCCAAAGTTTAACCTTCTAGATCTCATTACCTATTATCACTAAACCATTGCGATTTAAACCAGTTATAGAGCTAACTTTTCTCAACAATTAGGAAAAGAATTCATTTAAATCTGATCAATAGAAAGGGAGATATAAATGTTTGAAATTTGAATCGAATAGAAAACCTCCAAAGTTTAACCTTCTATATCTCATTACTTATAATCACTAAAACATTGTGATTTAATCCAGTTATAGAGCTAACTCTTCTCTACAATTGGGCAAAGAATTCATTTAATTCTGATCAATAGAAAGGGAGATATGAAGGTTTGAAATTTGAAACAAATAGGAATCCTCCAAAGTTTGACCTTCTATATCTTATTACCTATTATCACTAAAACATTGCGATTTAAACCAGTTATAGTGCTAACATTTTTCTACAATTTGATAAAGGATTCATTAAAATGACATCAACAGTAAGAGAGATACAATGGTTTGAAATTTGAACGCATTTGAAATCGAAGAAGAAAACAATCAAAATTTAACCATCTATATCATATTACTTATTATCACTAAAACATTCCGATTTAATCCAGTTATAGAGCTAACTTTTCTCTACAATTGAGTAAAGAATTCATTTAAATCTGATGAATAGAAAGGGAGATACAAACGTTTGAATTTTGAAACAAATAGAAAACCTCTAAAGTTTAACCTTCTAGATCTCATTACCTATTATCACTAAAACATTGCGATTTAATCCAGTTATAGAGCTAACTCTTCTCTACAATTGCGCAAAGAATTCATTTCATTCTGGTCAATAGAAAGGGAGATATGAAGGTTTAAAATTTGAAACAAATAGAAAACCTCCAAAGTTTGACCTTCTATATCTTATTACCTATTATCCCCAAAAATCATGCGATTTAAGCTAACTTTTCTCTACAATTTGGTAAAGAATTCATTTAAATCTGATCAATGGAAAGGGAGATATAAAGGTTTGAAATTTGAAACAAATAGAAAACCTCCATAGGTTAACCTTCTATATCTCATTACCTATTATCACTAAAACATTGCGATTTAAACCAGTTATAGAGCTAACTTTTCTCTACAATTGGGTAAAGAATTCATTAAATTCTGATCAATAGAAAGGGAGATATAATGGTTTGAACTTTGAAACAAATAGAAAACCTCCAAAGGTTAACCTTCTATATCTCATTACCTATTATCACTAAAACATTGCGATTTAATCCAGTTATAGAGCTAACTTTTCTCAACAATTAGGAAAAGAATTCATTTAAATCTGATCAATAGAAAGGGAGATATAAAGGTTTGAAATTTGAAACAAATAGAAAACCTCTAAAGTTTGACCTTCTATATCTTATTACCTATTATCACTAAAACATTGCGATTTAAACCAGTTATAGTGCTAACATTTTTCTACAATTTGATAAAGGATTCATTAAAATGACATCAACAGTAAGAGAGATACAATGGTTTGAAATTTGAACGCATTTGAAATCGAACAAGAAAACAATCAAAATTTAACCATCTATATCTTATTACTTATTATCACTAAAACATTCCGATTTAATCCAGTTATAGAGCTAACTTTTCTCTACAATTGAGTAAAGAATTCATTTAAATCTGATGAATAGAAAGGGAGATACAAACGTTTGAATTTTGAAACAAATAGAAAACCTCTATAGTTTAACCTTCTAGATGTCATTACCTATTATCACTAAAACATTGCGATTTAATCCAGTTATAGAGCTAACTCTTCTCTACAATTGGGCAAAGAATTCATTTCATTCTGGTCAATAGAAAGGGAGATATGAAGGTTTAAAATTTGAAACAAATAGAAAACCTCCAAAGTTTGACCTTCTATATCTTATTACCTATTATCCCCAAAAATCATGCGATTTAAGCTAACTTTTCTCTACAATTTGGTAAAGAATTCATTTAAATCTGATCAATGGAAAGGGAGATATAAAGGTTTGAAATTTGAAACAAATAGAAAACCTCCAAAGGTTAACCTTCTATATCTCATTACCTATTATCACTAAAACATTGCGATTTAAACCAGTTATAGAGCTAACTTTTCTCTACAATTGGGTAAAGAATTCATTAAATTCTGATCAATAGAAAGGGAGATATAATGGTTTGAACTTTGAAACAAATAGAAAACCTCCAAAGGTTAACCTTCTATATCTCATTACCTATTATCACTAAAACATTGCGATTTAATCCAGTTATAGAGCTAAATTTTCTCAATAATTAGGAAAAGAATTCATTTAAATCTGATCAATAGAAAGGGAGATAAAAAGGTTTGAAATTTGAAACAAATAGAAAACATCCAAAGTTTGACCTTCTATATCTCATTACTTATTATCACTAAAACATTGCGATTATAACCAGTTATAGAGCTAACTTTTCTCTACAATTGGGCAAAGAATTCATTTAATTCTGATCAATATAAAGGGAGATATAAAGGTTTGAAATTTGAAACAAATAGAAAACCTCCAAAGTTTAACCTTCTATATCTCATTACTTATTATCACTAAAACATTCCGATTTAATTCAGTTATAGAGCTAATATTTCTCTACAATTGAGTGAAGAATTCATTTAATTCTGATCAATAGAAAGGGAGATATGAAGGTTTGAAATTTGAAACAAATAGAAAATCTCCAAAGTTTGACCTTCTATATCTTATTACCTATTATCCCCAAAAATCATGCTATTTAAGCTAACTTTTCTCTACAATTTGGTAAAGAATTCATTAAAATGACATCAACAGTAAGAGAGATGCAATGGTTTGAAATTTGAACGCATTTGAAATCGAAGAAGAAAACAATCAAAATTTAACCATCTATATTTTATTACTTATTATCACTAAAACATTGCGATTTTAACCAGTTATAGAGCTAACTTTTCTCTACATTTTGGTAAAGAATTCATTTAAATCTGATCAATGGAAAGGGAGATATAAAGGTTTGAAATTGGAAACAAATAGAAAACCTCCAAAGTTTAACTTTCTATATCTCATTACCTATTATCACTAAAACATTGCGATTGAGAAAGGGAGATATAACGGTTTGAAATTTGAAACAAATAGAAAACAATCAATGTTTAATCTTCTATATCTCATTAGTTATGATCAATAAAACATTGCGATTTAAACCAGTTATAGAGCTAACTTTTCTCTACAATTGGGTAAAGAATTCATTAAATTCTGATCAATAGAAAGGGAGATATAATGGTTTGAACTTTGAAACAAATAGAAAACCTCCAAAGGTTAACCTTCTATATCTCATTACCTATTATCACTAAAACATTGCGATTTTAACCAGTTATAGAGGTAACTTTTCTCTACAATTGGGCAAAGAATTCATTTAATTCTGATCAATATAAAGGGAGATATAAAGGTTTGAAATTTGAAACAAATAGAAAACCTCCAAAGTTTAACCTTCTAGATCTCATTACCTATTATCACTAAAACATTGCGATTTAAACCAGTTATAGAGCTAACTTTTCTCAACAATTAGGAAAAGAATTCATTTAAATCTGATCAATAGAAAGGGAGATATGAAGGTTTGAAATTTGAAACAAATAGAAAACCTCCAAAGGTTAACCTTCTATATCTCATTACCTATTATCACTAAAACATTGCGATTTAAACCAGTTATAGAGCTAACTTTTCTCTACAATTGGGTAAAGAATTCATTAAATTCTGATCAATAGAAAGGGAGATATAAGGGTTTGAACTTTGAAACAAATAGAAAACCTCCAAAGGTTAACCTTCTATATCTCATTACTTATAATCACTAAAACATTGCGATTTAATCCAGTTATAGAGCTAACTCTTCTCTACAATTGGGCAAGGAATTCATTTAATTCTGATCAATATAAAGGGAGATATAAAGGTTTGAAATTTGAAACAAATAGAAAACCTCCAAAGTTTAACCTTCTATATCTCATTACTTATTATCACTAAAACATTGCGATTTTAACCAGTTATAGAGCTAACTTTTCTCTACAATTGGGCAAAAAATTCATTTAATTCTGATCAATATAAAGGGAGATATAAAGGTTTGAAATTTGAAACAAATAGAAAACCTCCAAAGTTTAACCTTCTAGATCTCATTACCTATTATCACTAAAACATTGCGATTTAAACCAGTTATAGAGCTAACTTTTCTCAACAATTAGGAAAAGAATTCATTTAAATCTGATCAATAGAAAGGGAGATATAAATGTTTGAAATTTGAATCGAATAGAAAACCTCCAAAGTTTAACCTTCTATATCTCATTACTGATAATCACTAAAACATTGCGATTTAATCCAGTTATAGAGCTAACTCTTCTCTACAATTGGGCAAAGAATTCATTTAATTCTGATCAATAGAAAGGGAGATATGAAGGTTTGAAATTTGAAACAAATAGAAAACCTCCATAGTTTGACCTTCTAGATCTCATTACCTATTATCACTAAAACATTGCGATTTAAACCAGTTATAGTGCTAACATTTTTCTACAATTTGATAAAGGATTCATTAAAATGACATCAACAGTAAGAGAGATACAATGGTTTGAAATTTGAACGCATTTGAAATCGAACAAGAAAACAATCAAAATTTAACCATCTATATCTTATTACTTATTATCACTAAAACATTCCGATTTAATCCAGTTATAGAGCTAACTTTTCTCTACAATTGAGTAAAGAATTCATTTAAATCTGATCAATAGAAAGGGAGATACAAACGTTTGAATTTTGAAACAAATAGAAAACCTCTAAAGTTTAACCTTCTAGATCTCATTACCTATTATCACTAAAACATTGCGATTTAATCCAGTTATAGAGCTAACTCTTCTCTACAATTGGACAAAGAATTCATTTCATTCTGATCAATAGAAAGGGAGATATGAAGGTTTAAAATTTGAAACAAATAGAAAACCTCCAAAGTTTGACCTTCTATATCTTATTACCTATTATTCCCAAAAATCATGCGATTTAAGCTAACTTTTCTCTACAATTTGGTAAAGAATTCATTTAAATCTGATCAATGGAAAGGGAGATATAAAGGTTTGAAATATGAAACAAATAGAAAACCTCCAAAGGTTAACCTTTTATATCTCATTACCTAGTATAACTAAAACATTGCGATTTAAACCAGTAGTAGCGCTAATTTTTCTGTACAATTGAGTAAAGAATTCATTTAAATCTGATCAATAGAAAGGGAGATATAAAGGTTTGAAATTTGAAACAAATAGAAAACCTCCAAAGTTTAACCTTCTATATCTCATTACTTATAATCACTAAAACATTGCGATTTAATCCAGTTATAGAGCTAACTCTTCTCTACAATTGGGTAAAGAATTCATTTAAATCTGATCAATAGAAAGGAAGATATAAAGGTTTGAAATTTGAAACAAATAGAAAACCTCCAAAGTTTGACCTTCTATATCATATTACCTATTATCACTAAAACATTGCGATTTAAACCAGTTACAGTGCTAACATTTTTCTACAATTTGGTAAAGGATTCATTAAAATGACATCAACAGTAAGAGAGATGCAATGGTTTGAAATTTAAACGCATTTGAAATCGAAGAAGAAAACAATCAAAATTTAACCATCTATATCTTATTACTTATTATCACTAAAACATTCCGATTTAATCCAGTTATAGAGCTAACTTTTCTCTACAATTGAGTAAAGAATTCATTTAAATCTGATCAATAGAAAGGGAGATACAAACGTTTGAATTTTGAAACAAATAGAAAACCTCTAAAGTTTAACCTTCTAGATCTCATTACCTATTATTACTAAAACATTGCGATTTAATCCAGTTATAGAGCTAACTCTTCTCTACAATTGGGCAAAGAATTCATTTCATTCTGATCAATAGAAAGGGAGATATGAAGGTTTGAAATTTGAAACAAATAGAAAATCTCCAAAGTTTGACCTTCTATATCTTATTACCTATTATCCCCAAAAATCATGCGATTTAAGCTAACTTTTCTCTACAATTTGGTAAAGAATTCATTTAAATCTGATCGATGGAAAGGGAGATATAAAGGTTTGAAATTTGAAACAAAAAGAAAACCTCCAAAGTTTAACCTTCCATATCTCATTACCTATTATCACTAAAACATTGCGATTTAGAAAAGGAGATATAACGGTTTGAAATTTGAAACAAATAGAAAACAATCAAAGTTTAATCTTCTATATCTCATTACTTATGATCACTAAAACATTGCGATTTAAACCAGTTATAGAGCTAACTCTTCTCTACAATTGGGCAAAGAATTCATTTAATTCTGATCAATAGAAAGGGAGATATGAAGGTTTGAAATTTGAAACAAATAGAAAACCTCCAAAGTTTGACCTTCTATATCTTATTACCTATTATCACTAAAACATTGCGATTTAAACCAGTTATAGTGCTAACATTTTTCTACAATTTGATAAAGGATTCATTAAAATGACATCAACAGTAAGAGAGATGCAATGGTTTGAAATTTGAACGCATTTGAAATCGAACAAGAAAACAATCAAAATTTAATCATCTATATCTTATTACTTATTATCACTAAAACATTCCGATTTAATCCAGTTATAGAGCTAACTTTTCTCTACAATTGAGTAAGGAATTCATTTAAATCTGATCAATAGAAAGGGAGATATAAAGGTTTGAAATTTGAAACAAATAGAAAACCTCCAAAGTTTAACCTTCTAGATCTCATTACTTATTATCACTAAAACATTGCGATTTAAACCAGTTATAGAGCTAACTTTTCTCAACAATTAGGAAAAGAATTCATTTAAATCTGATCAATAGAAAGGGAGATATAAATGTTTGAAATTTGAATCGAGTAGAAAACCTCCAAAGTTTAACCTTCTATATCTCATTACTTATAATCACTAAAACATTGCGATTTAATCCAGTTATAGAGCTAACTCTTCTCTATAATTGGGCAAGGAATTCATTTAATTCTGATCAATATAAAGGGAGATATAAAGGTTTGAAATTTGAAACAAATAGAAAACCTCCAAAGTTTAACCTTCTATATCTCATTACTTATTATCACTAAAACATTGCGATTTTAACCAGTTATAGAGCTAACTTTTCTCTACAATTGGGCAAAAAATTCATTTAATTCCGATCAATATAAAGGGAGATATAAAGGTTTGAAATTTGAAACAAATAGAAAACCTCCAAAGTTTAACCTTCTAGATCTCATTACCTATTATCACTAAACCATTGCGATTTAAACCAGTTATAGAGCTAACTTTTCTCAACAATTAGGAAAAGAATTCATTTAAATCTGATCAATAGAAAGGGAGATATAAATGTTTGAAATTTGAATCGAATAGAAAACCTCCAAAGTTTAACCTTCTATATCTCATTACTTATAATCACTAAAACATTGTGATTTAATCCAGTTATAGAGCTAACTCTTCTCTACAATTGGGCAAAGAATTCATTTAATTCTGATCAATAGAAAGGGAGATATGAAGGTTTGAAATTTGAAACAAATAGGAAACCTCCAAAGTTTGACCTTCTATATCTTATTACCTATTATCACTAAAACATTGCGATTTAAACCAGTTATAGTGCTAACATTTTTCTACAATTTGATAAAGGATTCATTAAAATGACATCAACAGTAAGAGAGATACAATGGTTTGAAATTTGAACGCATTTGAAATCGAAGAAGAAAACAATCAAAATTTAACCATCTATATCTTATTACTTATTATCACTAAAACATTCCGATTTAATCCAGTTATAGAGCTAACTTTTCTCTACAATTGAGTAAAGAATTCATTTAAATCTGATGAATAGAAAGGGAGATACAAACGTTTGAATTTTGAAACAAATAGAAAACCTCTAAAGTTTAACCTTCTAGATCTCATTACCTATTATCACTAAAACATTGCGATTTAATCCAGTTATAGAGCTAACTCTTCTCTACAATTGGGCAAAGAATTCATTTCATTCTGGTCAATAGAAAGGGAGATATGAAGGTTTAAAATTTGAAACAAATAGAAAACCTCCAAAGTTTGACCTTCTATATCTTATTACCTATTATCCCCAAAAATCATGCGATTTAAGCTAACTTTTCTCTACAATTTGGTAAAGAATTCATTTAAATCTGATCAATGGAAAGGGAGATATAAAGGTTTGAAATTTGAAACAAATAGAAAACCTCCATAGGTTAACCTTCTATATCTCATTACCTATTATCACTAAAACATTGCGATTTAAACCAGTTATAGAGCTAACTTTTCTCTACAATTGGGTAAAGAATTCATTAAATTCTGATCAATAGAAAGGGAGATATAATGGTTTGAACTTTGAAACAAATAGAAAACCTCCAAAGGTTAACCTTCTATATCTCATTACCTATTATCACTAAAACATTGCGATTTAATCCAGTTATAGAGCTAACTTTTCTCAACAATTAGGAAAAGAATTCATTTAAATCTGATCAATAGAAAGGGAGATATAAAGGTTTGAAATTTGAAACAAATAGAAAACCTCCAAAGTTTGACCTTCTATATCTTATTACCTATTATCACTAAAACATTGCGATTTAAACCAGTTATAGTGCTAACATTTTTCTACAATTTGATAAAGGATTCATTAAAATGACATCAACAGTAAGAGAGATACAATGGTTTGAAATTTGAACGCATTTGAAATCGAACAAGAAAACAATCAAAATTTAACCATCTATATCTTATTACTTATTATCACTAAAACATTCCGATTTAATCCAGTTATAGAGCTAACTTTTCTCTACAATTGAGTAAAGAATTCATTTAAATCTGATGAATAGAAAGGGAGATACAAACGTTTGAATTTTGAAACAAATAGAAAACCTCTATAGTTTAACCTTCTAGATCTCATTACCTATTATCACTAAAACATTGCGATTTAATCCAGTTATAGAGCTAACTCTTCTCTACAATTGGGCAAAGAATTCATTTCATTCTGGTCAATAGAAAGGGAGATATGAAGGTTTAAAATTTGAAACAAATAGAAAACCTCCAAAGTTTGACCTTCTATATCTTATTACCTATTATCCCCAAAAATCATGCGATTTAAGCTAACTTTTCTCTACAATTTGGTAAAGAATTCATTTAAATCTGATCAATGGAAAGGGAGATATAAAGGTTTGAAATTTGAAACAAATAGAAAACCTCCAAAGGTTAACCTTCTATATCTCATTACCTATTATCACTAAAACATTGCGATTTAAACCAGTTATAGAGCTAACTTTTCTCTACAATTGGGTAAAGAATTCATTAAATTCTGATCAATAGAAAGGGAGATATAATGGTTTGAACTTTGAAACAAATAGAAAACCTCCAAAGGTTAACCTTCTATATCTCATTACCTATTATCACTAAAATATTGCGATTTAATCCAGTTATAGAGCTAAATTTTCTCAATAATTAGGAAAAGAATTCATTTAAATCTGATCAATAGAAAGGGAGATAAAATGGTTTGAAATTTGAAACAAATAGAAAACATCCAAAGTTTGACCTTCTATATCTCATTAATTATTATCACTAAAACATTGCGATTATAACCAGTTATAGAGCTAACTTTTCTCTACAATTGGGCAAAGAATTCATTTAATTCTGATCAATATAAAGGGAGATATAAAGGTTTGAAATTTGAAACAAATAGAAAACCTCCAAAGTTTAACCTTCTATATCTCATTACTTATTATCACTAAAACATTCCGATTTAATTCAGTTATAGAGCTAATATTTCTCTACAATTGAGTGAAGAATTCATTTAATTCTGATCAATAGAAAGGGAGATATGAAGGTTTGAAATTTGAAACAAATAGAAAATCTCCAAAGTTTGACCTTCTATATCTTATTACCTATTATCCCCAAAAATCATGCTATTTAAGCTAACTTTTCTCTACAATTTGGTAAAGAATTCATTTAAATCTGATCGATGGAAAGGGAGATATAAAGGTTTGAAATTTGAAACAAAAAGAAAACCTCCAAAGTTTAACCTTCCATATCTCATTACCTATTATCACTAAAACATTGCGATTTAGAAAAGGAGATATAACGGTTTGAAATTTGAAACAAATAGAAAACAATCAAAGTTTAATCTTCTATATCTCATTACTTATGATCACTAAAACATTGCGATTTAAACCAGTTATAGAGCTAACTCTTCTCTACAATTGGGCAAAGAATTCATTTAATTCTGATCAATAGAAAGGGAGATATGAAGGTTTGAAATTTGAAACAAATAGAAAACCTCCAAAGTTTGACCTTCTATATCTTATTACCTATTATCACTAAAACATTGCGATTTAAACCAGTTATAGTGCTAACATTTTTCTACAATTTGATAAAGGATTCATTAAAATGACATCAACAGTAAGAGAGATGCAATGGTTTGAAATTTGAACGCATTTGAAATCGAACAAGAAAACAATCAAAATTTAATCATCTATATCTTATTACTTATTATCACTAAAACATTCCGATTTAATCCAGTTATAGAGCTAACTTTTCTCTACAATTGAGTAAAGAATTCATTTAAATCTGATCAATAGAAAGGGAGATATAAAGGTTTGAAATTTGAAACAAATAGAAAACCTCCAAAGTTTGACCTTCTATATCATATTACCTATTATCACTAAAACATTGCGATTTAAACCAGTTACAGTGCTAACATTTTTCTACAATTTGGTAAAGGATTCATTAAAATGACATCAACATTAAGAGAGATGCAATGGTTTGAAATTTGAACGCATTTGAAATCGAAGAAGAAAACAATCAAAATTTAACCATCTATATTTTATTACTTATTATCACTAAAACATTGCGATTTTAACCAGTTATAGAGCTAACTTTTCTCTACATTTTGGTAAAGAATTGATTTAAATCTGATCAATGGAAAGGGAGATATAAAGGTTTGAAATTTGAAACAAATAGAAAACCTCCAAAGTTTAACCTTCTATATCTCATTACCTATTATCACTAAAACATTGCGATTGAGAAAGGGAGATATAACGATTTGAAATTTGAATCGAATAGAAAACCTCCAAAGTTTAACCTTCTATATCTCATTACTGATAATCACTAAAACATTGCGATTTAATCCAGTTATAGAGCTAACTCTTCTCTACAATTGGGCAAAGAATTCATTTAATTCTGATCAATAGAAAGGGAGATATGAAGGTTTGAAATTTGAAACAAATAGAAAACCTCCAAAGTTTGACCTTCTATATCTTATTACCTATTATCACTAAAACATTGCGATTTAAACCAGTTATAGTGCTAACATTTTTCTGCAATTTGATAAAGGATTCATTAAAATGACATCAACAGTAAGAGAGATACAATGGTTTGAAATTTGAACGCATTTGAAATCGAACAAGAAAACAATCAAAATTTAACCATCTATATCTTATTACTTATTATCACTAAAACATTCCGATTTAATCCAGTTATAGAGCTAACTTTTCTCTACAATTGAGTAAAGAATTCATTTAAATCTGATCAATAGAAAGGGAGATACAAACGTTTGAATTTTGAAACAAATAGAAATTCTCTAAAGTTTAACCTTCTAGATCTCATTACCTATTATCACTAAAACATTGCGATTTAATCCAGTTATAGAGCTAACTCTTCTCTACAATTGGACAAAGAATTCATTTCATTCTGATCAATAGAAAGGGAGATATGAAGGTTTAAAATTTGAAACAAATAGAAAACATCCAAAGTTTGACCTTCTATATCTCATTACTTATTATCACTAAAACATTGCGATTTTAACCAGTTATAGAGCTAACTTTTCTCTACAATTGGGCAAAGAATTCATTTAATTCTGATCAATATAAAGGGAGATATAAAGGTTTGAAATTTGAAACAAATAGAAAACCTCCAAAGTTTAACCTTCTATATCTCATTACTTATTATCACTAAAACATTCCGATTTAATCCAGTTATAGAGCTAATATTTCTCTACAATTGAGTGAAAAATTCATTTAAATGTGATCAATAGAAAGGGAGATATAAAGGTTTGAAATTTGAAACAAATAGAAAACCTCCAAAGTTTAACCTTCTATATCTCATTACTTATAATCACTAAAACATTGCGATTTAATCCAGTTATAGAGCTAACTCTTCTCTACAATTGGGCAAGGAATTCATTTAATTCTGATCAATATAAAGGGAGATATAAAGGTTTGAAATTTGAAACAATTAGAAAACCTCCAAAGTTTGACCTTCTATATCATATTACCTATTATCACTAAAACATTGCGATTTAATCCAGTTATAGAGCTAACTCTTCTCTACAATTGGGCAAGGAATTCATTTAATTCTGATCAATATAAAGGGAGATATGAAGGTTTGAAATTTGAAACAAATAGAAAACCTCCAAAGTTTGACCTTCTATATCTTATTACCTATTATCACTAAAACATTGCGATTTAAACCAGTTATAGTGCTAACATTTTTCTACAATTTGGTAAAGGATTCATTAAAATGACATCAACAGTAAGAGAGATGCAATGGTTTGAAATTTGAACGCATTTGAAATCGAACAAGAAAACAATCAAAATTTAACCATCTATATCTTATTACTTATTATCACTAAAACATTCCGATTTAATCCAGTTATAGAGCTAACTTTTCTCTACAATTGAGTAAAGAATTGATTTAAATCTGATCAATAGAAAGGGAGATACAAACGTTTGAATTTTGAAACAAATAGAAAACCTCCAAAGTTTAACCATCTATATCTTATTACTTATTATCACTAAAACATTGCGATTTAAACCAGTTATAGAGCTAACTCTTCTCTACAATTGGGCAAAGAATTCATTTCATTCTGATCAATAGAAAGGGAGATATGAAGGTTTGAAATTTGAAACAAATAGAAAACCTCTAAAGTTTGACCTTCTATATCTTATTACCTATTATCCCCAAAAATCATGCGATTTAAGCTAACTTTTCTCTACAATTTGGTAAAGAATTCATTTAAATCTGATCAATGGAAAGGGAGATTTAAAGTTTTGAAATTTGAAACAAATAGAAAAGCTCCAAAGTTTAACCTTCTATATCTCATTACCTATTATCACTAAAACATTGCGATTGAGAAAGGGAGATATAACGGTTTGAAATTTGAAACAAATAGAAAAAAATCAAAGTTTAACCTTCTATATCTCATTACTTATGATCACTAAAACATTGCGATTTAATCCAGTTCTATAGCTAACTTTTCTGTACAATTGGGTAAAGATTTCATTTAAATCTGATCAATAGAAAGGGAGATATAAAGGTTTGAAATTTGAAACAAATAGAAAACCTCTAATGTTTAATTTTCTATATCTCATTACTTATTATCACTAAAACATTGCGATTTTAACCAGTTATAGAGCTAACTTTTCTGTACAATTGGGTAAAGAATTCATTTAAATCTGATCAATAGAAAGGGAGATATAAAGGTTTGAAATTTGAAACAAATAGAAAACCTCTAATGTTTAATTTTCTATATCTCATTACTTATTATCACTAAAATATTGCGATTTAAACCAGTTATATAGCTATCTTTTCTGTACAATTGGGTAAAGAATTCATTTAAATCTGATCATTAGAAAGGGAGATATAAAGGTTTGAAATTTGAAACAAATAGAAAACCTCTAATGTTTAATTTTCTATATCTCATTACTTATTATCACTGAAACATTGCGATTTAAACCAGTTATATTGCTAACTTTTCAGTACAATTGGGTAAAGAATTCATTTAAATCTGATCAATAGAAAGGGAGATATAAAGGTTTGAAATTTGAAACAAATAGAAAACCTCTAATGTTTAATTTTCTATATCTCATTACTTATTATCACTAAAACATTGCGATTTAAACCAATTATATAGCTAACTTTTCTGTACAATTGGGTAAAGAATTCATTTAAATCTGATCAATAGAAAGTGAGATATAAGGGTTTGAAATTTGAAACAAATAGAAAACCTCTAATGTTTAATTTTCTATATCTCATTACTTATTATCACTAAAACATTGCGATTTAAACCAGTTATATAGCTAACTTTTCTGTACAATTGGGTAAAGAATTCATTTAAATCTGATCATTAGAAAGGTAGATATAAAGGTTTGAAATTTGAAACAAATAGAAAACCTCTAATGTTTAATTTTCTATATCTCATTACTTATTATCACTGAAACATTGCGATTTAAACCAGTTATATAGCTAACTTTTCTGTACAATTGGGTAAAGAATTCATTTAAATCTGATCATTAGAAAGGGAGATATAAAGGTTTGAAATTTGAAACAAATAGAAAACCTCTAATGTTTAATTTTCTATATCTCATTACTTATTATCACTGAAACATTGCGATTTAAACCAGTTATATTGCTAACTTTTCTGTACAATTGGGTAAAGAATTCATTTAAATGTGATCAATAGAAAGGGAGATATAAAGGTTTGAAATTTGAAACAAATAGAAAACCTCTAATGTTTAATTTTCTATATCTCATTACTTATTATCACTAAAACATTGCGATTTTAACCAGTTATAGAGCTAACGTTTCTCTACAATTGGGTAAAGAATTCATTAAATTCTGATCAATAGAAAGGGAGATATAAAGTTTTGAAATTTGAAACAAATAGAAAACCTCCAATGTTTAACCTTCTATATCTCATTACCTATTATGACTAGAATATTGATGTTTATACCAGGTTGTTATCAGCTAAGTTTTCTTTAATATTCTGTAAATAATTAATTAAAATTCTTTTAGACCATCCCTTATACAAAGTCTCATTAAGAGGAATTCCTTGCTGGAAATCCGCAATGATCCACTAAACCTCCTCAATGAATCGCCTACATCTGGCGAAGTGCTGGACGCACACCTACTACTCACCAGTTTTATTTCTCAGGCAAATAAATAGTCATCCATATATCCTACAAAACCATTAATTAGGGTACGTCTGCGTAGGCTAAATTCCCGATCATAAACGAATCAGTCATCAGGAACTAACTTCTTAGAACAAGATAGCCAATAAACCTTTCTTGATGGGTTTATAGGGACTACTGCAATACCTGCAATAAGAGGATAGATTTAATTCTCTACCCTAGAAGTAACATAATACAGAGAATATAAGTTTTATAAATGCCATCTTTGGAATATCTGTTAAGAGCATTGCTGGGAAGGACGCACAAGTTTCCTGGGCGTTGCTACCTACCGACTGTACTTTCTTTTTAGAACTTCATTCAAAAAAGTCTGGCCAAAAAATAACAAAGGAGTTTTGGATGGCGTGATTTGTTCTTGAATGTGGTTATCACTAATTAATGATTTCTTACTCTACTTTGGGCTTTCCTGAGGATGCCTGGAGCGTTACCAGATGTTAGAACAGATTTACCTAACCAAAAATCTTGTGAATCATTAAAGAGAAGGATTGAGTTGACACAATAAAGTGGTTATTTGTATTTTCCGGCAACCAATTCTTTTACTACGTCTACAGAGCATCATGTTCGCAATGCCTATTGCCTCTACAATAAAAAATAAGTAAATAAATAGATTAAATAGATAAAAAATGTTTTACAGATTAGGGTAACTTGTAGTTTGAAATAAAAAATTTTTTTATAAAAACAAATATTTATTGAAAATTTTAAGGCACATCTTTTACAAAAAATTAAAACTAAACAAAATATATTTTGTTTACTATTTCAAGGATTTATTTTCCTTATTTGAATTAAACTCTCTTTTTATAGCATTAGTAGATTAAGTACTCTAAGGCATGCTAAGTATTCTTGACTCATTGGAAGGGCGTGCAATCTAATTGTGTTTTGAATGTTCATCCCAAACAATATTATATTCGTAGTACTTAATTAGAAGCTGGTGTAAGCGCGACTTCATTAAATCGTGAGGGCATTTGTGCGTGCCAATTATTTTATTTCTTTTTTCCCTGAAAAAGAGAACAAAATACAGACACAGAGTTAACTCCTTAATAAAGAGTCAAATATTATAACTTGAAGTAAGATTTAATTTTCTAGGTTGTAAATAGTGTTGTTTGATTTAGAGGCCAAATCGTACCGACCAGTTCATCAATATTAGTTATATAATACAAGTATAGTGTGATAGTTCTTATTTGCTTTCAATTTATGCTTGCTTATCAGCATATTGAAAGATGGATATTCTTTAATTTAGGTCTACTTTTATAAACCCGTTTTTTTTTAACATCTAAGAGTCAACGTTAAAAACTTCATAATTACTCTAAGATATTAAAAAATAATTTTCTTTTTGCGATTTTTTGATTAGTTTGATTACATACTTGCTTTTTTTTTTTTTTAAAAAAAAAAAACATTCGTTTTGTTCCACAAAATTTAGGTTAGCATTTATTAGGATTTATATTTAGTTTATGATTGGTTAATCTTTATTTAAATGAAGTGTGGAATTTCAAGTACCACCTCATTAGGATGAATGCAAAAAGAGAAAGTTTGTGAGAATATATTTATTAGCATGAAAGTATTTATTGGCGTGGTGTGTTTTCAGCGTGAACGTATTTATTAGCACTAATATATTTATTGTTTGGTGTGGTGTTATCAGCGTGAATGTATTTATTAGCATGAAAGTATTTATTGGCGAGGTGTGTTTTCAGCGTGAACGTATTTATTAGCACTAATGTATTTATTGTTTGGTGTGGTGTTATCAGCGTGAACGTATTCATTAGCACTAATGTATTTATTATTTGGTGTGGTGTTATCAGTGTGAATGTATTTATTAGCTTGAATGTAGTCACTGGATGCGAGTTGTGTTTAGGTTAGGATTTTATCTCATTCCTATTATTGGTAAATCAAATAGATTAGGTATTACCATTAGATTAGAGGGTACCAGAAATTTATTTCAATAAGTGAGTGGGTTATAATAAATTTTTTTTTTTCATGCGATTAGTCCTTCATTATATTCATCAAACAATAATTGATAAGTAAAAAGTAATCGCGTATTCTTTCAGGCTGGGCTTAACGTTCAACTAGCCACTAGGTGTCATGGACGAGGGCAGAAGCTCATACTTAACTATAAACAATTTTTTCTAACAAATAAAAAGTAATCATACGCGGGATTCGAACTATGGATCTCCCTCTTACAAAGCTACGCTCATGCCCTCCCCATAATTGATAATAAACGCTCATTTATAAATGCGGTTACAAGTTAGAAATTGGAAATATAGAAACGAAGTAAATTCGGTGGTAGGGTGGCGGATAATGATGTTGTCAAGAGGCCTCTCAAAGCAAAGAAAAAAAGGAAGGATGATGCCAGCATGTCAGCAACTCTCTTCCCTCCGTCGACAGGATTCGATAGCTAAAGGGCTCAAGAGGGGTTATTTGCTCCAACAACTCTTAGCTCCATACTACATTCCAGCGGAAAGCTGTAAGGGATTTAGCGAGGGAAGAGGAGGTGCTGTCTCAGCACGAGAAGTTTTAGATGTAAAGATGGCGCTTATAACCAAGTTTTCGATGTCCCCCCCACAAAAGTGGCAAGTTCTTTTTTTTTTTTTTTTTTTTTTTTATATGGCAATGAACCTGGGTGGTTATTATGCCCTTCACCTCTCTGTGGCAGTTCATATGCCAACTTTATACCCAACGTTTTGCTAGGGCAACCACTTACGGAACTCCATTCTTAAAGCTATACACACTATACTTAAAGTTAACTCATTCACACTATAAATTACATTCATACCTATATACAATTAAATACAATATATACATTTTTAAAATTTTTGTATATACATGATTCTATATACTAATTTATTTTCCTATATATTGTTAATTAATTTAATTTCCTTCAAAAACTTTATTACATTGTCTATTCTTTTCTGGTCATCTGCTAAGGCTTCCTCCAGTGAGTGCGGAACACCGTGGCGCTGTCTATATTGCTCATACTCGGAACATTCCACCAGAACATGTTGCACAGTTAAGGGTTCATTACATGAACCGCATGTAGGAGGGCTATCCTGACACATGAGGTAACCATGGGTCAACCGGGTATGGCCGATCCTCAGGCGAGAAACCACTACCTCTTCTCTGCGGTTGTCCCGCGATGAGGAGTCCCAGGCTTGGACGGCAGTTTTAATCATCCTAAGCTTATTATTCGTCACCTGGGACCACTCATTCTGCCAGGATTCATAAATGTAGCTTCTAATCTGCTTGTTCTAATCGGCAAGTTCTTGGTTATGCTCATAGATTGCGTTACTATCAATGAAATATTTGCTAAGTTACAGGATGACAATAACTCAATCCAGTGTTCAACTTGATCTAACAGTTTCTGTTTGCGGTCTTTTTTATTTGTGTGATGTATTTGGTGTTAAAAATGGATATACCAGGATATCATGGCTTAAAAAGATCCATCGTTTTATTGCTGTTCATCACCAAAGTTAGAAAGGTTTGTTTAACAAGAGAGTCTGCAACAGTAATGGCAGCTGAAATAATAAATGTGTTCTTAAATATATTGAAGATATTCAACGTAAAGGACACATAGAAAATTTATCACGATTGTGATACCTCTTCTCCCAGAAGTGATGAAAAGGAAAAATAGTGAATTACATGACTTTTTTTTTTGTAACATATGAGAAAATTTATTTAATTTTGATTTCTAACTGATTGAAAAATCCATAAAATGGGGTTTCCTCTAAAAAGCAAATAAGCGCCTTACTTAAATCAAGCACAATGGCCAACATTTCTTTCATTATTAACGGTCATAAATGGTAATCAACTTACCATATTACGTGAAAGTATATCTCGCCTTCTTCCAAGGAGACCCCAAGAATATTGTTGGGTCTAGCAGCGCCATTTTTATGCATCTAGAGAACAACCGAAAATTTTATATGCAGCTGAAGATCTCAGTATGTATAATCACATGATTTATTTTTTTTGTGTGAACATTTTTATTTTATTTTAAACGGATTATAAACATTTTTAATTATCAAATAAAATTAATATCACAAAGAAGAAGTATGCAGCGAGGGACCGAGAGAGTGATTGAAATAGATGTTTGCTTTTGATTTGACAAAGAGCGGCGCTGTTCAACTAAATTTGTTGGCTGCAACAAACCACACTAGTCAGACATAAGTCGCCACACATAAAACTAATAATGGAAGTATGAAAGCAAATAAATATTTTTTTAAATAAATAAATTGTGGTATAGGCAAACAACGGAACAGGACAAACATGTATGAGTCGATAATGAAGTCAAACTTGACGGATTAGTTTAGTCGTTGGGTAATAAATTCCCTCTGGGGGAAGGATGAATATAAACCACTCTGGGGGAAAGGATGAATATAGACCACTCTGGAGGAAGGATGAATATAAACCACTCTGGTGGAAAGGTGAATATAAACCACACTGGATGCGTTTTACATAGAGGCTTTAGGGGTTAGTGCCTACCCTCAGTGAGGTGTTCTGCCGCCATGGTTTGATATTTCAAAGCTAGTCGCTATGAATATTTATGCTGCTGTGGTCTTAAGACCATGCTTGAAATAAGAGTTGAAGTTGGAGAATTGATGGTTTAGAAAAGCCAAGATGAATAGGATATGAGTTAGTGGAGACTTTTGAAGTTTGGAATGTTTTACTAATTGAAAGTACACACAGTCATGACAGCCCTTAAAAGTGTTTAGCCTAGTTCTGCCTAGTGTTCCTTAAAAAGGGGGTTACCATCATTAAGTTGTTTCAAGTTAATGACTTCACATTGCTTTGTACTAAATAGTATTTCTACATTTGCGGATCAACAAGTTGTTCTTGACAATCAAGTTAAGACAAAAATTGTGAAGGTTTACAACAATTTGATACAATAATAATAATAATAAAGGGGTAGTCCTCATACCCCTCTGGTAGAGAACTTGATTGAGGTGAAAGAAACTGAAGTAAAATTATAAAAGTAAAATAGCAAATTTAATAAATGTTTAAATTAAAATCGATAAACATATAGAATTAAGTGCTAACAAATAGCGTATTTAATTACTTTTTTACAACTACCTTAACCTAAACTAAAAAGAACGAACTCACGGTCATTCTCTAGGCCAATCTAAAATATAGTTGTAACTAGGAGTGAGAGACTTTAGGTTAGTGAGATTAAAATTGTTGGTGAACAGAGTCTAGAGAATAGATGCGCATTTGGTGAGACTGAGACTAGATGACAGAAGCTTACTTCAGATGAAGTCTAAAGAGAGATTCGTGCAATAAGTAATAAGATTATGGGTCAAATAAGTTGCAAATATTGCTGCGGAAATATCATCTGCCAGCTATTCCTTTTGTGTTCGTTCTAAAAATGATACTGTTGATCAAATGTGATATACCTAGGTCATAAATTTGAGAATACTCTAACTCAGAGCAAACTAATTTATAAATAAGGAAAATTTGGGACTCTTTATTTGGTAAAGGTTACTACATTATTTTTGTTTCTGTCTACACCATTCATTTGAGCATCATTTAAGAAATGAATTCAGCTTCAGCTTTGTGTTAAGGATTCAATGTTAATAAAGAGCACACAAGAGAAAAAAAAAAACCTTTCACAAGCCAGAGGATATCTGTCAATCATGAACAGAAGAAATAGTAGTGCACCAAATGGGAACTCAGCAATGCACCAGGTCATACAGAAAACGGTTATTAGTTAGGTATCACTTTTAGTTTGTTTGTGAGAGTTAGAGATCACCGTTTACACTTTATAAATACCATTAGGAGAATGCTTAATCTAAAACTACTTACGTTTCTTAGTAATTTCTCTACGTATGCATCTGACAACATTTTATCTTCAGGTTTGGTCTCTGCTATTTCACAGGGTGATGAAGCTTCGCTTTTTGCTATAAAAGTTGAATTTCTTCAAATATTGGAGTCTTTCTAAATCATGCAGATGTACAATTTAATTAATTAAGTACGGCTCTAAATTCCTAAGTTACTTCTCATTATAGTCTAGTAGGGAATAGCTGAAGAATTTTCTATCGGTTCTTACAAGTCTTCAATACAAAAAAATCTGCAAGCCCTACGATATTTATATATTGTCTAGTAAGATGACCAAATCGAATGGTAACTTCAGTTGAAATAGCTTTGGTAAACTTTTAGATAATTTATCAACACTATTAGTTAAGGGGTAACAATACAAAAAAATCACTTACTTGCCATCCTATCTTGAAAACAAATGTGCTTAGTCGAAATATAAAATCTGAAAATGAGAAAAAAAAATTAGATTAATGAAAAAAACGAGTAATGTGAGGGACTATACCAAATTTGATGAGCCGCTATGTTTCGAAATGTAATTTTACTTTTATTTGCTGAACAATTTAACTTACTTGTGTGAGCTGAAGTTTCATACTAGTAATCCAACTTAGATGCTTAGATGGGATCCTTTGATAGTTGGTGTAACGGGAAGTGCTGGTACATTAGTTTACTCGATCTTTACTCAGAAATTTTGAAAAAACTTCGCAATTTAAAATTTATTAAATTAAAACTGAACGTATTTAACAGAAAAAAAGAGTAATAATAATTCATTTAATTTTGGGACAATTTAAACTGACAAAAAATTGGAAAATGGCAGAAAAATAGAAGCCCCCCTTGAATAAATTGAAATTCGAATGATATTAGTTAAAAAAGAGGTAATATAGAAGCACATTAAGTATTTTGTAAGTTTGTACAAAACAGACAGTTACGACGCTTCCTATGGTGTACAGCTAAAGTGAAAGAGCAAAAAGTGGTCTAGATACCAAAATTTTGATGATTTACAGCATTCAGTTTGTATAATTGAAATTTTTCTTCTTTTATCGAATAAACAGGACAAAATTTTCTGTGCATTGTTATTATTTAAATAGTTCAATTCCATAACATACATACAGGGATTCCTGTAAAAAAATAGACACTTTCAAAATTGCATGTATTGAATTGTAATGATGTACACATCATTATAAAAAATATCATTTTTGGGGTTTGCACTTCATTTGATGTAATCATTTCATCGTGTGTAATGCAAAATAATAATTCTCTGCTTAGTGCAGTATTTCGAAACATTGAACTGTAGAAGATATAGCAAATCTGAGCATATTTCGTTAGGATCTGATCATAAGTATGCGGTCAAAGTCACTTAAACGGAATAGGCAGATTAAGGGAAAGAATATTACATTTTTTGATATTTTTTACGACATTGGCTCCAGAATTTCCTTTGAATTCCTTGGTTGAAAAAAATCGATTATTTGTGGGGGTAAACTGCCATTTCAGTGAAATGTAGACCTTTTTCAATGAAATATAGAGGTTAAGTCAGTTAAAGATAAATATGTTTTATTATAATAATTCTGAGTGTAAGGAAAAGGTATAAAATAGAACTTGGGAAATGTAGTGATAAAAAGTGTTCACTGCAGATTTTACTTTTTTTTGTACAGCCTTCAGGCCCGGAGTGAATTCTATCTGTCAGTTCTCTGGAATAACACAAATACCTTTTTTTTTGTTTTATAGGTGATTGAATAAAAGCGATGCTCTTACAAATTTTCGGTTAAAACTAACTACTTCCATCAAATCTACAGAATTTTGGTAATGTACCTCCACCTAATTATGCTCCTAAATGAGTTCCCAAGAGCTCCTATCTTATTTCTTTTTTCTTCCTCTTGTACATCTATGATCTGAATCGCCAGATGATGTTGAATTCTTTGTCAGGCTAGTTCTCACCCTATTAGTTTAATAGATTTGCTCTCTTTGTAATGAGTCAACGCGATATGACTTTGCCATTTCTTCATATCTTTAGATTTCATTTTGTTTAGATCAGGAATGGATAAATAAATTAATACATTTTTTACATTTAATATATTAATGAATACTTAATAAATTAATACATTAATACTCTCCTAGCTGCTCTGTTAAGTGCCTTAAAATCTGACTATGTAGAACCGTCGCCAGTAATATTAATAACGGATAATAAGGAATTTTCAAACTATCCTATTGTAAGGCAATCAACAATCAGTTGACGGGTTTCCTGGCTAACAACATATAATGTGATGAGTGGACCTTTCTTAGAGATTTCCAATTAGGCTTCAATAGGCTGAATACTCAATGACGGATACCTTTGTAGCGTTATCTCTTTCAAAAACTGCAGAAACTAGTAGTCCTAGCTAGAAATAACGTAGAAATAAATTTTAGAAATTTTGCTGTCTTCACTATTAGTACTACACAGATTTCATATAGATTAATACTAAATGAGATACAAGGTAATAAGAGAACAAAAATTTGATTTTATTAAATTAAAAGAACCTTGTTTTTTTTTTCTTTTAAAATTAGTTGTTCGTTAAGTTCTTGTTTCTTATCTACCTCTGCGATAGATGTAAAACTTGTTAGTGACATGTTATTTAACTTCACCATAGAAAATATCGAATTCCGCCTCAAGTTGTTTGAAATAATCGTCTGGTTGTTTGCGATTTAATTTCTCAGCTTTTTAAATCCATTTACTGAATCCGAATGGTGACTGGAATAGATGCTGAACTTTATCCATTGGTTCCATGGATTTTGTAGTTGGTTGTTTGTTGGTTGTAATTGGGTTGAGGTCGGTAAGTTGTTCAGAAACCTCCTTAGTTTACTTGTAACTTCGGTTGATTTTTTTTTTTTTTTTTAGATTGGTCTGTAAAAAATTAGAAAATGGGTTAGTTTATTGTTTTTTTAAATTTAAAACGTGACAATATTTGAGGTCATTGACACCTGGAGCTTTTTTCAGAGTATTCACTCGTTATGAACAACATTATCAAACCGAACAATGAGCTGTAATAAGCTTTAAGGAAGAAAAATCTAGGATTAGGCGCACAATTTTGATTTTTTAATAGTAATTAGTGAATAGTTTTTGAGAAAAAAAGAAGTCTGGATATGTGCACGACTTAGTCTTACTACAGTTTAGAAAATTGAATTGTTTTGAAACCTAAAATTTAAATTTTTACAACAACAGTCCAACCAAATTCAATGTTCCCTTAAGAGGTTTCCAATTGAAGTGTACAACTTACATTGACTAGGTTTAAATTAACCCCTTGTTAATTTAAGGAAATTAAAGAAACCTTTTATTTAAAAAAAATAAACAAAATGAATGACTATTTAGTAAAGTGGCGTCTTGTGGTACACAAATCTTAAACCAAGGGTGGCCAATCCGCGGACCGCATGTGGCTCGCCTTGAATAATTTTATAGCCCAAGAGATCCATCCTAATTTAACAAAATTTTATTTATTATCTCCTTATGGAACTGATTGACAGTATAATAATCAATTAAAACCCATTTTTGTAACATCAGAATCAAACATAGATTTTCATTATACCTATGTCATAAAAGAAAAATTCTAAATTGAGAAATCGGTACACAAGGTTGTGAACTCTTTTGGATCAACTTACTCCTGCGATTCGTTTTTTCGAAAATGAAAATTACCAAACATCATTTTCCACTACAATTGCAGCTTTCTAGCTGTATTTTTAAATGAGACATGGTAATAACGTTTGGGAGCTTCATATTTCCAATACTGTATCTCCTATCCTATTAGTGAAATCTCTGCTAAAATATGAGCAATTATAGTAGTACATATCTACCTCTCCATTTGTACAGAATTTCCGCTTTCTAGCTCATGTTTTGAATAAGATAAAAGGTGATAAAGTTTAGGAGTTTTAAATTTCATTCATATTTCTAACAGCTATATCTCTTTTCCTATTAGTGTAACCTCTGCTAAGATAAGGACAATTATAGCATTCAGTTACATTTACAATAGTTTAGAATTGCAGCTTTCTAGCTGTATTTATGAAAGAGATATAAGGTGATATTTGGGAGTTTTATATTTCCTTCATATTTCTAATAGTTGTATCTTCTTTTACATTATTGTAATCTCTGCGGAGATATGGACATTATAGTACTCATTTACATTTACAATTGTTTAAAATTGCAGCTTTTTAACTGTATTTATGAAAGAGATAAGGTGATAGCATTTGGGAGTTTTTATATTTCCAGCATATTTCTAATAGCTGTATCTCCTGTCCTATTGGTGTAATCTTTGCGAAAATATGGATACAGTACTCATTTATTTTAACTATTGGGCAAAATTGCATTTTTTTTTTTTTTTTGGCGTTGTATTTGAATAAGATATAAGGTAATAATTTTTGGGAACTTCACATTTCCTTCATATTTTGGATTGCTGTATTTCCTGTCCTGTTGGCGCACACCTTGCGCCCAATCTTGACTGTGTTGTGCAAGAGATAAGTGAAAGAGTTGAGAAACGAAATATAAATAAATTAAATATTATTCGCCATCTCATAATTGGCCATTATTATATTATCTACGTTTATATGTATGAATAATAATAATAATTTATTCTGTTTTGAATTTTCAATGCAAAAAGTTTTTGCAGTGGGTCCAATCTAATAGATAACATATAATTTTATAAGAGGCACGCAGGCTTATGATGAATTTCTAATTTGGCACACAAAATAATTTGAGTTAGCCACATCTGTCTTAAATTTAGCAATTTTACCAACACATTTAATTCTTATTTAAGTTATACAGGTTACAAAGATCATATCAAAGAGTTATGGTACTTGTTAATCTAATCTAATCAGTACAATCGAATTTTTGTAACGTGATAGTTCCGATTGGCTAATTTTGTCATTAAGTGTCATCGGGTGCCAACCTAAACTGAGTGTTATCGGTTGCTAAAACCAATATAGTTGTCTGCAATTTTCCGTTATAAAAATAGGCTGAACACACACACACACATAGGAACTTATATATATAAGTTACGTTATGCTGAACGAAAAATTACTTTTCCAAATTTTTTAATTTTGTTAATTTAATAACAGTTTATAAATTCTGACTTACAAAAATTTAAATAACTTTTATTTTTAAAATTTAATTCGTTCCAATGATGTCTGGGAAAAACAGCACATACCGAATGGTAAACTGACTGATATCATGGCAAGATTTAACAATAATCTAATTAGTAAGGATGTTGAAGCCCTGTTTAACGCCAGATTTAACCCTTCCCTCAGAAATATTAGCAGTTTTGGATTGGGTGAACATTACGTTCACTTTAAATGTCACATTGATATGATCAGAGTTGCCAATCAACTAAGATTAATGTCTAAGAAGAAGCCCCAACTCTATATATCCTCGATTGGGTTTATAAATTTAATACTAATTCCCCCTGCCCGTTATGTGGGGACAATAAAGATGATCTTATTCATTTCCTAATTATCTGCCCGATATTAGATGTCTTAAGATCCAAGTATCTACATATGCACAACATTAACTTTTCTTCCTGTGTTCAACCTGAAATTGTGTTGGAGAATCTCTTATGTTTCGACTCGGTTAATAAAGTAAAATATATGTACTTTTTTATAATTAACTCTGTAAAATTTAGAAATTTGTTTTCGTTAATTTAATATCTTCTTTTTTTTTTTATTTTATTTGCAACAGTGAATTTATTTTTGTTTTTGTTCTCTTTCTTTTTTCATGTATTTTATCTTTTGTATTTCATCCGGGTAAAGACACGGGTCAACCCCTTGCTACAATTGTATATTATAAGCAAGTTACAATAAATAATAAATAATAATAATAATAATAATTTTAAAATTTAATTATTACACAAACAAGTACGCAGATTATAGCACTTACAGCTATGGAATTTCTTAGTAAACTAAAGATCCTTTCAAAAGGCACAATAAGCCTCTTGTGGCTGCGGTGCCGTGGAGCGTGGGTCTCGTCCCGCTTTCTAATCTAATCTAAAAACCCATTCAAAGAGGCCGTTTTGTAATATGTATAGTGTCTAAAGCAATCTTTTATCTTATTTGGTTTAAAATATTTAAAAAATGATAAACTCATTAACATTTTTGACAAATTCTATTAAATTATTTTTGAGTTCTATATTGTTTTGTTTTATTATATCTGTAGCTTGATTGTATTCCATTATTATGATATTGCTTAATGAAATCTGATAATTTATTTGACTTTGTAACAATTTGTGAGAAATTTTAAATATCTTCTACACTAATCTTTCTCCATAATTGGTAACATAAAAATGGTTGTTGATGATTGGTAAAAATGCCACTTTTGGCTCTATTTTTAGTATAACTGCCACAATGAACACCAATTACTTCTACCTTTTCCGGAATTACTTATTTAGTAGAGTTAATAAATTTACGGTGATTAAAGATGGATTTAATTTTATAGGTAACATCTTCCACTGTATTTTCTTAGATGGGTTTACTAATATTACTATATTGTAGGTTTTTCAAAGTGTTGGTGTAAAAAACTGTCTCTTATTTACAGTTGTTCAATCAAAGGATTCAGATGGGAAAAATGAAACATTGTGTTTGATAAGTTAGTGATGTGAGGTTTCGGGGATTCCAAATTTATGGCCAGGATTATGAGTGATATCTTTTATAAATGGCATTGATGTTAAACTAAAAAGGCTGACTAAACACACTAAACAGATTAATTCACTTTTAAACATATATAAAAGTCAGAAACCTTTCTGGGATTCAATAAACATTGTGAAATACTGAGACCTATTAAAGGTTTCATGTTTCTTAGACTTTCTTAGTTATTGCTCCGAACTGCAGTATACGATCCAGTATAATCTAAAAATCATCATAAAATTTACTTACTTTTAATTGCCTGACACACAATATTTGTAAGACATTTTGTTATATTGATGGATCGTTTGTTATTTAATGTTCCACTGAGCATTTACGTTATTAGTGCTGTTTAAACACACATTTGATTAAAGCAAGCCCATTAAGATCCACTGAAAAAGAAAAAAAATGGAAACCTGTTTTTTTTACTTTGAATTACTCCTCATTATAAGAGGATCTACCAAAAGTTGGAGTACAATTTTTAAAAACAAACAAAACATACGCCTTTTTATGAAAAATAAATAATATTAATAACTTTATTATCAAATTTCTTTTAACTTACCATTCTTTCAATCCACTAATTTTTAAAATTTGTAAGTAATACATTATCTAGAATTTAAAACTACAGATTATACGGTGGTTACGTTTTTGAGAGGATATTAATTTGCTCTCAGAATGAACAAGGTCTGGTTTACACGAAAACCAATAGGAACTTTTTGGTCTGCTATGGATTTTTGTTCCAAGATAAGTTTCTCCTGATGCAATGAGGTAGGTGTAGGTACCTTGACGTCAAACAAAATAACTTTCATCATCCAACCTACTACATATAATGAAGATTTATTCTTAGAACAAAAAGCTGAAGGGTACCAAGATAATAGGAAATTAATATCGCGCGTTATAAAAGAAACCATCGAAAAATAATTAGAATCTCGCATAAACAGATTACATGAAAATATGGAAAATGTAGAGAGATATCTGACGGAGTTTTCATTAGAGACAAATAGAATGGAAAAGTTTTAAACCTCAACTTAAACAGAGTAACTTTTCTATAGAAACTAACTTAGCCACCACACCCAGAAAATCTTTCCAAATACCCCCAACAAAAATGAGCTAGAAATTTACAAAAACTAACTCGTGTTGCCGATAAAAACAGTGATTCATGTAGTAAAACATTTACTGACTGCAGCGATCCTAGTCAGCGCATTATAAGTGTAGCCTTAACTCACGGACCAGCGAAGATCCCAATTGAGCTAACTAAGGCTTTTGTTGTAAACCAACAATATTGATTTAGTGATGTGGAGATGTTAGATTTTGAATTACAAGATACTTATCATCACTAGAACTTACACGCTGCAAAAGAGAAACGAGATGGAAATCTGTTTAAATATTATTTCTATCTTCGTAATAAATTAGATCATCTTAAGAACTATATGAGGTCTTAATTATGGTATAAATAAAGCTGCACTCAGTAAAAAAAGTCTCTGCACATTAATATAAGAATTTTTCTTAGTCACGAAGGAATTATTAATTATTAAAATAACTTGGGAAAAGTAGTAAATTTATCTAAACTTAGTAAGTAAATCTACATTGTTAATAAAGCCAAATTTCTGGTAAGTATGAAAATGAAATGAAATACATAAAACAATTTTCTGAAATTATTGTGCACTTTATTTTAAAAACCAAATTAATTTATTACAGCACATATTTTAATTACATCAAAATGCGGCAGCTGTTTATTGAGTTTTGATCATAGTTCTTATAAACATTTTGAGAAAGCTAGAAGAAAAAAGAAACAAAGGGATTTGCAGCATTCATAGTTTTTTGATAGCTATTATGACATCCACTGGTATTGAACGACTAAAAAAAAAAAATTCAACAGTTTTGTTTTCTCTTAAACTTGAAGATTTTTATAAAATAACATCTGTTGAGAATGTTTTCAAATTGTGGATTAATAAAAGAAAAGAATGTTGATAAGTTAAAATTATAGAAGTAATTAAAGCAGTGACAATAGAATTACAGACGAGCTAAGTAAATAGAGATAATAAATTGCTAATAAAGAGAAGAATGCTAAAAGAAAATCTAAAAAGTGAAATAGAAAATGGCAGAAATTAAATTATGTATGAACTAATGAGAAGATGATATTGGATGAACATACTCGTATATGACATATAATCTAAATAAACGCTACATCAAGGCAATCCGGCTAATAACAGTATTCATGATTTTTCGAAATGTCAGTGTACTACTCTTTAAACCAGATAGCATACTTAAAAATTCAAAATACCCAGAACCTGTACAAATTGCAGTTTTTTTCTATGCTATCTGGTTCTACTTCAACTTGGTAGAAGCCCGAAGTCAAGTCTAATAATGAGAAGATTTAGTATCTATCTAGCTTGTCTCCTAGTTCCGCTATATTTGAAAATAGGAAAGGGTCGTCAATAGCTTCTTTTTTTTCAGTATAATTAATTATAGTTTATTGCTGTTCACCGAGTCGTTCATTTTCTTTGGCTTGATCCTGGTAGGTTGATATTTACGTGCATGTTACTTGAACGCATCTCAGTTCATTGATTCATTGGGACTAGTTGTTGAGATAGTAATGAATAGTATCTTTGTGGACCTCTAAAATTCATGGGTTTTTAATATCTTTTAGGGAATGCTCTTGGTTTGTATGATTGTCGGTGTGTGTTAAACTGGGTGCTGCTATATTTATTTAAGATGCATTGAAAGTCATTCGTTAATATAGATAATGCTGCGATTAAGTCTTATGGGTTATTTGCTTTCAAGATTGAATACTATGTAGTACCTTTAGCATAGTCCTAAGGTTTATCTTCTTGAACATACGCTGAAGATTCCTAATTCCACAGGAGTTTTATGATTTTCGAAATAAACATAATAATAAATGAAGGTAAGTCTAATATCGTGTTATTTGTTTGCCTATGTTTTAAGAGTTCCGTGTTTTAGAGTTAATTCGTTTCCTTTGTCTGAGTAGGTTTGAACTTGTACACTTTTAGTTCATCAAAGGTGTTATAATGAGAGTGAACTATCTCTAATAAGACTCTGTACTAATAAGGCTGGTCCTTCAATTTTAGCTAAACGACTTTATTACTAATTTAGTAATTTCTAAAAATCTTGTTCAAAATTCTGGTTCACCTAGAAAATCTGGGATCATTTTTAAGTTTTCCTTTTTTAATTTTTTGAATTGAAAGTAAAATTTTTTGATAATTTCGAGCGATAGAGTTAGTTTGTAAAATTTAGAATTTTTATTCGAAAAATTAGCATTCGCTAGAAATAGTTAATGATATTTAATTTTACTTACAGTAAGTACATAATGTTCATTGATGTAGGCTCTTCTATTAACTATAAAAAAGATGCACTTTATCTTAGAATCACCTTACTGACTCCGCCAGTTATGTTGTGCGTAACGAGAAATCACTATAAATGTAATAAATCAAGTAATATTCATTTTAATTCAAGTTCAAAAATTTACTACTTACACTAATACACACAAAGAATATAGCGTTTATTGGTACGAAGTTCAGAGAGAGACTAAAAGCCGTTATCAAAGTAGACGTTTTGTAACATCTGTACTTTGCTGTCATCAGCAGTATTCCGAAGGATTGTTTTGCTTGAATGAAATTTACACACATATATTTAATATAAAACCATATTTATTCTCTGCTTTTACAGTTAATAATAGAAGTGGCTACACCAATTTTGTGCTTCCTGAAAGTAGAATTGTAATTATCATTAAATATTTCTAGCGAATTCTAATTTTTCGTATAATAAATCTATCTTAATAAACAAATTCTGCCGCTCGAAATTAACAAAAATATGTTAAACAAGTTTGGAAAATAAATTAAGATTTGAAGCCTGGGAGAGAATCAAAAATTCAACTTATAAACATTTATATTTTCACTTGAAAATAGCATAGAAGAATATTTTTATTTTGTTGTTTCAATTAAGGTAAAACGCCTCATCAGTAGAATCCGATTGATGAACTTTAAATATATATATAACTGTTTTTATAGATGAAATTAATAGTAAATGGAATGTAGAGGACGCTTGTACTTGCTGCAACCTTAATTTACCGGACGACCTTTTTCATTTTTTATGCCTGCCCTTTATTTGAATCTATTAGAATAATACATTTGAATCAGTACTTGATAGATGGTAATGTCCTCATTGGCCTCCTCAAAATAGATTCCATTAATAAATTATATATTTACTACTTTACAATAAAAACCTTAAAAAGAAAAATGTTAATAGCAGATGCACTTAAGTATGTATTATAAATTTATATTAGCTCCATATTCCAAAGTCTATGTTATTATCTAACTTACATTTATTTATTTACCATTTTTTCTCTCTCCAATCTGTCAGCATTCTAAAATGGTACTTTCTATTTTTATTTCCTTAGTTTGTAAATAATGTTCGCCTTAACTTAATATCTATTCAAGGTTAGTATGGTTTTGTAGTTATAAAAATTTGGTACAGCTTGATAAATGAAAATTTCAATTCAACTTGCATAAGTTATGTATCATCAGCATGAAATTTTGTATCAGTTACAATTATATTACACCATGTTTAATTTGTGTAATGATCAGAATTTGTAAACTATGATTTATTTTATTTATTTCATTTTCTTTTTCTTTTTTCTTTTGTGATTTATTATACATTTTCATTATGCATGCAGTGAACTCTTCTGTAATGGATTATAACGTTTATAAAATTTATTTATTATACACAGAATAACATAATAATAATAATAATAATAAAGGGAAGGGATTATCTATGCGGTTAGCGTTCTGGACTTCCACGCGGAGGTCCCGGGTTCGAATCCAGCTGCTGACCCTTAGATTTTCTCTTCCTAGGAGCTTCTTACAGCTCACTATCCGGTGATGGAAAGTGTTGTCTGTAACGAGAGAACACTGTCCGGAGGCCGGCTGTGTACTGAAAAAAGCTCCGGGCGCCAATAACCTTAGATGTTGACGCGCCTTAAATCATTAAAACAAAAAAAAAATAATAATAAAAACAAATTTTACGTATAAGTCACAAAATGGCAAAGCCCGATTTAAAAGTGGAATACTACTATATAATTCCAGACTTTCACGGAGATTTATAATTGCTGGCTAGATTTCTAGAAATTCTTACGAGATTTGCCAACACGATAGACCCAAACGATTTTCAAAACGAAAACCTACAATCCTCAGTTTTAGCCTAAATTAAGTGACCAGTCGCCATTATAAAATTGCATAAATCAAACTTTAACACGTTTGAAGAACTAAAATGAATATTAGTTCAAACCTACGCAGTCAAAAGAAAGGAATTTATTCCAACTACGGAACTAGTAAGCCTTGACAAATAAAACGCCATTAGACTTTTACCAACATATTCAAAAAACACTAAATTTATTATTAACTTAAGAATATTCAGCGAATATTTAAGAAGATTTGCTCTAAGGACTAGAGGGATTACATAATCAATCTTAAAAGCAAATTACCCGTGAGACTTAAACGCAGTATTGTCTATGTTACCGAATAACTTTCAGTTATCTTAAATGAATATAGCAGCACACCATTTAACACGCAACGACAATCATACAAACCAAGAACATACCCTAATAGACCAACTCCAACTTTCCATTTTTAAATTGAAACATTAAAGGTAAAGCGCAAGAATAAAGTGGAATAGAGTTAAAATGAAGTGCCTTTTTATTACTAACTATGATGATGAGATACATCTTTTATTATTCTAACAGAAAAATATTTATGGGTGATAAAAGGCCAGCACAATGATACTAGAAGTAGGAATGAAATGCTGGGTATTTGCTGATTTGTGTACCTTTTGTCGTTTAACCAACCCTTATACTTTACTTTTAAAAGTGTAAGTTTTAAGGTAAAAGTGAAGGTTTTTAAAGGTGTTAAGGAGATAATAACATCATTACAGAAAGCATCATTTGAGAGTGTGAACTTTATTTAATGTAATCATGTCATTGTGTTTAATACCAAATGTAATTCTCTAGTGGAATATTCAGAAACTTAAGAGAGTAGAAAATGTAGCAAATCTGAGCAGTCTCAGAATAGTGATGATCAGTGTTTAAATTAGTGCTGAAATGTACGAGTTTCCAAAAATGTTAGTGAGAATTGAACCAGGAATCAGATAAGGTTCCAGTTAAAGTATCAATTTGTTTTGATCTGGACTTCAGGAAATATCCGTTTTGTGGTTTTTTTGAGTTAGATCGGTTTTCCGAAAACTGTCTGTGAGTCAAACTCCATATTTCGTTTTGCTACTACAATTGGACCGGAGCCGTAAATAAGTGGTCAAATTCACGAACGGAATGGGCACTTTAAAGAAATGATCTTACTTTTTTGAATTTTTTCGAAAATGGATCCAGAATTTTTTTTTTAAATCAATATACTCATTATTGTTTACATTTGAAACGTTACAGGAAAATTCGATTATTTGTAAGAGTAAACTGCCTTTCCAGTGTAAAGAACACCTATTTCACTGAAATGAGGTTTACAAACTAGAGTTAGAAATAAATATATTTTAGTAATTCACATATTTAATTTAAATAAATCCTATGTTAGAACTTTGTTGTTGTACTTAATTGTTCTGCTTAATTAAATATACAGCTTGACTATATTTCTTGAAATTGACTCAATATCAATTTTTGATTATTTTTAATTTCTTCTGTAATAATATTTACTCTGTCTATATTATTGCAGCATCTAAATTGCCTACAAAACCTTAAAGATGGTTCCTAACTCTTTTAGAATGCGCGTATTGACTACATGTTCTTTTATGCAATTGCCATAATCAATACCAACTATCGGCGCTAATGATCTCGGCAGTCGGTGCGCCAAAAAAAAAAAAAAAAAAAAAAAAAGAAAAAACTATCATAAAAAATACCAGCGTGAGATGAGATTTGAAGTCTGGGTGATTCTAAATGGTTTATTTCTTGGGTTATTGGTTTGACGTTCTACTAGGAAATATAACGTTAGATATGTGCATTTTTTTTTTATGTTTAGTGGCTTTTTTGCAGTACTTTTCTTATACGTATTGTTATTGTATTAGTATTTTTTGCCAGTTGTTGACGTATCATTTTATACATTTCCTGGTGCGTTTCTGTAATTTTGTTTCTTTCGACCAATACTTTGCTTTTCACTAATTCGCTCCTATGTCTAATGTAATTGTAAAGTGTTTCTGTTGGAGATTAATAAAACTAATTGTGTTTCTAATCCCATGACCTATTTGGAATTAGACTTTATAAGCCTTTGATGTGTTAGTTTTGTTGCTGAATGTATTTATTATTGGGTGCAAGGACGGCATGGTTTACCTTTACATTTATTTGTTTTGGTATTGTATTATGTTCTACTCAGTTGTTAAATACCAATTTATTTTCTGATATTCTTTGATAGGAGATCTCATAGTAATTACAGTTAAAAATTTAACGGACTCTAGTTACGCTTTCTATGAGTATGTTCTCATTGGGTCTTGTCGCTATAGTTGTGCGATTGAGCTAGGGCTTAATAAGTACCCTATCATATTTTGCCTCTATTCCTTTTGTCTATATGTTTATGTACCTATTAAATTTTGTACTGTTAGTTTTACATTTGGCCTTTACGAATTTGATTTTAGATTTCTGATTGGTTTTCCATACGTAATAATTTTCAGCTGTTTCTTTTCTTTCTTCTACTAATACATCTAATAATTGCATAGCAAATTTAATAAACATTACATCTGTTTCTTTGAAGAAGTCATGGTAATGGTATTGAATTCAGTATAGAAGTCATTACCAAAATTTAAACCACATTTCGTTCTAGGTTGAATATATTCTTACATAAATTGTAAGAATCACAGCCTCTTTTTAATTATTTACCGAGAATTCCAAGATTATTTTGTTTTTAGCCTATAACTATTTCATATCAAGTTTGTTAGGATTATATGTAACAAGCTACTAAATATATTATCTGAGAATCACTAATATTAAATGATGCTTTAATTATGGGTAATGTGACATTTTTGTAATAATTAGGGAGTGCTGTGGCATTGCTCTCTCCGTTATCTGTAAGTCGCATGTTTCTGTGTCACCTACGTTTACTATTACTGATTCTTTTTGAATAGTCCCAAGAGCTTCTGGAATATTCGTTGAGGATTCTTACTTTTACAGTTGTATAATTTTCAAAATAACATAATAAATGTAGAGTATTTTGTATTTATTTGTAAAAGTCTTATGGTATTTTATACGTGTATCTAACGTTTACAAGTTCCGTTTTTAGAGTTAATTAGTTTTTCAAAGGTGTTCATATTAATAAGAGGCACAGTAAAAAGGCCAAATAGAAGACCAGATGCTAAATAAACTTTGATACGAACCATTCAGCGAGTATATTTGAAACTTTTCTATTTTTATCAAATAAACAGGACAAATTTTCCATGTATTATGAACTGTATCGTTCAATTTAGTGATTTCCGTAAAAAGACTTTTAAAAAAGTATGTATTAAATTATCACATCATTACAGAAAGCATCATTTTAGGGTATGGACTTCATTTGATGTAATAATATAATCGTATATATTACTCGTATATATTACATTTGATGTAGTATATAATCGTATTTAATTATTACCAAATGTAAATTTTCTGCCCAGTGGAGCATCTTACAAACGAAGAAGTTTAGAATATATAGCAAATCTGAACCGTCTGAACTCTGACGAAATGTACGGTTTACAAAATATAATGTAAATGGGAATTAATCCAGGACCCAGATAAGGTGCAGAGCAAAGTAGCTATTAATTTTGCTCGGAGACTTCATTATCAGACTGATCATCTTTTACTCCTAATAGAGGACACAGCGATCGTATACAATTTTCGCAACTGTTTTTACTGGTTATACCCGTTTTGTAGTCCCTCAGACGGAAGTGTTTTTTTTTTTAAATTGTCTATTTTATTATGTGAACACTATCCTAACAACGAAAATTGCAAAAAGCTTAAATTTTATATTTCGTTTCGCTACTACGGGGCCGGGTCAGTAAGTAAGTGGTCGAAATCACTTACAACGAAATAATAAGAATTATTTAGTAATTTACAAATTTGGGTTGAAATTGAATATATACATCAAATCTGCAGAATTTGGTACAGTCATCTCCTCCTATCTTTGCTTTTTTAGGAGTGTCCAAGGGCTACCATCTTATCTGGTCCAATGGTTTTTAAAGAGAATGTAATTTTCCTATTAGGAAAAAGATTAATGAACGAGTTGTAAAATATCATGTATTTCCTGCAGTAAACACAATCAACAATTATTTCAAGGGTTTCCTAGGTGACAGTTAACTCACGAAATTAGGAGCAGATTCTTCTTGGAGATTTCCAATAAGGCTTTAAAGAACCACATACGATACTTCACTTTTCAGGGTTATCTCTTTAAAAGCGATATAAACGAGAAGTCCTGCTGAGAAATATCATAGAAAATAAATTTAGAAATTTAGTTTTACACAGTATAGGGTTAATGCTAAATGATACACAAGGTATTCAGTAAAAAAAAAAAAATTTATTCATAAAAAAATAGTTTTTATTATTACTTTAAAATTGGTGTTCATTAAGTTCTTGTTTGTTATCTACCTCATTAACTGATGTAAAACTTGTTTGTAACATGTTATTTAACTTCTCCATAACTATATCCAATTCTTCTTCAAGTTGTTTGGAATAATTGTCCGGATGTTTGCACTCTAATCCCCCAGCTTTTTCAATCCATGTACTGAATCCGGATGGTGACTGGAATAGATGCTGGAATTCATCTATTGAGTTAATTGAATCCAATGTAGTTTGTTTGTTGGTTGTTATTGGGCTGAGGTCTGTTTGAAAGTTGTTTAGAAATCTCATTGGGGTACTGGTAATTTTGTTTTTTTTTAGATCAGTCTGTAAAAAATCAGAAAATGGATTAGTTGTAACAAGATAGTAATCTCTGCATTAGGTACAACAGAACCACACTACAACACAGAGATAGGGGTTCAAGCCCATAAACTGAACTCAAGTAAAGACTAGACGTCCCGTAAAAGCAAGGAAGCCCCCCTGTGGAGTGAAACTGCAACAAATACAGTTACCTGAATATGCAAATAATAATTATTTATATCAATTGAATTTCCGCATCTACATGAATTGTAATTACTCTCCCGCAAATAACTATAGTTTCTGAAAAATAAATTACGTCTTGGAACTAATGCACCTTGTTGTAGTTGCGCGAATAATAATAATAACATTCATCAGATAGTATCCGCAAAGTACAAATTTATTGATTCTAAATTAATTGTAGGATTTGATTAAGAATAGATTTTTATACTTTATCTTTTATTCGTAAATTAATCGAACCTATAAGAATACTTTGGAATTTGGCAATAACCAACACACTCATAACTCTAGATTTTCACCCACACAGTCAAATTTACCTGTAACACTTTTAGACGATTCAAATGTTGCCTTAAATATGTTACATGTTGCCTAATAACATTTAAAGTCAAATTGCTATCAATGGCATCTTGAATCAATTTCGACTCCAATTCTATCAGTTGGATGATGCGTTCAAGACTGGATTCAGAAGTCAGATTGGTCAATTTCTTGATGGTTGACGTGTCAATAAACTTTTCAGTTCTTTCAGTTACTATACACTCTTCGGACACATCAGCAGCTGATCTGAATTCAAAAAGAAAGACTTATACAATTGATGAGTTCACCCTCTAGCTAAGTCAAACCAAAACTACACCGCCCAGACTCATAAGGTTCTTGTGGCTGCTTCCTGGAGCGCCCGTTCATTCAACCCACTACGACTCTTATAAGTCTTACGGTCTTGGCTAAACAAATCTGCCGTTAACTTTATCGAGAGTCCGCGAATGAACTTTTTAGCATAGAATCTACTTGGTAGTCACAGTTGGCATTAATTGGCGCCAGACTGTCGACCTAGATGATTATCTTCTTTTGATGGAGATTTTGTTTTTCCATTTCCTTGGCACAACATACGATTACCACTACCACCACTTAGAATTTTAAGTTCAGAGAATGGGTTCTCGTCTTGTGGCAGAAATAACTATCCTTCTAGAAACCGTCAGTAAAACACAATATGTCACACAGTGTAGATAGTCCTAAGGTCCATTCTATTTTATCAGATGCACGGTTAAAAAATTACTCCCGATGTTGTACTCTGGACTAAGACCTTAGGATTGAGTCTGACGACAACTCATTTTTTTTTTTTTTTCAGGCGGGTTTTACGTCCAACTACCAAATTAGGTGCCGTGGACAGAGGCGACTAGCAAACGTACTTTTATTAACCATTAAATAGAATCCAAGGTCTAGACCGGGAATCGAAACCAGTACCGCAATACTTCTTAGCTTTGCGGGCCTCGCCTCCAACCGTGGCACCTAAAAACTCATTATTCATCTCTTCTAATTGACACACGATTGCGGCCTGGTTAAGGCATATAAAATTTCATAAGCCTATGAGCCGCCTTTCTGGCTTTAATTTTTTATGGTAACAAGTGGATTAAGGGTTCTATACCCGCAACAGGGGTTATGGATGCTAGTTGATGCAGTGTAAGTTCATGCACGATAGCCTACATCTTCTTTTTTCGGTCAGTTAAGACGATGGACAGTTAAGGTGCCTATAGATGCTGAAGTTATCAATTATTATGCTTGTGATTTTGATTTTTTGACTCGGACATGAAACTTTCGACGTATGAGTAGGGGTTTTTAAAAGTCCTCAGAACTCACCTTACTGCATCCTGAGATTCCACTGGCAGATACTGTAACCTAGATTTGTGTCCACATAATCTGTTTATGAAACCACGTAGAAATGTGATCGTAGACTCATAAGCAGATGTCTGCAACAGAAATATACCACAGTTTGAATTCATATGACTGTCCAAAATCTTCTTTTAAATGGTTTGCCACATAGGCTAATGCAGATACTAAGATAAACGCTCAATGGAACAAGTTTAAGACTCTCAATTTAGGGTAAAATGATCTCCCAGGGACTAGCCCAAGATAAAAATTCCCGCAACATAAATGACAGTTAATTTAACTGTCCCCAATTTTAATTCTGTACAGTATTACCACAAAGCTGACGCTAAGAAAATCTGAGGTAAAATAGAGCAACCTCAGTGACTCTTTTAGGAAATATTTCTAGCTAATACATTTACACAAACATACCACACAACACTTTGCAGCTGAATGTTAAGTACTCTTATCATACCTTTGCACAATATTCCCTAATAATATGACTACTTTTATGTCGTTTACTAGTTTTGCCAGTAAAAAAGCAGATTTGGCATAAATTGTAACGAATACAGCGTAAACAATGGTATCTCAAACCAATAATCGGATGTATACCGCAAACTGCACAATGTACATCGTGCATCACTGAAACAAAAAATGCTTTTAAATACAAAGGTTCCCTTAAGGGCCACTAATATTAATATTATATTAGTGTTCTACAAAAGAAGTTTAGAAGGCATGCATGCGTATCTTTTAATATTGCATCAGTAAATAGATGTGTAATAATTTTGCAGACACAGCAATTAAAAAAAATGCTTTCAATTTCCGTTAATACAAAATATTAATATAAATATTAAAGGGCACCTCGAGCATGCTTCTAAACTCTAAACCAATTATGTAATATACGTAAGAAAGCTGTACACTGTAGTTACTAACCATTTTCCGACGTCGATAATCGATAAAAGGTAGAAACCCAAACTAAAAGCTGTGGCTCTTGTAGGATCCAATTTAGAAAATCATTTTCATTAATACCTAGTGAGCAATAATTCTGCAATACAGAAATAAGTATTAGTTAGACTGCTTCGATGGTTTTTTTCTTATGATTTAAGGCGCGTCAACATCTGGCGCCCGGAGTTTTTTTTTCAGCACACTGCCCGTCTTCGGACAACACCTTCCATCACTGCACTGTAAACTGTAAGAAGTTTCTAGGAAGAGAAAATCCAAGGGCAAGCAGGCGGATTCGATCCCGGGATCTCCGTGTGAGAATTCAATACGCTAACCACATAGCTAATCCGTTCCCTGGAGTCCTCATTATTATATCTACTTATTACTGTATCTACTATTGTATGGAATACGAATAGGTGCTTACAAATTAGTTTTACACTGAGGACGACTAAACTGTCAGCCCGTACAGATAAACAAGGCATATCGACATCCAACCACCGCCGTTATCTGGGGTTCAATGTGTAAAGTAGACTAACTTGGAACCCCCACACCTGACTGAAAATACAAAAAATGAACGAAGATACAATCATTGGACCGAACTTCACAACTGTAAAAAACTGGCCATCTAAAAATCACTTCTAAGGCCAATATGGACGTACGGAGCGGAACTTTAGGAATACGCCAGACCTTCTAGCATCAAGACAGTCCTTCTCATCCAACGTCCTCAGGATTGTAAATGGTCCTTTACACATTTTCAATCATATCTCCATTAAGATCTCAACATATATTTTATTTCCGAAGTATTCTGCTCATGATTTCTTACCTTCCATACTAATCTATCTAGTCATCCTAATCCTGAAGCTCGTGCTTTCTCTTTCACTTCCCACTCTTATAACCCACCACACCATTTAAAACAGCGATGTCTCCGTGATCTCCCAATATGGTCAAGCAATATCTCTTTTCCAGGGGAGTTCCAAAACTGGCGTCTCTCATTATGTCATACAATTGTGGCTAATAGGCAGCATGTGTTTCCAGGTATTCAATTTGCAAGATGTACAAATTTGTTATAACCAACCAAAAGCAACAGAAATGTCGGTAACTTTGATGAAGTACTTTTCATTTTATTGCCTAAGAAAAAATGTGATTTAAGAGTAATCCGAAGAATTTGTACTCATAAACGCACACAATATCTAGATCCTTAAGACAATTCAAGAGAATTTCAACAGCCCGCTCGCTTAAATAGAAAAATATTTGAATTTAACGAGTTAATTGTCACATTTCACCTATCACAGTATTTTTTTAGGTTGGTTATGTTACCCTGTAGGACCACACTTCTGTCAGCAAAAACTACCATATCGTCCGCCTACAATATAAAGCCTTAATCCTATGTTTCCAAACTTTGTTGGGCAACTATTTTTCAGTTAAAATACATTTGTAATTTTACTAATAGCTATTAGTCGGATACTTTTTGCCTGTTCAAGCTTACAACAAATTTCAGCTCACAAGACAAGCCATCTACATACAAAGCAAAAACATTCCCTCCCCCCATTGTATTTAAATAATCTTCCAGATCATCTCGAGGCGGTACGGTTTATGAAAACTTTAACAACATACTACTATTATATGCAGACAACGCAGTGCTGTCAGCCCACGAAGCACATCAAATCTAATCAACTTTATCAAAGAAACCTCGGATTCACTATACAACATGTTATACTTAAGAAGTAATTTTATTAAGAAATTCTTACATTCTTAAAGCAAGAGTCCAACGTTGGTTGTAGTAGATTCCTAGAGAAAGTATTCTGTTCAGACAGATATTCAGTTATGTTCAGCAAAGCGTTCAGTAACATCGCCAGCTTTCTGCGAGTTAAGCGAACATTATGGTCAGCCAATTCAGTGAACCAATACTGATATTTTACCTGTAACGGGGCCTGACACAACAACACAATACTTGCTTTGGCCTCAAACACAGTAATTTTGTTGTCTGTTGTATTGAATCTGTCAGAATATAACTAAATTAATACAAAATGAAATACTGAGACCTATTAAAGATTTAAAAATCAAGAGTTTCTTAGTTATTGCTCCGGACTGCAGTGTATGTGTTATGGTCCCAAAAATATACATTAAATTGACTTACTCATTTTTAGTAGACTGACACACATTTGTTAAAAAATATTTCGTTAAACTGACGGATAGATTGATATCGAATGGTCGAGTGAGGACTTTTGATGTAGCGAAAAAAATGTCATACAGTATATCTTCAAGTTCTTGTTCGCTTAAGGTTAAATATAGGTCTGTGCTCAATATTTTATGCTGTTCAAACACACGTTTGATTAAAGTAAGCCCAACACGATCCACTGAAAAAGAAGGAGAAGAAATATAGTTTACTTATAAACTATTCTTAATTCTATCTGGATCTGGATTTAAAATCCAAATATTTATGAAAAAAAAATCAATCTTTATCTTTGATACAAAGCAAGCGATAATCCTGCTGACTACAAAAATCAAATATACTTGTATATAAGAAATATTACCCTTCACGAATTTTTCCCCAGCAAAAGGCACTTAACCCTTTTTAAAAATTCAAAAAATACCTACCGATCGTCGTAATTAAGAATCGTCAACTAGGTAACTAAAATTTTCCCAGTGGGTCATCACTGACATAGATTGTCTCAAAAATTATGAGCTGGAGTTCAAACTTTTCCCTCACACTGCTTACAGCCTAGAGCTCACTCCTTCGGCCTAATACATATTCCGCCAATGCTCATTTTTTTGCGAAGAAAAATGTTTACTATGGAAGAGGAGGTGAACGCAGGTTGTATTGACTTCTTCGCCTCTCAAGAATCTTAGGTACCAAAATGCTGAGAATACTGTGAATAAACTGGTTTATCTTACTTTTTGATTCTCCTTGCAACCAAAAACGCCTAGTAAAAGCGAAGGATCAAACAAGTCAAAAATAGTTGCCTTACTACAATAGTCACTCACCATGGGTGTATTTTTTACATTAATAAAAAACAAAGAGTACTAAAAATTATGTAAGAACTGCAAATACTTTACTTACATCCTAAATTTTTCTGCAATATATCCAATTTAGCTGCAGTTCTATAAGCAGCATAACGAATACAGTTACATGACTGTACATCTTCTAAGATCTGCTTATATCTCACCAAAGTTATATCGTTTCCTATTATTCAAAGAGCAAAAAATACAAAATCACTTAAAAATATGTGTATATAATTCACAACAGAATATAACTTTTTTTATAGGAAACAAAATCGACAAACCGAAAGCCATAATTTAGCAATATATCCACATTAAATCCATAATTTTAGTAATTAGTAAATCTGTTTAGAATAACCGTTACAACTTTGAAAACATATAAACAAGCATCCCATTCAGTAACCTTTGACAAAATTGTCAGCTCGAAAATCGATATTAAGACTAGTTGGCCGATGAGCAATAATCGATAGTGAAACTTAAATATAGACAGAAGCAGTCTGCGTTTTTTTCTCTTTCATATTTCCAAAATGTTTGATTATTAATCTATTTCGTTACTGATAGAAATATAGTCTGCCACTTAGAAAATTAGGTTAGCCAACAATTCCAAGAACTTCCCACACCAAGAACTTGTGTATAAGTTCATATACTTTATGAAATTTGATAAGGTAAACTTTATAAAACATTTGATAAGGTGAGCTTTAAAAGAGATTTGAAAGTTGAGGTTTACAGGAAATTTGATATGGTGAGCTTTTTCTATCTTATTGAAAAAAAACTTAGAACTTCGGTATAGGCGGAACTTAAACTGTATGCTTTGCTTCATATCTAGAAAATGAATCTCATTATGTAAAATTAAAAGAGCATAAATCGTTCTTTAGTTTGCAACATCAGGGAATCACAAAGTTCTCAACTCAGTTCCTTATCTCACTTTTATTAATGATTGGGGCTTACAAGGGGTGAGAGCTTGTCTATGCTCTTTGGGATCTAAAGATATATAGTAGCGTAACACCCACAGTCGACAGTTTTTTTCTTGTAGTGATCCTTAGTTTTCCTTACTGGGAGGTGTCATCCAATAGAATATCGTTAAAAGTTGTATTGTTTCTTATTATAAAAGGATTACGCCATAAAAATACATATGAAGATTCAATGGAGTACCAACCTGCTATAACCCTGAATGTTGTCTGGCAATCTCATTTTTCTGTATAAATTCAATAGACTAGACCCTATAATACTACTGCACAAAGTCACCTACAATCATCCAATACCTTTCTTCAAAAACAATAATTTTTTCCTATAGTCCTCTACTCAGAATCATGAGAAGAGCCAACCATGCCAAATATTAATTTTCACCATGTAACGTATTTTTCTTAAACAAGTAGCACTCATGATTTTAAAGGAACACTATTTAAATGAATAAAGGATTGTTTATGGTAAGTGAATACTTCTTTCATTTAACCACCTGCCCTTACCTAAGTGTGTGTAGCATATTTATGTTAATAATTATTAATGAAAAACTTTGTTTATACATTTATTGTTTATATTTTAAAGTAATGTTATGTAGTTATCAGTTGCAGCACTTTTGTAGGATTATTGTAAAGAGTTAGCTCCTATACATGAAATAAATATAAATGAATAAAAACAAGCAGTTAGCGTTGCAGGAAAACAACTCTATTTCATCCTTTGTTTTTTGTTTTTACGGATTCTCCGTTTATATATATATTTTTTTAATGCTAGATTTCATCCATTTAATGTATCCAATATCACTACTGATTGTTGAAGTTGATAAGAATTTATTCTACTTGCTGATTTCATAAGTTGACGAGGAATGAATGCTTCCGAATTCGCTCACAGTTAACAAATTACGGATGAGTGTGTCACACCTAATTGACCTGAAGGTTTTTTTTGGTGATGGTCCAAGTTTCCACTTCTTCAGCGGTTCAACATAAGAGCTGAATTTATGAATAGAGTGTAGAGTAGAGGATGCCTTGGAACAAGCACACCTTCTGAGCTCCAATTACTCTCTTCAAAGTTTTTGAATTAGGCATGTAGAAGGTTTTTCTATTCTTCATCATTTTTTCTATCATGATTCAACTGTTCCAAGAATTCTGTTCTCTACTATAAAATTAGCTATTGGACTAATAAAATCATTTTTATATTCAAACACTTCATTACCAGTGGGTGATATGGCCAGTGAATATGTTGGATCTGCCTAGAAATTCTCAACGCTGTAGAGAAATGTGGCCAATTACAATGATAAGAGAAATAGGTAAATAAATAGATAAATCAGGCCGACACTTCATTACAGAATGTATTAGTCAGTGTCTTTGTTATACCATTAAAAGAACTACAACCTGGACTTCTTTTTAAGGCTATAGAGAGGCCAAAATATAAGTCAACATTTCATTTTGGTAGGTGTTAGCCAGTGAGATTGTTCTACCTACCATTAACCTAACTAGTCTGCATCTCTTGAACCTCATAAGAACTGATCATAATAATGGCAAAGGAGCATTAATTTAAGAAATACTAGATACTTTTAAAAATAGATCTAATTTTATATAATATAACAAGCGATCAATTTCGTATCACAAATAATTTACAATAGCGAGTTGGACAAAACTTTTTTAACAAAAATAACTAAACAGTCCTTTTCAGTATTATTAAGCTTACAAGATTTGGGTTAGGCTAGTTTCCAGAAATAGAAAATAAAAATATTTAGCTAATCTATGAACTGCTTGCTGCTGTAGATAATTGTTTAAAATTAGTAAAGAAGTTAATTTGGGGTTATTTATTTATTTATTTTAAGCAGTCATTTGTCATTTGCAAAAAATTTGTCTGCCTTATGGTTTAGGCACATAGAAACTGTGTCTAGTCGTGTCACGGGTATGCTTGAATCTAGTTGGCGCTCGTTCCTGTTTATGTTCGACTATAGAAGCCGCTGGGCAAGGTCCAGTCACTCTAGGCACGAATTCGTTCTTGTACGAGCTGGCCGTGATGTATTCAGTGCCGCCCAGGGTGATGTGTGACGTATTGTTAGATCTACGGGCAGAAAAATAATGATTAGTTAATTTTTAAACCGCATTGAGCAGGGGTGGGCATAGGGAGGCCCGCTCAGGAAACTCATTGCGTTAGTCGAATAAGCAGGAACACATTCAGTTTTAAGCCCAAAATGAAGAGAAATTCTAATATGAAAGAAAAGTAATAACGAGCATTCTAAACAACTCAAACGAAAACCAGAAAATAATCTTTTCAGCAAATTCTAAACATTTAAATAATAATAAAAGCAAGGAGATGAGCTCGTATCGATTCGAATCAAGATTCAGAGAACGATTCCATGTGAATTGTTGTCGATGCATGTGAATTTTAATTACCACACTAACTGGCTCACGAGTAGTAATAATATCGTGTTCTTCTTGGATGATTTCTGGATGTTTATGTGAAGAGCGCCAAGTCGGCATCCTCCTCAGTTTTTCTGGATGGATTCTTCGACATACAAAGTAATACCAAATATATAAACGATGACGATACGGCAGGCAGAAGAATCGTCATCTTTTCTAATATAAGAGACGCCAAAAAAGAATTATGAGCGTTTGACGTTAGCAAGAATCACTAGCAAAAGAAAACGTTATGAAAATCACTAGGAAGCGAAAGCCTAGTAGCGCAAGTCACTAAAAGCTGGAGTCTCTGGCAAACCGGAATTGCATAGCTGAATGCTAGGACACAGAGGCTTAGGAAGCAACGAAGAGATCGATACACTGATCAAAGAGAGCACTTTGCATACATCTTTGAACAGGGATCCATTGAAAAATAGCTTTCATTACAATCGATTGGAGAAGTATGACGGAAATGAAGTCCCAAGATTTTTTCCAGAAATTGCCCTTTAAGGAAGCATCTACGTAGGAAAATATGCTGCGAAACCGCTACAAAGAAAATGTGACCACCTTCTTTTGTTAATGCCTGCTTTATGCTCGAAAATGATTCATTGAGGCCTAAGTGTGTATTTACCTCCTTGTGGAAGTTCCGGTTTAATATTAGATTAGCTCCATAACTAACCTGACGCGAGTGACCCGTTCAGTAGATGTAATCCCAAAATTGCCATAAGATTTGGCTTCAGACTGTCCATAAAACTTCCCGTTGCCAATGGTCAAATTGTCTGCTCTACGTCCTGAAGCATATGTTTCGTGCTGTTGATTTTGCAAAGTAGCCTGTCGATGCATACTGCTTAAACTTTTACGCTCCTGCGAAGTTGGACTGATAAACTGGCCGTCAAGATTCTGCAAGCTTTTACGCTGAACGGCCGCTGCCGAAGATGTTGATATTGTAGAGTGTAAGGATTCCGTGCTGGATTGGGTGCCTTTACGATGAAGTACTGCATTGCTAACATCCGTTGAAGAACCTGGAATAATAAATAGAAAACTACATTTTAATACTCACTTTAAGTAGTTATAAGGTTAGGGAAAATACAGAAACTGTTTATTATGAGTCTAATGTTAAGCCCAGCTCATGTCAGTAAATTAATATCTATTTTTTTTTAATATCTATTTTTTGGGGGGGGGGCAAATGCCTTCAAGCCACTGTCAGCTAAAAACTACTACTACAGCTTGAAAACTACTATAGGCGCATGAAGAACTAGCTGACTAAATTATGGCTTTTCCTAAGATTTAAGAATCAATAATTGAGTATTGATAACTCTTGCCAAATGAAGAGCTCTTCAAGGCTTATTTATTCTACTCGACATAGTTTTCAATGAAAAATTAAAAATTCATAGTCTTAGTCTTACCAGTAATGACGCTCTTCCTGTGATGCCCTCTAGAACTTTGTTCAGGCAAAGGAGGTCTACCTTCTAGTGCACTTATCAGTTCCGTGCTGGTATGATGCATTTGATGCTTTTGTTGGTGCTGTTGGTGATGCACCTGTTTAGTTTCTTGATGACTAGACCAATGTTGTTGGTGGTGTTCTTGACGGACTTGTTGGTGGGCTTGCTGGTGAGTTTGTTGAAGTGTTTTTTGATGGGTTTGTAGGTGACTTTGTTGATGCGTTTGATGATGGGTTTGTTGATGGGCTTGCTGGTGAATTTGTTGATGAGTTTGATGATGGGTTTGCTGGTGACTTTGCTGCTGGGTTTGTTGATGAGTTTGCTGACTTTTTTGATGAATTTGCTGAATTTCTTGATGGGTATCTTGAGTTTGGCTGCTGTCTTTTGCTTCTTGCGTAGTCTTAGTCGTTGTCTTTGTAATATAAACGATTTCACCGTTAGCTAATTTCTTCACCTCACGTTGAACATTTCTATCGATAAGATCGCCCGAATCCACCATCTTATAGTTCTGTTGATTTGTATCCGTCTTAACGATCTGTCTACTTTCATCAGTCTTAGCGATATTTTTGCTTCTAGTCTGCAATACATCTTCCTGCATAATTTTGCTTTCAGTCTGTTTACGTTTATTAATGACGGCCATATTGTCTTCTTGATCTCTTACGGTAAACGTGCGTCGATTAGTTGTCGTTAGGTCCATAGTACCTTCACCAACTTTCAAATTTGTCTCATATTTCTTAACGCTAACACGTTGATCTTGAATGTTATTTGTAAACTGTGTCTTATGGGTCGTTATATTCTCAAATCTTCCTTCGCCAATCGTTAAATTGTCTTTAGGTTTTTTCACCAGCACTTTCTCCGATTTAATGACAGTTTGACGTTTTTCCGGGCGCTCAAAGTCACCTTCTGGGCGCAGGTTATCTTCAGGGCGCACTTGTTTTGGACGCTCTGCTGGGCGATACCCACTTGGATGCCTTTTTTCGAAGTCACCTTCTGGGTGGAGATTGTCTGGATGGCGTACAATAGGTGCCCGGTCGCCAGGTCCGTAGGGCTTTTTATCAGGGCGCATAAAATCACCTTCTAGACGTAGATTGTCCTCAGGGCGGACTTGTTTTGGGCGCTCAGCTGGACGATACTCACTTGGATGCCTTTTTTCAAAGTCACCTTCTGGACGAAGATGGTCCGGATGACGCACAATAGGAGCTCTATCACCCGGTCCATAAGGCTGTTTATCTGGGCGCTCAAAGTCTCCTTCTGGGCGTAAGTTGTCTTCGGGACGCACTTGTTTTGGACGCTCTGCTGGGCGATACTCACTTGGGCGTCTTTTTTCAAAGTCGCCTTCTGGGTGGAGATTGTCTGGATGACGCACAATAGGCGCTCTATCACCCGGTCCATAAGGCTGTTTATCTGGGCGCTCAAAGTCTCCTTCTGGGCGTAAGTTGTCTTCGGGACGCACTTGTTTTGGACGCTCTGCTGGGCGATACTCACCTGGTTGTCTTTTTTCAAAGTCGCCTTCTGGGTGGAGATTGTCTGGATGACGCACAATAGGCGCTCTATCACCCGGTCCATAAGGCTGTTTATCTGGGCGCTCAAAGTCTCCTTCTGGGCGTAAGTTGTCTTCGGGACGCACTTGTTTTGGACGCTCTGCTGGGCGATACTCACTTGGTCTTCTTTTTTCAAAGTCGCCTTCTGGGTAGAGGTTGTCTGGATGGCGTACAATAGGCGCTCTATCACCGGGTCCATAGGGCTGCTTATCGGGACGCTCGAAGTCACCTTCTGGGCGAAGATTGTCAGCATGACGTACAATAGACGCTCTGTCTCCTGGACGATAACCTTCTTTATCCGGTCGCTCGAAGTCTCCTTCAGGGTGCAGGTTATCTGGATGCCTAACTACTGGTGCTCTATCACCTGGGCGATATCCTTCTCTGGCTGGACGTTCAAAATCACCCTCTGGCCGAAGGTTATCCTGAGGTTTAATCTGCTTGGGTCTTTCCGTGGTAACCCTTTTAAAATCATCGCTTGTCCTACGGGTCTCTATAGTGCCTTCGGTTCTCAGGTTATCCTCGTGGATGTAGACTTCGGCTCGTTCACCGCGTACACAAGAGTAGTCTTCCTAAAAAATAAAAAATGAACAGGTTTTTACCTCAGCTAAGTAGAGCTTAGCTTGGATAAACTTTTATTCTAGGTTACTGTGTTTGAGTAGACATAAGGTTTGGTTAGCTTTTCTAGACGCTAAAGACAATGAGTTGACAATAAAGTAGTCTGTCTTAAACACAGGTTATATTACCATGGCCTGGCTCAGTTAAAAGTAGTACAAGCTAACTTTACCTCAGGGTTGGCATAAAGGTGGGTTATCATTACATTACTTAGCTAAGGCTTACCTTGGTTCTCATGTCGATGAATTCACCCTCCAGATAAAGGTTATCCTCATATTTCTTGACTTCAACCCTTTCACCTTGTTTTTGCTGATAATCATCTCTTGTCCTAATGATCTCCATTTCACCCTCCATCTTTAAATTATCATCATGGCGGACAATTTTCGAACGTTCTCCACGTACAATATTGTAATCGTCCTTGCGGATGAATTCTGTTTCACCAGACAGCCTTAAATTATCTTCACGTATGATAACTTCCGCACGTTCACCATATTTGACCTCTTCAACTTCACGTTTTACGAATTCGGCCTGTTCGATTCGTAGGTTATCTTTAGGTTTGATTTGCTTGGGACGTTGTGCGGGGCGGAAATCTTCAGGTGTCCGCTTTACGAAGTCACCTTCTGGGCGTAGGTTATCTTCAGGTCTTATCTGTTTTGGACGCTCAGCTGGGCGGAATTCTGCAGGTCTACGCTTCTCGAAGTCGCCTTCAGGTTTCAAATTGTCTTCTGGTTTGACTTGTTTCGGGCGTTCAGCCGGGCAGAATTCTTCTATACTACGCTTCTCGAAGTCACCTTCCAAGCGTAAGTTGTCCACTCTTTTCACCACATCATGGCGTTCACCTTTCGTCGCATAAGTCTGATTTTTACGGTAGATCGTCATATCACCTTCTTGGACTAAATTGTCTTGATGACGGATGATGTCGGTTCTTTCAAAGTTTTTAAATTCCTCTTCGATTAATCTTTTCTCGAATTCACCTTCCATTTTCAGATTATCCTCATAACGTACAATTGTAGCACGCTCACCATATTTAGGCGCTTTTGGCTTTTCCGGTGTTGTAAATTCACCTTCAGGTCTTAAATTGTCCACAGGTTTAATAGGTTTTGGACGTTCAACCATCTGCACAATGACTTCTTCTCGACGAACGAATTCTCCTTCTTCAGTTCGTAGATTATCCTCATGTATAACCAGTTCTCGTCGTTCAGCAGCCCGATATGTTTCAGGTTTACGACGTTCAAAATCACCTTCAGGTTTTAGGTTGTCTTCTGGTCTGAACTGTTTTGGACGCTCAGCTGGTCGGAATTCTTCTGGCTTACGCTGCACAAAGTCGCCTTCAGGTTTCAGATTATCTTCTGGTTTGACTTGTTTTGGGCGTTCAGCTGGATGGAATTCTTCAGGTTTTCGACGTTCAAAGTCGCCTTCCGGTTTCAGGTTGTCAGGATGTCGTACGACTGGTGCTCTATCGCCTGGTCTATAACTTTCTTTTTGAGGTCTTTCGAAATCGCCTTCAGGCCTCAAATTATCCTCTGGTCTAATCTGTTTTGGTCGCTCTGCAGGACGGAATTCATCAGGTCTACGTCTTACAAAGTCGCCTTCAGGATGCAGATTGTCTTCTGGTTTCACTTGTTTAGGACGTTCAGCTGGGCGGAATTTGTCTTTTTCTGGCCTTTCGAAGTCGCCTTCAGGTCTGAGATTATCATCTGGCCTTATCTGTCTTGGGCGCTCAGCCGGGTGAAATTCTTCTGGTCTACGCTTTTCAAACTCTCCTTCTGGTCTGAGATTGTCCGGATATCGCACGACTGGTGCCCTATCACCTGGTCTGTATTCTTCTTTCTCAGGTCTTTCGAAGTCACCTTCCGGGCGTAAGTTATCCTCAGGTTTAATTTGTTTTGGACGCTCAGCTGGGCGGAATTCATCAGGTCTGCGTCTTTCAAAGTCGCCTTCAGGTCGCAGATTATCCTCTGGTCTAATCTGTTTTGGGCGCTCTGCTGGACGGAATTCATCTGGTCTGCGTCTTTCAAAGTCGCCTTCTGGGTGCAGATTGTCCTCAGGTTTAATCTGTTTTGGACGCTCAGCTGGACGGAATTCTTTTGGTCTACGCTTCTCAAAGTCGCCTTCAGGTTTCAGATTGTCTTCTGGTTTCACTTGTTTGGGTCGCTCAGCTGGCCGGAATTTAGGTTTGTCCGGTCTTTCAAACTCGCCTTCAGGTCTGAGATTATCCTCTGGCCTAATCTGCCTTGGGCGCTCAGCTGGAAGGAATTCTTCTGGTCTACGCTTTTCAAACTCTCCTTCAGGTCTGAGATTGTCCGGATATCGCACGACTGGTGCTCTATCGCCTGGTCTGTATTCTTCTTTCTCAGGCCTTTCGAAGTCACCTTCCGGGCGTAAGTTATCCTCAGGTTTAATTTGTTTTGGACGCTCAGCTGGGCGGAATTCATCAGGTCTGCGTCTTTCAAAGTCGCCTTCAGGTCGCAGATTATCCTCTGGTCTAATCTGTTTTGGGCGCTCTGCTGGACGGAATTCATCTGGTCTGCGTCTTTCAAAGTCACCTTCAGGTCGCAGATTATCCTCTGGTCTAATCTGTTTTGGGCGCTCTGCTGGACGGAATTCATCTGGTCTACGTCTTTCAAAGTCGCCTTCAGGGTGCAGATTGTCCTCAGGTTTAATCTGTTTTGGACGCTCAGCTGGACGGAATTCTTTTGGTCTACGCTTCTCAAAGTCGCCTTCGGGTTTCAGATTGTCTTCTGGTTTCACTTGTTTGGGTCGCTCAGCTGGCCGGAATTTAGGTCTCTCCGGTCTTTCGAAGTCTCCTTCAGGTCGGAGATTATCCTCTGGCTTAACCTGTCTTGGGCGCTCAGCTGGGTGAAATTCTTCTGGTCTACGCTTTTCGAACTCTCCTTCTGGCCTGAGATTGTCAGGATAGCGTACAACAGGTGCTCTGTCGCCTGGTCTGTATTCTTCTTTCTCGGGTCTCTCGAAGTCACCTTCTGGTCGTAGGTTATCTTCAGGTTTCACCTGTTTGGGACGTTCGGCTGGCCTGAATTTCTCAGGAGTCCGTTTTTCAAATTCTCCTTCTGGTTTCAGGTTGTCTTCAGGTTTGACCTGTTTTGGCCTTTCAGCTGGGCGGAATTTGTCTTTTTCCGGCCTTTCGAAATCTCCTTCAGGTTTAAGGTTGTCTTCGGGTTTTACCTGTTTAGGACGTTCGGCAGGTCTGAATTTCTCTGGAGTTCGTTTTTCAAAGTCTCCTTCAGGTTTTAAGTTGTCTTCAGGTTTCACTTGTTTAGGACGTTCAGCTGGGCGGAATTTGTCTTTTTCTGGCCTTTCGAAATCTCCTTCAGGTTTAAGGTTGTCTTCTGGTTTCACTTGCTTAGGACGTTCAGCAGGGCGGAATTTGTCTTTTTCCGGCCTTTCGAAATCTCCTTCAGGTTTAAGGTTGTCATCGGGCTTAACCTGCTTAGGACGTTCGGCAGGTCTGAATTTCTCTGGAGTTCGTTTTTGAAAGTCTCCTTCAGGTTTTAAGTTGTCTTCAGGTTTCACTTGTTTAGGACGTTCAGCTGGGCGGAATTTGTCTTTTTCTGGTCTTTCGAAATCACCTTCTGGTTTTAGGTTATCTTCTGGTTTTACTTGCTTAGGACGTTCTGCAGGGCGGAATTTGTCTTTATCAGGTCTTTCAAATTCTCCTTCTGGTTTCAAGTTGTCTTCTGGTTTGACCTGTTTTGGCCTTTCAGCTGGACGGAATTTGTCTTTTTCTGGCCTTTCGAAATCTCCTTCAGGTTTAAGGTTGTCTTCTGGTTTCACTTGCTTAGGACGTTCAGCAGGGCGGAATTTGTCTTTTTCCGGCCTTTCGAAATCTCCTTCAGGTTTAAGGTTGTCTTCGGGCTTAATCTGTTTAGGACGTTCAGCAGGTCTGAATTTCTCTGGAGTTCGTTTTTCAAAGTCTCCTTCAGGTTTTAAGTTGTCTTCAGGTTTCACTTGTTTAGGACGTTCAGCTGGGCGGAATTTGTCTTTTTCTGGTCTTTCGAAATCACCTTCTGGTTTTAGGTTATCTTCTGGTTTTACTTGCTTAGGACGTTCTGCAGGGCGGAATTTGTCTTTATCAGGTCTTTCAAATTCTCCTTCTGGTTTCAAGTTGTCTTCTGGTTTGACCTGTTTTGGCCTTTCAGCTGGACGGAATTTGTCTTTTTCTGGCCTTTCGAAATCTCCTTCAGGTTTAAGGTTGTCTTCTGGTTTCACTTGCTTAGGACGTTCAGCAGGGCGGAATTTGTCTTTTTCCGGCCTTTCGAAATCTCCTTCAGGTTTAAGGTTGTCTTCGGGCTTAATCTGTTTAGGACGTTCAGCAGGTCTGAATTTCTCTGGAGTTCGTTTTTCAAAGTCTCCTTCAGGTTTTAAGTTGTCTTCAGGTTTCACTTGTTTAGGACGTTCAGCTGGGCGGAATTTGTCTTTTTCTGGTCGTTCGAAATCACCTTCTGGTTTTAGGTTATCTTCTGGTTTTACTTGCTTAGGACGTTCTGCAGGGCGGAATTTGTCTTTATCAGGTCTTTCAAATTCTCCTTCTGGTTTCAAGTTGTCTTCTGGTTTGACCTGTTTTGGCCTTTCAGCTGGACGGAATTTGTCTTTTTCTGGCCTTTCGAAATCTCCTTCAGGTTTAAGGTTGTCTTCTGGTTTCACTTGCTTAGGACGTTCAGCAGGGCGGAATTTGTCTTTTTCCGGCCTTTCGAAATCTCCTTCAGGTTTAAGGTTGTCTTCGGGCTTAACCTGCTTAGGACGTTCGGCAGGTCTGAATTTCTCTGGAGTTCGTTTTTGAAAGTCTCCTTCAGGTTTTAAGTTGTCTTCAGGTTTTACTTGTTTAGGACGTTCAGCTGGGCGGAATTTGTCTTTTTCTGGTCTTTCGAAATCACCTTCTGGTTTTAGGTTATCTTCTGGTTTTACTTGCTTAGGACGTTCTGCAGGGCGGAATTTTTCTTTATCAGGTCTTTCAAAATCTCCTTCAGGTTTAAGGTTGTCTTCTGGTTTCACTTGTTTAGGACGTTCAGCTGGGCGGAATTTGTCTTTTTCCGGCCTTTCGAAATCTCCTTCAGGTTTAAGGTTGTCTTCGGGTTTTACCTGTTTAGGACGTTCGGCAGGTCTGAATTTCTCTGGAGTTCGTTTTTCAAAGTCTCCTTCTGGTTTTAAGTTGTCTTCTGGTTTCACTTGTTTAGGACGTTCAGCTGGTCGGAATTTGTCTTTTTCTGGCCTTTCGAAATCACCTTCTGGTTTTAGATTATCTTCTGGTTTTACTTGCTTAGGACGTTCTGCAGGGCGGAATTTGTCTTTATCAGGTCTTTGAAATTCTCCTTCTGGTTTCAAGTTGTCTTCTGGTTTGACCTGTTTGGGCCTTTCAGCTGGACGGAATTTGTCTTTTTCTGGCCTTTCGAAATCTCCTTCTGGTTTTAAGTTGTCTTCTGGTTTCACTTGCTTAGGACGTTCAGATGGGCGGAATTTTTCTTTATCAGGTCTTTCGAAATTTCCTTCAGGTTTTAGATTATCTTGTGGTTTTATTTGTTTAGGACGTTCAGCTGGGCGGAATCTTTCTTTATCAGGCCTTTCAAAATCTCCTTCTGGTTTCAAGTTGTCTTCTGGTTTCACTTGTTTAGGGCGTTCCGCTGGTCTAAATTTCTCGGGAGCGCGTTTTTCAAATTCTCCTTCAGGTTTTAGATTGTCTTCAGGTTTCACCTGTTTCGGACGTTCAGCTGGGCGGAATTTTTCTTTATCAGGCCTTTCGAAATCTCCTTCTGGTTTCAAGTTGTCTTCTGGTTTGACCTGTTTGGGTCTTTCAGCAGGACGGAATTTGTCTTTTTCTGGCCTTTCGAAGTCACCTTCTGGTTTAAGGTTGTCTTCGGGTTTCACTTGCTTAGGACGTTCAGCTGGGCGGAATTTGTCTTTCTCTGGTCTTTCGAAATTTCCTTCAGGTTTTAAGTTATCTTCTGGTTTTACTTGCTTGGGACGTTCTGCAGGGCGGAATTTGTCTTTATCAGGTCTTTCAAATTCTCCTTCTGGTTTCAAGTTGTCTTCTGGTTTCACTTGTTTAGGTCTTTCAGCTGGACGGAATTCGTCCTTTTCTGGCCTTTCGAAATTTCCTTCAGGTTTTAAGTTATCTTCTGGTTTTATTTGCTTAGGACGTTCAGCTGGGCGGAATTTATCTTTTTCGGGTCTTTCAAAGTCGCCTTCTGGCTTTAAGTTGTCTTTAGGTTTCTTCTGCTTAGGGCGCTCTGCTGGGCGGAATTGATCTTTTTCTGGTATTTGGAAGTCACCTTCCGGTTTAAGGTTGTCTGGATGTTTGACAATTGGTTCACGTTCCATAATTGGATAGTGTTTGAATTCTTCGACATTTGTTGTCTCAAAATAGATGTCTCCATCTTGTTTTGTCCATGTTCGCCTTCTTATTGGCCGTTCTCTGAATACTTTTTTCTCTGTGTAATCAGTCTTCGAAGACGATTCAAATATCATATCGCCTATGGTTGTCAAATTGTCTTGTCTTTTAGTCACCGGTTTTTGACGTTTGGTTGTCACATGCTTTGGGTAGTCCTTTCTATTAATGGTAGTATCCTGCAAAATCAAAAAATTAGAGACAATAAATTAGGTTCAAAAATTTCTGCGGTAAAATTTTTTCTTTAGCTCTAAACGTTGAAAATCTTACCTCAATGGTACCTTCTCCTATAGTCAAATTATCAATCCTTTTCGTGACCAGCTCCGAGCGATCGACCTGGTCGTATTGTTTGAATTCGGATTTTGAGGTAGTTTCAATTATCAAATCGCCTTCCAGTTTTGTCCACGTATTTCTTCGAATCATTCTCGGTCGTTCGGTTGTTTCACCTGTAAATTCAACTTGTGCAGTAGTTTCACCTGTAAAAATGTCATATTTAGAAAAATACTCCTTATTTAAAACACTATTATTAAACACTAGAAATGTAGGGTAAAGAATTCCGGCAAAGCGGTCATTACTTACTTATGAACTCCCCTTCAGTAGTGAGGTTGTCTTTTGGTCGTTTAGTTGGTGCTCGTTCACCTTTTAGTGGTACAGCTCCTTTCTGTGGCCTTTCAAAATCTCCTTCTGGTTTCAGATTGTCTTCAGGCTTAATCTGTTTTGGGCGTTCAGCAGGGCGGAATTTTTCTTTCTCAGGTCTTTCGAAGTCACCTTCTGGTTTTAGGTTATCTTCAGGTTTCTTCTGCTTTGGGCGTTCAGCAGGACGGAATTTGTCTTTTTCGGGCCTTTCAAAATCACCTTCAGGTTTCAGGTTGTCATCAGGTTTTTTCTGTTTGGGTCTTTCTGCTGGTCGATAACCATCTTTCACTGGCCTTTCAAAGTCTCCTTCAGGTTTCAGATTGTCTTCAGGTTTCTTTTGCTTTGGGCGTTCAGCAGGACGGAATTTGTCTTTTTCGGGCCTTTCAAAATCACCTTCAGGTTTCAGGTTGTCTTCTGGTTTCACCTGTTTGGGTCTTTCTGCTGGTCGATAATCATCCGGTTTTGGCCGTTCGAAATCACCTTCTGGTCTTAAATTATCAGCTGGTTTAACCGCTTTTGGTCTCTCTGCTGGCCCAACTCTTTCTGGAGTTGGTCTTTCAAAATCACCCTCTAGTCTGATATTGTCCGGATGTTTTACCACAGGCGCTCTGTCACCTGGTCTATATTTGCTTTTATCAGGTCTTTCGAAATCACCTTCCGGTTTCAGGTTATCTTCAGGCTTCTTTGGTTTAGGGCGTTCAGCTGGTCGGAATTGGTCCTTTATGGGTCTTTCAAAGTCACCTTCAGGTTTTAGGTTGTCTTCAGGTTTTTTCTGTCTTGGGCGCTCAGCTGGGCGGAATTTGTCTTTTTCGGGCCTTTCGAAATCACCTTCTGGTTTCAGGTTGTCTTCTGGTCTCACCTGTTTGGGTCTTTCTGTTGGTCGATAGCTATCCGGTTTGGGCCGTTCAAAATCACCTTCTGGCCTTAAGTTATCAGTTGGTCTAACCGGTTTTGGTCTCTCTGCTGGCCCAACTTTTTCTGGAGTTGGTCTTTCAAATCCACCTTCTAGTTTGATATTGTCCGGATGTTTGACAATAGGCGCTCTGTCACCTGGTCTATATTGGCCTTTATCGGGTCTTTCGAAATCACCTTCAGGTCTTAGGTTGTCTTCAGGTTTTTTTTGTTTTGGGCGTTCAGCTGGTCGGAATTGGTCCTTTTCGGGCCTTTCAAAGTCACCTTCAGGTTTCAGGTTGTCTTTAGGTTTTTTTACAGGTGACCTCTCGCCTTTTACTAGGGGAAATTCTTGCCTTCTTTCTGGTTTATATTCCCCCTCCAGATGTAGATTGTCTTCAAATTTATACCTGAAACAGGTAACCATGTGCATAATAGCATTTTGAAACTCATACACACACTCACACAGGCACACACGTCAAACACCTAAAACTTACCCTGTGGGTCTTTCCACGGGTAGCTTTTTGTCAAATTCCTGCTTATAGGCGGTAGTGGCCTCAATAGGCCCTTGAGGCAATGTCAGCTGGGTTTGCAGTCTGCGCAGTTTCGGTCGTTCCACCTCTGAAGGCTTATACTCAGTGTACACATCTTGAGTAATCGATTTGCTTTCAACTGGCACGACTTCATCATTTTTCAACGGTGACGGCTCGGTTGGAAAATGTTTACAACGATGGCGTCTGTAAAATGGAATTATGAGACTTGATTAAATTTTTAGGCATAATTTAGCGCAATTCATTATAGGTTGCTAAGGTAATTTGAGCCCAAAATCCCTCTTAAGGCCCCTAAACAATTTGCATGCAAAGTTTAAGCTTTTCAAATTGGAGGCACTATTAAGTACATTATATGTATATCATCTCTATTGAACGTATCAGCACGATAAAGAAGCATCATTTTTAGGGAATCGGGATTGGAATAGTATGACGACTCATATAATCTGTGCTTACTATGGTTTATTTACTTTTTAAAGGCACAATTAAGAAATAGGGCTTTTGAGCCTTTATAGACGGGAGGGTTTTGTTCCCAAAGCTTATTGTACCAACACCCTGAACGCTGGATGTATATTTTGTAAATTCTTCCCTATTTACGTGGTCCACGGTTTTATCTAATAGTCTCTTTTCCGATATGATCTCTTGCAACACCATCTAATAGGATATGAGACGCCGTTTTTATGGACTGAAGTTTAATTTACCATATCCTATAAAAAAATGTAGCTGATTGTCACGACCCTAGTAGAAAAAAAACCTAACCTTTTACAAGACCCTGGGTATTCTCAATAATCGATTTTCGCAAATTATCTCTGTGTGCGCCGTTTTAATACATCTCTTGAACAATCATAAATTTGTTTTTTTCTCTATTTTGTTTTTTGTTAATATAATTTTACTTTTTAAAAATTTAATTTACCTTTTTTAATATTAAGTTTGCTTTATCCTTGTTCTTCTTTTTTACCTTCTCTCATTTAATTAAAATTAATTGTATCATTGTACAATATCGCTTATGGGATCCCAGCCACCTACTGTTGCACAATAACGACCCCTTCTGGTGTGACAATAAACTGTATTGAAACTAATGATTTAGTTAACCTACTCGTTCACAGATATTTAACGCATGGAAAGAACAAGCACTTCATTAATTGTACCATTGTACAATATCGCTTATGGGATCCCAGCCACCTACTGCTGCACAATAACGACCCCTTCTGCTGTGACAGTAAACTGTATTGAAACTAATGATTTAGTTAACGTACCCTTTCACAGATAGCTGTAAGTGACTATAAGTTTACAAGCCTCCAGAAAATAGGTTTCTCACTTAGGAACAGTCAATTAACCGGATGTCGGCGATATTTAACGCATAGAAAAAACAAGTACTCAAGTATCTATTCCATAGTTAACGTGATATAGACTTAACTTGAAAAACATTTCAAATAAAATGTACGCCAAGTTACAAAAAAATATTTGTTTAAAAAATATATTAATGAAGTTGTACTTTCGGAAGGATATTTTTTGTATTTGTGACACATTGCTTACAGTCAGGTTCCTTGGTGGCATTTAAAACAAACATTAAATCTGAATACTGTCATTTTTCGTTTTTAAGTTATGACGACCACATTTTAATTTGCTTTTAAGCAAACGCAATTAAAGGAATTTATTTGTAAAAACAGTTTCTCGAACACAAAAATACTCAAAAAATTAATATAAAACTTAAAACTCATACTATGTTTAAGAGAAAGTAGTACCCATAATAAACAATAAGATAACCTCAAAACTTACCGTACATAAACGGTACGAGCCAGTATTGAGCTTTAAACACCACACAACATAATATGGTAGTTCTTTAAAACCCAATTTGAGGTTACATGGCGAAACATAGTTTTGTTTACATTCTGGGTTGCCAAGGTGTTAGTTGGAATAGTGTATTAAATATTTAAGAACTATTAGAAAATAAATCTAGCCTTATCATTTTATTAAAATTAACGCCATTTAGTTATTTCCAAAACTGAACGTCCATGTTCCCGTGAGCCGAAGCAAGCAAATCAAAATTTAAAAAAAAAAATGGAAAAGTATTAGCTAAAAGCGATCATGTTTTGTAAATTATTTTGCTAACATTTCAAAACAAAAACATAAAAAAAAACAAAAATCGGTAAAAAAGTGGTTGTTATAACCTGAACAAAAAATTAGTTAAACAAAATCTTGGTGAACACTTGCATAACTTCCTCTTACTACTGTAATCATCAAGTTCTAACTAATTAATAGTCTCCAAGCTCGGAATATTTGACTTATTAATGCTCACTAATACCGTACACTGCACTGAAATGTAAAATATTAAGAAAAAGCTTACGATAACCAATACGATGTTTACTGAATAACCGAGGAAGTTTTTTTTCGAAAAAATAGATTGTCCATTGGATAAACGGGTGCAGGGGTGTTCCGTAAAGGAATTTCCTTCAAAACTCGACTTTAAAAATATATTTTAAGTAAATAAATATTAGTCTCACTAAATTTTAGTCACACTAAATTTTAGTCACACTAAATTTTAGTCACACTAAATTTTAGTCACACTAAATTCTAGTCTCACTAAATTTTAGTCACTTTAAATTTTAGTCACACTACATTTTATGGTTTTTAATTAAGTTTATTAAGGTGGAACGATAGCACAACATACAAAAATGGCACTTTAAAAGAACGCCTAACCGTCCCATTAAAAAAAAAGGAGCTCTTATTTAAATTTTTCTGGAAAAATGTTGAAAACAAATTTTTAGAGATCTACATAATTACAGTAAGTACACCAGGTTCAAAGAAATGGTTGCGGCCGTTTATGAGAAAGTCCTAAAATGCTATAAAAATGATTCGGTAATGTGGTATTTCAGCCTGATCTTGACCAAAACCTTATTGTCTCGTTCACTATTGGTATCTAAACAAAATATAAAAAAAATTAAATGTTCTAAGAATTTTTTGTGTAAGAATTTGGGGTTACGCTGGATACGAAGAGCTAGACAGACCGACTGATTGACACGTATAAGCCATTTTGTAAAAACCCCTTTTGCTAGATCAGGGAATCTCAAAATGGATTCTTATGATGGAAATTTAAAAACCAAAACCTACACGATTACAATTCTTTTTCTTATTGCAGTAAAGTAAGAGAAAGTAAAAAAAAAAACATTTATAACTTTTCAAACCAAATCCACACCCAAAAATATGGATACAGGTACACAAAGTTCAGAGGAAATCATTGGAGCAATTCTAAAAAAGTTCAGAGACAAATTCTTTCAGTCAATAGTCCTTTGACTTTTCTTGTTAAATCACCTACACACAATCACTAAACAAATAGTCTGTTTGTATGCAATTCTATTCATAGCCATAAAAGGTAGCGTGTGACCTTATAAGGCCTTGGCATATATTCTGATTCATTCTAAGGATTACTACTTCATCGAATGACTTCCGGTGTGTATATTACAAAAAAAGAAAAAAAAATTACCTTTATTTATTTATACCACTTAAATTTGAAAAAGGTAGAAATATACGAAATGTATACATAATTTACAGAAACTGCTGATAGCCAATTTCGAAATCTCAAAAAAAAAAGAGTGAAAAAAAGAGTCTTGTCATCTGATCATAAGAATTAAACGTCGGACTAAATTTTCAAAAATTTGAAGAAAAACGGCTGGTCCGGGATGCGCAACTTTTTCAAATAGATTTTTTTTTTATTAGTATTTTGATATTTTCTCAAAAACTACTTCGAAGATTTTATTGAAACTTTGTCTATAAGTTGTGTAAAGTAATCGCCTAATTTTTTTTCAGGCGGGGCTTAACGTCCAACTACCAATTAAGTGTCGCGGATGGGGAGCGGAAGCTAATACTTTACTATAAACAATTTTTTCTAACAAATAAAAAGTATTCATGTGCGGGATTTGAACCGGGGATCTTTCACATACGAAGCCACTCTCTTGACCACTAGACCAACATACTCCCCTTTATTTGGTAGTGATTACAAGCATTTAAAATGAAAACTTTTATCAGAACTTTTTTTTTTTTGGCTGAAAATTCGATTAGGTGTACTTCTAGGAGAGGAGTTCAATAAATAGATGTCCTCTAATGCACCATTTTTATACAAATTACGATTCGATGTCTTATATATTGTTTAGCAAGGTTAAATGTGTTACTTCATTTCCAAATTTGAAAATTCTTTAGCTAGAAATTACATACTTTAAATACTCAATGAATTTTTCACTTATTTTAGATATTCTTGAAAACAGCTCTTAGGTTTACCGTAAACTTCGTTTATAGATTACATACACATAAATTTAGAATTTTTTTACTTGCATCATTTCTTTTAGAAAATTTAGTTTTAGGGCAGTTGTTTGTGGTAGGCTTCTTTGTAAGGTTATATTTCAATTTAATAAAGGTTATGCAAAAGTGTTATAATGTTGGATAAAATTAAATGTTATTTGCTAAAATATACAAATATTTTAAATAAAAATAAAAATGTTTTTAAGTGAACACACCAAATGTAAGTACTTCCCAATTATGAGGGATAGGAGCTACTAAAAAGTTATTAGAACCTTAATATATCAAAGAAGAAATACGGCTAACAAATCTAAAACATAAGTGGAAAATAAGAAAGCACAAGTTAGTGTAATTTACAGATCTAATATCTATTTATTTAATACGAAGAAAAGGATATATTACGTGTTTTTATTTAAGTAGTTATACGTGTATTTTTTATTTTTTTTACAATTCTCTTGATTAAAGAGGTGTAGGTTGGCTGCATTGTATGGAGTGAGTAGGTTGGTCCCAAGGACCTTTCACAGACTGGACCTGTTCGCAGACCTTATATAGTGCTTCAAGTAACTTTCCCCGGCCAACCTAACCAGTAAGCACTGCTAGCTTTGAGAGCACCGTACAACATCCCTAAATCTTCAATGCATATGCGCATAAATGGCAAAAAATAAGCTACTTTGAACACAATCACGACTCTCTTTAGCTTAAATATCATAATTTAATCGACCAAATTTTCTTTTGACTAATAATTTACTCGAGTAAAAATTGTCCTTAAATTAGGAGATTTTAATCAAGACTTATGTCTCCGCAATATTTTTTCAAGAACGCCTCGAACTCATTGAAGCTTGGTGCCAAAAAATGGAGAATTCAACTCCACACTGCTAGTTGCGTACAAACAAACTTTCACTTTACGAAGATAGACCTGACAACCTTTACACATCAATAACACTGGCATAACCACTTCTACACGAGTTCTGGTACTTATGGCTTCACTTAGATAGTCCCTCACAAAAGACTTAAAAGGCAGGAACTCCTGCCTAACGATTACACAACAAACTCTTTCTTTACAGAACCTTACTTCGACCAATATGGATTCATGGAGCAGAATCGTGGGCTACACCTTTCATCATTCAATCCTTACAATCCGAAATCCTTCAAAGAATTGTAAACGCCCCTTACTAGACCTCTAAATCTACCCTCCATCATAAAATTAAAGTTTCCAATGTCAATGAAGTCTCCTAATCCACACCCGATTCCTAAATTACTATCTCAATCTAGCAGATCACCCGAACCCTCTCGTCCAATCTTTCATTCCAAGCCTGATAATCCTCCAAGTCGTTTAAAACGGTGATCTCCTCTAACCACTTCCTTCAACCTAGAGCATAGCCAGCACTGGCTAGTTTCTCTCATCAAGACCACCTTTTGCTGATGTATATAATGCACAGTTGTCTACAATCGAAGCATTACACTTGATACAAGCATTTAGTTTAGGTTAGATTCCCTTGGAGTTGATCGGTCAGTCTATTCTACCTCGACCCAAGGATTTGTTGTGACAGCCTGAAGATGGGGTACCCCTCAAGTTTTATCCGTTTGGTTAGACTGAAGAGTCTGAAACGGATTCCTGGGTCAAGATTGAAGACACGAGGATTTCTTCTTCAAAGTGCCGAATCCTCACAGCCAAGCATAACCTTCACTCTGATTTCAATACGTGCAATCCCGTTTCTTCTTCTTGCTGTCAAAGCTACAAAGGCTATTTGTTGATAGGCCAACGTGATGCGTTTGTTTATACAGTCTGCTTTAGTCCTACAGGGTTACGATCGTCCGTATGGAGTAATGCCGCAATGATTAATTTTGGTTAATAAACAAACTCTCCTGAGATTTATCACTTTACCAATTGCTACGTACTATTTGTGCTACTTCAAAGCTTTGTTGGTTTCACTAATTTGCATTTTCTTTTGCTGAAAACGGTTCAGGAACCATAGGGAGGGGTTCCCCGGACAAGCAATTGAAAAATTATGGTCAAAACGACAAAAAAGAAATATATTAGAGGTGAGAAAAATAGTTAAACTTTCCTCAATTAACTGCAGAACAGATCCAAATTAGTTAAACCAAATATACAACCACAACATAATAAAAACTCAATCAAGAAGGTCGTGGCAACATCTGCTATTACAGTCTTCTGATTGTAACCACAACAAAGTAACCACAACCTTCACATGGATCACACTCCTTTGTGTAGCACACATCATGACAGTCTCTGTTGACAATCATCCTAGCCGAAACGTTTGACAAATAGAGAATGATTTGATTTTACTTTGGACATCTAATCGTGCCAGATTTTTGAATTTGAGTTCAATGGAAATATCTGTTTTCAGGTCAACTGGATTAACTGGAAATTGATGTGAGTATGCCCTTTCTATCTCAAAAATGGAAAATCCCTGTAAGTTGAAATTTAAGGTGCCTCCCTCCTAAAAAAAAGGATGCCCCCAATAAGGTACTAGTCAAAATCTTCTAAGGGAAGTGTCCATTTACTACATTAAGTTTTTCAAGTTCTCCTCTAAAACGACTCAAATGACTTACTTTAAATATGGCGTACTGTTTTTTAAAAAATTTAGATCCATAAATTTGGATTAGGGGCACTTTTGGAAGAGAGAGTGGTTAGGAATCTCTTTTAAGTGTTACCATTACTGTTCAATGAACCTGTTAGCCACCTACGTAACAATAATAATAAAATTTGAAACAACTTTTTTGAAATTTAAAGCAAATAAATAGCTGAAATTTGTTAAACTACGCTCACAAAACTCTGGAGAAGTTCCCAGTGAAGGGTGACAGTGACCACCCGACGCCCACAAGAACTTGTTTTCAAAATACTTTCTCCATCCTTCGGAGGGGAGGAAAAAGTAAACAAATAAAAAATAATAATAACATGGAAAGGATTAGCTATGCGGTTAGCGCACACGGAGATCCTGAGTTCGAATCCAGATGCTGGCCCATGGATTTTTTAGGAGTTCTTACAGCTCACTGTGCAGTGATGGGCAGTGTTGTCTGTAACGAGAGAACACTGTCCGGAAGCAGGGTGACATTTCTTTGTTATGTACGGTCCTAACTCTTGTTTACTATTAAAAGAGGGGGTGTAAAATGTATTCAAAAAACATCACCAGATGTGTAAATTACCAAAACGATTTTTTGAGAAATCGATTTCAAAAAGGTATTTTGGTATTTCTAACTTTCTTTAAAAGTAATCCACACATCAGATATAAAAATCTTTGAGGTTATAAAGTTTATATTACTGTTAAAAAACCTCAAAATTGCCCTCAAATGTTAAATTGTTGTGAAAAGAATTTATAAATCGCAATCGTACGATAAAATTGAAACTTGTGTGGGGGGGCCCAATTTAACTTCTAGGATGTTCTTGATTGCTAATGCAATGATTGATGCATATATTTTTCCACCGGTGCTCGCTGCATATAATCATGGAAACATAAAAATGCAATTACAAGAACTATTTTTGCAGTTAACATTGAAAAGAAGCAGTTATTACAGACAGCTAGTGTAGTCCTTATTAAGGAATTGTCAAAACTATAATTTAGTCATTTAAGAAATATTAGCTGTGACTATAGCGACGACATTGTACGGTAGTGCGTCAGATCTTCTATTAGTTAAAAGGTCATTTAATTTTTGTTTTTTATTTTTAAAGATGTCGTCTCAGAAATAAAAGCATTCTCTGCCCACTGCCACTAATTCTACCTTTAATATTATTTTAAAACAGATTGGCGAATAGAAATAAACATTTTTGTCCGATACAGGCTGTTATATAATTTGTTTGTACATAATTCTCTTTGTAAAACTATGCTATAACAAACCATAAAAACAAAGTAAGATTTGCTAGCATATTTTCTACAATGTAGAGTAGGAGGTATGTCCTCCTATCCCTACTCCAAATTAATACCAAACAAGTTTCTAACCCAAAACAATGTGACGTCATCGCTCATTTTGTTTGCACTTGTAATAAACTATTTGTATTTCAATTGTTTGCAAACAATAGCAAGCAAAAAAAAAATCAATTATATTTTCTACGCTTGAATTTTCTAGTTTCCCAGCTTTAGAATAATAATTAACAACAGTCTGGCACGTTATATTGGGTTAATGAAAATTTTTCTTTCTCATATTATAAGTTTTATTTTGAACTCTTAATGGAAATATTCGCTTAGGAAGTCACTTAAATCCGAATTATTATTATTATTTTTTTAACAACTTAGATTTTACGTAGGCACCTACCTATTATATTTTATTACTATCGTATTTTATTGCTACTGTATTTTTTTACAACCGTTTTATTAAATAATTGTTCAAAACTAAAATGTTTAATTTTCTTTTTGTTGTTTCTGCAAAAAATTGCCACATGAGTAAATTAATAATTTGATATCAGTGAAAAGTCGGTTACGTAACTTCCCAGTTTTCTGCATTTACACCTCTCCGTTCGAGTTAGGGTTTTATTAAAAACAAAACAAAAAATCCATATGGTCTTGAAGCTCAATAAATGCACAATTTTTCGTGTAATTGGGTGACTCCTTGATTTATTAATCATTGAAAAAATAAAGTAAAAATTTCATTGTTTATAAGAAAGGTTTTGAGGCTCTGGGTTAAGCAGATTTATAGGAAATTTAATGCTCTTTCGTTTGGAATAAGCAGATTTGTTGTAGGATAAAGGATAGAAAAGTTATGGCTGTTTTTATGGTGGATAACACGAATATCGAGACGGAAAATTTAAAAATGCAAATATCTTGCGACACTATTGAGAATCGGGACAAAATGAATAGAATAGTGGAATATTTTGCAATATGTTTGCTAGGATTCGGTCAATAAAGTTAAAGATCTTTTCGCCAACGTTTCATCAAATTTACTGTCTTCATCAAGTACTATATTTTAATGGTATTTATTACTTGTAACTATTTTTTTTTTCTTAAGGCGTGTAAAACATCTGAAGTTATTGCCGCCTAAGGCCTTTTTTCAGTCCAATAATGCTGGCTTCTCAAATGAGTAATCTCTCATCACAAATCAACGCTGCCATCAATGGTCAGTAAACTGTTGTAAGTATATAGGAAAAGCAACTGGATTCGAACCTGTTACCTCCGCGTGGGAAAACGATACGCTAACCAATCAGCTAATCCTCTCCCTAGTAAATATTTGTGTGTATTCAATAACAAGAACATTGAAGTTCATCTTCAATTTGTTTGTGATAAACCTTAAACATGTGTCCATTATTATTATTCTTCGATTGGAAGTATCATGAGTATAACTGATTATATACGAGGGTCGTTTGAAAAGTCCGTGCAAAAATAAAAACTACTTAATTTTTTGGGGTAAACCTTTTTTATTTTTCAACATAATCTCCTTTTAGGCTTATACACTTCGTCCAACGCTGCTCTAGTTTGTTGATCCCTTCCGAATAATAGGATTTGTCCAAGTCTGAAAAATAGCCATTCGTTTCTGCAATCACCTCCTCGTTTGAATAAAATCTTTTTCCCGCCAGCCATTTCTTCATATTGGGGAACAAATAGTAGTCCGAGGGAGCCAAGTCTGGAGAATAGGGGGGATGAGAAACGAGTTGGAACCCTATTTCCATTAATTTTGTGACCACAACTGCTGAGGTGTGAGCTGGTGCGTTGTCGTGATGGAAAAGGACTTTTTTGTGGGCCAATCGTGGGCGTTTTTCTTGCAGCTCGGTTTTCAAACGGTCCAATAACGATGAATAATTTGCACCTGTAATAGTTTTACCCTTTTCCAGATAGTCGATGAGGATTATTCCTTGCGAATCCCAAAAGACAGTCGCCATAATCTTTCCGGCCGAAGGAACGGTCTTCGCCTTTTTTGGCGCAGATTCCCCCTTGGTAACCCATTGTTTAGATTGTTCTTTGGTCTCAGAAGTGTAGTGATGTATCCATGTTTCATCCACAGTGATGAAACGACGCTTAAAGTCCTGCGGATTCTTCTGGAACAGCTGCAAACCGTCCTTGCAACACTTCACACGATTTCGTTTTTGGTCAAGCGTGAGCAATCGCGGCACCCATCTTGCGGATAGCTTTGTCATGTCCAAATGTTGATGCAAAATATTATGTACCCGTTCATTCGAGATGCCCTCAGCACTAGCACTCTCACGCACCTTCACTCTTCTGTCATCCATCACCATATCATGGATTTTATCAATGATTTCTGTAATAGTAACCTCAACAGGGCGTCCAGAACGTTCAGCGTCACTTGTGCCCATATGGCCACTCCGAAAATTTTGAAACCACATATTAACTGTTCTAATCGAAGGTGCAGAGTCACCATAATGTTTATCAAGCTTCTCTTTAGTCTCCTGAGGCGTTTTGCCTTTCATAAAGTAGTGTTTAATCAACACACGAAATTCTTTTTCGTCCATTTTTTGAAAATCACTCGACTTCCTCGAATCAAACGAATGCCAAACACAAAGAAATAGACCGATCTGGCTGAAACTTGGTGTGTGTTCTTTCAAGAGATGTTACTAACTAAACATAACCTCGATACGCGCCAGTGGTGCTATCTCTCTGACTTTGCACGGACTTTTCAAACGACCCTCGTAATTAGTATAACATATGTTTTATGTAATTTAAATACAAACATTTTGCATATGTAATTCATATTAATTTTGAGCTACATATATGGCAACCCAATAAATTAAAGATGCTAGAGAGAGTGCACAATTTGAGTGTCTTACAACTTTACACTGTAATCAGTTTTGTGACAATCGCTACGCTATTAGAATCTTTAATGAGGTGAAGTTGGATGACGTCAAATTGATTAGGCTTCTTTTATATGCCTGTTGCCCATTCGAATATCAGTTCTAAGAACAACTTTTCTATTTTTATTTACTTATTTATTTATACATATATTATAATAATACTGTAATAATATGTACTATAATAATATGAACTATAATAATACGAACTATAATATTATATACTATAATAATAATCAATAATTAAAATTATTATAAATTACATAATATTATTATAGTGGATCCGATGTATCCATGTGCCCTCTCCTTACTGACTTATTAAAAACAAAGATATGATTTATATATATTAATGCAAACATTAATTATAATATTATTATTATAAATTATATATTATATATAATTATAATAATATATATTATATATAATTATAATAATATATATTATATTATAATTAATTATATTATATTATTATTTTTTTAATGATTTAAAGCGAGTCAACATCTGAGGTTATTGGCGCCCGGAGCTTTTTTTCAATGCACTGCCGACCTCTGGACAATGTTCTCTCATTATAGACAACACTGTCCATCACCGGTCAGTTGGTAACCGTAAAAAAAAGTTTACTTCGCAGAAAAGTGTTCGGAAACTTAGCGTAAAAAAATGAATTTAAAAGAAATGGGCATTTAGGTTAGATGATAACGCTTCAATAATTCGCCATTACGTTGACGGAATTTAGTATCGCTCGCTTCCATACTGAAAGCCGTTTGTTCTTTCTTTTAGAATTGTACAGATATTCTGTTGACATACGTATAAACACAGTCGTACGCACATCTTGAGCTAACAACTCTTCCTCCATAGTACGAGACCCTGGAAAATGGATTGCATAATTGAAATCAATGTTGAAAATTTCGACACGATTAAGCAGTAATACCACCTCCTTTTATTTGCTGTAAAAGAAAGTAAAAAATCCAATGTGCTCCCTCCACTCACTCAAAATGTTTATATTATGCATTAAAAATGCATTTTCACCACCATATTGGTAGTTTAAAAATCTCCCACCCATTTTGTCTAAATAAGGTGATGTCATGGATAAATCTGAAACATTCTTTTGACTAAACCGGTTTTGTAAGTTAAATAAAAGAAGTGAATGCACACTGGTCTAGACGTAGGATTGTATTTATGTTTTTAACTGGGACTTTAGAGTGCTGGCATGACGTCACAACACAAACTAGCTTCCTCAGAAACATCCATAAAGTCACATCCGGTGTGTGTAATTTTAAACAACTTTCTCTGTAATATTATTACCAATAGTTGTGACAAATGTTTCTCGTTATTTATTTTTTGTTTTCTCTCACATTTCTGCAAACTAAAAAGTTAAGGAAACATATTTTCAGCTAAATATGTAGGCGCCACGGTAGCCGAGCGGTTAAAGGCGATACCCGCAAAGCTAATATGTATTGTGGTACTGGGTTCGATTCCCGGTCTCTAGGCTTTGGATTTTATTTAATTGTTAATAAAAGAAATTTACAGTAAAGTATGTTTGCTAGTCGTCTCCGTCCGCAACACCTAATTTGGTAGTTTGACGTAAAAAGCTAGCCTGAAAAAAAATAGGCAATTACTTTACTTGTAGGTGGTAAAAAAAAGAAGCTCCGAACAGTCCTTCTCTAGCTACTGACAACCTATCCATTACCGGACAGAGAGCTGTAAGAAGCTTCTAGAAAGAGAAAATCTAAGTACTAACAGCTGAATTCGAACCTGGGATCTACACGAGGGAATCCAATACGCTAACAATTGAGCTAACCTTTCGTATCGTTAGAGCTATTGTTGAAAGAATCACGTAAAACTGTAAAAAAAAAGAGAACAGAATCAGTTCAATAAAAACTGATAATTCTCCGATTCAATGGTGATATCGCTTGTTAGCGACAGAATAACCTGTCTCATTCACTTATTACTGGAACGAACGGCGTAATTTATGGCAGATGTCATATTTAATTGGTGCGTTAAAAATAGCAAAACTAGAGTTATAGCTATGTTTTATCAAATTAAATGGAATTATGGTTTAAAGAAAATGTTAGAATATACCCATCAGATTGTTTTTAGTTATTTACAAACAGACATAAACGTGATGTAATTCGTATCATTGGGTAAACATGCAGCTCTTTATAATGTATTGAATGAGATCATACGATCATTATTCACTAGAAACATTAAATAAACATATAGTTAAGTAATTTTTCTGTAAAAACAAAGAGAGGTTACATCTTGGTTACATGACTAGCTTTTTAAAAAGATTAACTGAATCGATTTTCAAGAAAAATCGAAAGAACTGTTCAAAAATTTCCCACTTCCAGACTCAATTCAAATTTTAGTAACTCACTTGATTCGCAATATTATGTAAGTGATTGGGGTCATAAATGACGAATATTATATTGGTTTCATGACCGTAAATTATTAAACTAAGGATTCAAAATTGGCGAGGAATCGGTCAAATAAAAAACAACAATTCGTCTTTTTGCCATACAAAAAAAAAAAATATATTGTATTTTATTTATTTATTTAAATTTTTATATTACTGATTTTACAATTCTCTAAATTGTTTGAATTGTTTCATTTGTAATATCCAGGCCCTGAAGAAGGTAATATATTTGTCGAAACGTTGGCAAGAAGACGAGTTGTTGTTTTCATTTGGGACCGATTCTTCGCCAATTTTGAATCCTTAATTTAAGTCATTAATTACAATAAAATAGAACTTAAAAAAAAGAATTATTTTTTAAAAATTTGTTTAGTAACTTTTTTTGAAGTTACGCATCATTGCAACAAGGACAATCTTTCTATCTATCAAAACAATTTATAGATGCGTACAGATTAGATTAGATGAATTTCTGTATTTAATTTAAATTTACATATTACAGGGGTTCTGAAGTATAAAATAATTTTACGTAACCATTAGTATACGAGGGTCGTTTGAAAAGTCCGTGCAAAAATAAAAACTACTTAATTTTTTGGGGTAAACCTTTTTTATTTTTCAACATAGTCTCCTTTTAGGCTTATACACTTCGTCCAACGCTGCTCTAGTTTGTTGATCCCTTCCGAATAATAGGATTTGTCCAAGTCTGAAAAATAGCCATTCGTTTCTGCAATCACCTCCTCGTTTGAATAAAATCTTTTTCCCGCCAGCCATTTCTTCATATTGGGGAACAAATAGTAGTCCGAGGGAGCCAAGTCTGGAGATTAGGGGGGATGTGAAACGAGTTAGAACCCTATTTCCATTAATTTTGCGACCACAACTGCTGAGGTGTGAGCTGGTGCGTTGTCGTGATGGAAAAGGACTTTTTTTGTGGGCCAATCGTGGGCGTTTTTCTTGCAGCTCGGTTTTCAAACGGTCCAATAACTATGAATAATATGCACCTGTAATAGTTTTACTCTTTTCCAGATAGTCGATCAGGATTATTCCTTGCGAATCCCAAAAGACAGTCGCCATAATCTTTCCGGCCGAAGGAACGGTCCTCGCCTTTTTTGGCGCAGATTCCCCCTTGGTAACCCATTGTTTAGATTGTTCTTTGGTCTCAGGAGTGTAGTGATGTATCCATGTTTCATCCACAGTGACGAAACGACGCTTAAAGTCCTGCGGATTCTTCTGGAACAGCTGCAAACCGTCCTTGCAACACTTCACACGATTTCGTTTTTGGTCAAGCGTGAGCAATCGCGGCACCCATCTTGCGGATAGCTTTGTCATGTCCAAATGTTGATGCAAAATATTATGTACCCGTTCATTCGAGATGCCCACAGCACTAGCAATCTCACGCACCTTCACTCTTCTGTCATCCATCACCATATCATGGATTTTATCAATGATTTCTGGAGTAGTAACCTCAACAGGGCGTCCAAAACGTTCAGCGTCACTTGTGCCCATATGGCCACTCCGAAAATTTTGAAACCACTTATAAACTGTTCTTAATCGAAGGTGCAGAGTCACCATAATGTTTATCAAGCTTCTCTTTAGTCTCCTGAGGCGTTTTGCCTTTCCTAAAGTAGTGTTTAATCAACACACGAAATTCTTTTTCGTCCATTTTTTGAAAATCACTCGACTTCCTCGATTCAAACGAATGCCAAACACAAAGAAATAGACCGATCTGGCTGAAACTTGGTGTGTGTTCTTCCAAGAGATGCTACTAACTAAACATAACCTCGATACGCGCCAGTAGTGCTATCTCTCTGACTTTGCACGAACTTTTCAAACGACCCTCGTAATTGTAAATGTTATTATTTTTAATAATAAAATGAATTAAACATTCCTATTTAAAGAAAAGATAATAATAATGATTCTTAATGTAAATTAAATATAACTTAACATAAACATTCTAGCCAAACTCTATTTCTTCATTTGTTTATTACAAAATGATCTCAGCTTTAATGATTCCATTACATAATGGTAGATCTTATTTAGGTGATCATATGAGTTTATTTTGATAATATTTATTAATGGGGACACTTTTTGGAGGAACTCCGCCCTGTTAGTATCTTCTCAGTGTTGAATACAGCGGACAGACAAAGAGAAAGTACTCCAGTGTTTCAATTCTACTTAGATTGCACATCGTGCTGAGTTGTTTTGGTGCCTATGTGGTAATAACCATTTGTAGAACTGATTTTCAGTGCCTTGTAAATTCGATACTCGAATCTGGCTTTCTACTTTGAGTTTGTCTAAAGTGTAAGTATAATAAATGAGCCGTTTATTTTGAAAGTGGGGCAAATCCATTTTTGAAAAAAAAAATGAAGATAATGGTAATTATAGATAAAATTTAGTATGATCTTTTTATCTATAAACAATTTAGAGTCAAAAAAATTCAGAATCCTAATATTTGGGAGATGGAAGTTTTAGCTCTTAACAATATTGTAAATATGTTTAATTTGAAAATGGTGCAAGTCCATCTTAGGTTGAAATTATTTAACCACAAACAGTAAAATTTAACTCCGGTTGCTGTATGGTGAAGATGAAAAACCGTCGAAGCGACGACATCTCCCTAACCATCACCTTTGTTTTATTTCAATTTTTATCAAATGAATAAATATTTATATTAATTTGAATAGTATTTTGTTTTTATAGTTAAAAAAAGACTGATACGACTGAAATATTATCCATTTAAATCAACGATTACAATAATTCATTAATTTTGAAAGTGAGGCAAGTCCATTTAGTTATAATAAAACCTTTATTTTCCTTAGCCAGCACTATAAACACTATTGGATTATAAACTTACATTATCTAACACCACAAAATACCCAAAATATGTCTATTAATATTTACCAATATTTTTAAATTTATTGAACCGCAAAACCTTAAATAGCTCGAAATAACAAAAAATAGACTTGTCCCACTTTCAAAATAAACGGCACAAATACATATTTCTCAATAAGACCCAATAAACTAATTCGTAAAATCAATGCACTAGTTTTAAATAAAATAGCAAATAAATAAAATAATAGTCTATTCAGAAAAATTGTGTTTCTGGTTGATAGATTTATTTTTGATCGTGAAGTTACAGTTTGGTAATCCTGGTAATAACCAATTTGAATATAACCCGAACTTTATGCAATTTTAATTTTTTTTGTATTTATGTAGTTTACTTATACGTAGAGCAGAAGGAGGTCAATTATTCAAGAAGGGGGAGTCGAGCCGCAGAAACAATAAAGACAGCGTAGTTGGTCAGGGCCAATTAAGCAGATAAGAACCATAGCATTTAATGGAATAAGAAATGTTGTTAGATTCTACTGGTGGTGTTCTACGGCTAACTCAGAGTAAAGTAAAGTAATAGCCTAATTTTTCAGGCAGGGCTTAACGTCCAACTATCAAATTAGGTGTCGTGGACGGAGGCGACTAGCAAACATGCTTTACTGTACATTTTTTTTATTAACCATTAAATAAAATCCAAGACCAAGAGTCCGGGAATCGAACCCATGTACCATAACACATATTAGCTTTACAGGTCTCGCCTTTAACCGCTCGGCTACAGTGGCGCCTCTAAACCTCAATCTCACAGCTATACATCTGGCTGGAAGATCGCAAAGGAAGTATTTCACCGGACATCTGGAAAAGATGTTTAGTGTTTAGGAGAGAGCAAAGAGTGGGTAGATTAGATTCTTGACCAATCTAAGGCGCCAATTGACGTGCCGAAAGATGAACGAAGGTGATAGTGTGTCGTTCGTATACGGACGCTCCGAGTTTAGAAGAAAGTCACATTGAAGTAGCTCTACCAATTTTTGCCTTTCGCAATCTTTAGAGGACATTTGATTCTCAATAGCCTTACATAAATGTCGAATGGTGGACAGAAAAATACGTTGTAGGAGGTGTTTAAGGTTTAAAGAATCTGCTAGCACCTTCTCTTCTAGGGATTTACCTGGCGTTCACCCAGGTATTAGGGCAGAATATGTTCTCCGTATGGAATTGAAAAAGATTAGAATTAGTTCTGTGAAAATTACTGCCTACAGATAATGTAAAACAAAGTAAAGTAATCGTCTATTTTTTCAGGCGGGCTTTACGTCCAACTACCAATTAGGTGTCGTGGACGGAGGCGACTAGCAAACATACTTTACTTTGAATTTTTTTTATTAACCATTAAATAAAATCCAAGGCCTAAAGACCAGGAATCGAACCCAGTACCACACAATGCATATTAGCTTTGCAGGTCTCGCCTCTTAACCGCTCGGCTACCGTGGCGCCTACCACATATTAATATATATTTTTTCTAACAAATCAAAAGTAGCTATACGCGGGATTCGAACTAGGGACCTCCCATTTACAAAGACACTCTCATAACCACTAGACCAACACCAAAAAAAAAAAAAAAATTAAAAAAAAATGTTAGTTTCTTCAGTACTTTGTTCTTTAATTGATTTAACAATTGCTTTATAGGTTACAATTTTAACGTTTTCTATTAACCTTTTAGCTGTTATTAATGGCTCGATGTTAATAAGCTCATAACTATTTATTCTGTGCCGAGGTGAAATTCTTTGCCAACAGTTTTCGTTTAAATTCATTAATTTGAGATTTCTAAATGTTGCGCAATTTACAAAATATCTGAGAAGTTTTTAAAATATCTTTTCTTAAATCATTCTTCAAATTTCCACTTATCACCGTTACAATTTTTAGTTAATAGCACCAAAAGAAAAGGTGATGATTACAATCGACCGCCATTTTTCAATATAAAGTGGTCGTGTGAGTGTAGAGTTTAGTCTCAGTGGTACCAATTTAAAAGGAAGTATTCTGAAACATAGCGTAAAAAAAAAAAAGAATTAAAAAAACTAGATAGACATTTAGGCTACTTCTAAAGCTTCAATAATTGGCCACTAGGTTGAATTTTTAATTGTGCGCTTTATTCTATGAGCTATGATGTATTCTCTCCAATTCTATTAGTTCAAGATGAAACAAGTGTGATAGACTTAATAATGTAGTCTTATTTGAAAGCTATTCAATTGATGTCCCTGATCATAAACTTAAAGTCAGATAGATGACCTATCAAGCCTTCTGTAGTTTTTGCTTTTCACGTAAACATAACAGTTTTATTAAATTTGAACTTTTTATTGGTATTATTATTACCAATTTTTTTTTCCCCACGTAACGCGACAAACAGATTTTGCTTGATATAAATACTGTTGCCCGAGATAAACTACGAATATGACATTATTGTTCGCATTAATATTTCTGATGCGAGCTTGTTATCTCTCTGAGATAGTATTTAACGAGCTAGCAGCAGTTCATTCAAGGTTCTAACGTTGTTTTCACGCATTATATGCAGAAAAATCTCAACTATATAATTAGCCTTAGCTTTTGTTCTTATTCTTAAATGTGGCCAGTGACCAGGTTTAATACTACGGGCTAGAGGCAATCGTCTAACAAAGAAATAGCCACAGATCGTGGGAATTTAAGTAACACATAACGTTAATTCAATTTAATTTCGCGTTTACTCATTTTCATGAGTAATAATTTGTATAAAATCTCTGTTGGTTTAGTCAATTCCACGTAAACACCCATATTCCAACTACAATTTGAGTACTTCAATTGATTTTTAATTAAACATTAAATCTTATCTCTAGATAATTCACTTAAATTTACTTTAAATGTATTTATTTACGTAAACGTAGTTTATATTTACATATTTACATCATAGATAACAAAAAATCTGATGTAAACACCAATTTCTCCTACTGCAGTTTAAGTAACATTTTTTTTGAAAATGTATTTGTACCAAAAAAAAAATTGTCTAGGGAAGTGACACTATCAGAATGTAAATCTTCTTAATTTTGAACATTTTGTTAAATATTTAAATATCACTTCAGTGATAGAACTATAGAAATGTCCAAATCACCCCGTTACCAGAATAAATCGAATTCCCTGGAAGAAAATGCTTTAAATACAATTTTCGGAATAAATATTATGCTCAATCAATATTAAAAGTTTAAAGAAAAACGCTGTAGCTCAATTTGTTTTGTTTTAACAAAAAATTTTCATACAGGCTTTAACATCCAACTAAGAAATTTGTTGTCAAAGGACGGATACGATTAGCAACAAACATAATTTTACTGGAAACTCACGTTAACCATTTAATAAAAAAATCCAAGGCCTAAGTATGGGAATCGAACCCAGAACCACTATATATATCAGCTTAATAGGTTACGCCTCAAACCGCTCGGCTATCGTGGCGCTTAAAGTGTACGATATTGTTCGACAAAATCTGTTTAACATAAACAAATAAATGAATAGGTTCAGTTAAGTACTTCAGTAGAAGATTATTATTATTGTTATTTATATTAATATTATTATTATTGTTATTGTAATTGTTATTACTATTATTTTAATTTCTTTTTGTGGTTGATTGATTCAACCAAGAGAGAAGAGAAATTATAGCCATTTTCAGTCTTACTTTTTTTTAATTTAATTTTGCCAAGCTTTCGACTTCTGGACTAGGCAATCTTCAAGCTTTCAACTGATAAGTAAACAAATGGCATTGTTTTTGTTTCATAAGATTTTGCCAAGCTTTCGACTTCTGGACTAGGCAATCTTCAAGCTTTCAACTGATAAGTAAACAAATGGCATTGTTTTTGTTTCATACGATTTTGCCAAGCTTTCGACTTCTGGACTAGGCAATCTTCAAGCTTTCAACTGATAAGTAAACAAATTGCATTGTTTTTGTTTCATACAATTTTGCCAAGCTTTCGACTTCTGGACTAGGCAATCTTCAAGCTTTCAACTGATAAGTAAACAAATGGCATTGTTTTTGTTTCATACGGTAGGTAGTGCATAACCGTGTATTGCTCTTCACAGTTGATTATTTCTTTGTTTGTGACTGAGTATAAATTCCCTGAATTGCTTTAGCCTAGGCTGACTAACCATTTACGGGAACTTACCTAATGTAAATTTACGTCCAATTTTTAGCACGTTAACTGCTTTTCAGACCCCTGAGAATGTTATATACAATGCTTTCACCAGAGAACGATATTACTTTAATATATGCGCTGGTAATTTTTCAAATAAATGCCTTATAGTAGAAGGTAAAGTAATTGCCTATTTTTTTTCTCAGACGGGGCTTGAAGCCCAACAATAAAATGGCAACTAATTAAAATTTTCCGTCGATATACCGCCCTAGGTCATGCATGTTCCTTATATTAAGTGCGGCCACATTGAACTGAAAAGAATACTGTCGAATAATGGAGGCTGATCAAAAAGTAAGAGGTAAAACGAGATAGCACCTCGGGCTGTTGATTGTCCTGGTTTTTCATGTAATCATAATATTATGTTTTTTATTTCTTTTATTTATCTAAATAAGATTTTATTTGTTAATAATTATATTATTCAATGTAATTTCTAAATAAAGGTTGCTTTCTTTCTTGTTTTTATTTCTACACTTTTATAACCTATACTTTTTCTATTTCTATACTTTTAAAATTAAAATTTGTGCTTGAGTATCCGGACTACCGGATCCAGGCCCGGATTACAGCATAACAATCCATTTCTAGAGTGTCAGTAGTGTTTTAGGGCTAAAGATTTAGTTAACCTGTTGTCCACAGTTAGCTGTAAATGACAAAGAAGTTCACAAGCCTTTGGCAATATGTATCGCAGAAAGTGACAATGTACTGAATCTCCGTGATGTAGTTAACGAATAATAGTGATAAAGTAAATGATAATAATAAAGTGATGAATTCATGTTTCTGTACAGATATGAAGGATTTGAACAATTGAATCTTGACTTTCAGCTTGAATGTCCTTAATAATGGTAAAAGACTGCGTTACAGTTCAATTTTTTTTTGTTATAGGAAAAACCATTATTATTTTGTTTTTCATGCACTATCAGAGAGGTTCAATCCTTAAAAACCCTCATGGTATTGCTGTTTAGAAAATAACCTAGTATTAAGCTGACTAGAGTTAATTTAATTGACTACGGTAATAACGTTTCACTGAGTGTTGCAGTTTCTCGCAGAGGTTATTTTGTTACTAACTAACTACTAAACAAATATAAAAACCTATCTCCTACATATTTGATTCTCCTACAGTTTCTCCCAATCACATTAAAATGAAAAATATTTAATTAGTTATTAAACTAAAATAGTAAAGCGAGCTTCGACTATGGTGCATTCTCGAACATGTTAAGAACAATGTGCGCATCTAAATGGCTTGCATATAGTGAATCAAAGAAATTATGTTCATTATATTTTATTCGACCTTATCTTGGATTATCTTCCTTCAAAAAACAAAAATCTAGTACGGTTTTTATGTATTGTAGAAATCTGGTAATTCATCATTGCCCCTTCGCCAATAGGTTAAAATCGCCCACATTGGGTTTCCTAATAGTACATCTGCAAAGTTTTTGGCACAATGAGTATCTTTTGGATGCAGAGCCTAAGGAATAGGCCATATTTTTATCTACTCTACCAATTAAAATAGGTGCTTAGAATACTTTAAAGTTTTAAAGAAAATCGTGAGAACCTTTTTTTTTTTTTGAGATACTGGGAAAAAACTGATTCATTTAGACCTCACGTTGTTTTGAAAAAAACAAAAAACAAATGAATTAATAGAAATCACAAAGCAAAACAAAATCTGATATGAAAAACATGAGTTTCTTTTTACTACTATCTCAAGATTCCAAACTTACATGAGTTTCTATTTACTACTATCTCAAGATTCTAAACTCACATGAGTTTCTTTTTACTACTATCTCAAGATTCCAAACTTACATGAGTTTCTTTTTACTACTATCTCAAGATTCTAAACTGACATGAGTTTCTTTTTACTACTATCTCAAGATTCCAAACTCACAAATTCTCTTCCAATTCCCAACGTTTGAATCAAATTCAATTCTTGCTAGTATTGTACAGTTTGTAAATTACACTCGCGTTAGTCAATTAAACTGTTTATAAATAAAATATCGGTAATAGCCCAGATTTGATTGGCCAGCATTATTATCTTCCAAAATATTTCCACCTCTACACATATAAATGATAATAAATATAAGTTTAACCAGATAAAAATTACATAATTTGTAAATCAGGTGGTGATAATCTTGTACATTTTTATCTAAACTACCTCCCAGCTAGCATTTTTACGTGACAGGTGGTTGTCTAAATATTTCACTTATTCTGATAGATTTGTAAATCTTTTAGTTTGAAGCTCCAGAGAAAGAATAAATAATATTTTTCTTTACACAATTCAAGCTCTTCACCAGCTAAGGCTACAATAGCAAGTGAAAACGTGTGCTTTATGTATAAATTCAAGTAAATTAGAATTTAATTAAATGTTTTTTTTTTCTTTGTAATTTTAATTTTAGGCACTGTAAGTTTCTAGTTCATATAATTAGAGTAAGTTGTAATCAACTAGTTGTTCTTTTAATTTTAAATTATTAATTATATAACTGTTTGTATACATTTTATTATAATTATTCTATATTTTAGTTACTTTCACTTTACTTTTAGTTATTTTAGTTATTCAGGATTTGATGGTTTCAATTTTGTCTTTATTGATTTTTGCTTAAAAGTTGCACACATGCAAGGCAGTCTTTTTGGTAAAAAATATACATTACTTTAGGCAAATGAATATATTGTTAGCAGTTAATTATACCAAAAAGCAACCTAACAAGAAAGCTTTCCCAAACCCAATCCAAGGAATTTTCTAAAAAAAGAATTTTCTCAGTAAAATGATTGCAAGCAAAAATTATTAACTCTATTTGTATTTAATGTACATATATATTGGAAATTTACAGAAGAGCTTGAGATTCATTTTCCCACAAAGTGAATAATCCATTGTGTAAAGGAATATTTTAGGGTTAAGGAATTTTCTTCAAACTCTATTTTAGCAATACGTTTAAACTTCATAATAGTATTTAAGAGATTCAAGAAACTTCATATGAACTAACTAATATAAGTGTAATAAGTTTTAAGAAAATTGTTCGAGCGATTTTTCAAAAAAATCTTTTTATAAAAATGAAAAAATGATCCAGTTATATGGCACTTTGTTTATTTTATCTTATCTTCAATTTTAAAAGTACTCATCTAAATGAATGGTTTATTATGCGAAGATAACAATAAATAAGTTGAAGCAGTTTTTCAGACAATTAATTATAACTAATAACTCATAAATAACCTTCTTTATAATAATTTAATAATAATAAATTAATAATTTATAACTTTACAGTGATTTTTCCCATAATTTTAGATAACCTCGCCACATACAGACCGGCTAAGATAAACAAAAAATAGGCAAACAATTTTTAAAAATTTGTAAATTAATAATAACGGAACATTATAAGATGAATTTAGGGTAAAAACGTATAATCGAAAAATTTGACAATTTTTTCCTTATATTATTTCACCAACAAAATTTAAAAAATTATAAACAAAGTCGTGAAAAGTGTTAAGACCAGATATTAAAATAAATAAATCGTGTTCATGAGCTTCAAAAACATTGGGAAATTCAAAAATAAATTTAAAAAAAATCTGGAAGGCCTAATATTTCCGAAATTTCCTTCCTTGAATTTGAATCGCTTGTCCAAATTTTTGAAAATGATCGAAAGAGAAATTTAAATTCAAGCGACATGTGTATCATACGTTTTAAGGTTTTTTTTTTTTCTTTTTATATAGAAATCGAGCCTTAATTTTCTACGTGAATCAGCGTAACTTAAATAACCAGAAGATTGCCGAAAGTGCAAGAATTGATTTTAAGGAGTATAGATGCAAAATATTAAAACAAAGTAGCCCCCACTTTTATTCAGGTCTGCTTTTTGCGATTTTCTCATTAACTGTTTTTATGTAAGTTATGTATGTGTACGCGAAGAAAGGAAAAGTTCAGCAGACAATGTAAAGTAGTAATACCTCTTTTTCAGTAGGGCTTTACTGTAGACACTTATGTATTAGTGTCGTGGACGGAGGCAACTAACTAATCATACTTAAGTAAAAGTTATTCTTATTAAACATTAAATAAAAATATTAGACCCAGACCGGGGGATCGAACCCAATACCACAAATACATCTTCTTAGCTTAGTAATACTTGCCTCTAACCGCTCGGCTACCGTGACCTTGCTATTAATTGTACTTTATACAAACATTAAGATAATAAAATGCCACTTTACTGAATGGATTTTTTCAGTTTTTTAAATAAATTTTCCTGTAAATAACTCCAATGTTGTTTTATTTATTAAAATAAGAATTTGTTACACAAATTGTATACAGGCAGATCTTACAAATTTATTTGAAACATTTTTTCTAGGTAAATACACTTATGGACACTTTTGGGAGAAAAATGGGAGTAGACTTGCCTTTTAAAATGCCTTATCGTTGTAATATACGGTTCCATCATCAGTATAATATTAATATGAATAAAGTATTTAACAAAAAAAAATTAATTTATGATAAAACGATGTTGTCTGGAAGTGCTACTTCATACTGAGCACATTTATTACATTTTAGCTCTTTCTCTGCAAAAAGTTGCCATCATTTTTTTTTAAAAATTAATTTTGTAAAACAAACTACTTATATGTAAATCTGTAATTTTTATTAGAAATGTATAATTGCTAGCAAAATTTATTTAAGTGGTGTTATTAGGAATGCGAGAAAATAAGCTGTAATCTATGTTAAGTATAATAATATTTTTGTGTATGAAAAGTCTAACCAAGAATATTAGTTCAATGAAAGTGTGAGGGTTTTTTTGAGTTTTCATATTTCAAAAAAAGAATCTCACCAAAATATGAACTGTACTTATTTATATCTTTCTCTTAGTTTGAAATTTTTTTAAAATTATTAAAATATTGATTTTAATAGGATTCTAGAGAAGTTGTGACGTCACGCTTCCATCAAAAGTATCTTTTTTTTTGTAGGGAATATTTAAATAATTAATGAATTATTACAAGGTAATATTCTAGCCTAATAATTTGTTAAGGGAAATAAAAGTATACTTACCCACAAGTACAAATCTCACAGATGCACTGCTCTTTGACGGTAGTAGTTTTCCTGATGTCTTCAACATGAGTCGTATCTTTCGTGACGATTTTCCGATCGATATGGGTTTTATCAGTAATCTCTAAAGTAACTGGTTGTTTGGGTTCTTTCGGCTCAGCAGGATGTTTAGGTTTTTTAGGCTCAGCAGGTTGTTTGGGTTCTTTAAGCTCAGCAGGATGTTTAGGTTCTTTAGGCTCAGCAGGATGTTTGGGTTCTTTAGGTTCAGCAGGTTGTTTAGGTTCTTTGGGTTCTCGAGGATACTTAGATTCTTCAGGTAAGGATTTAGTCCGGATTTCCTCAATATTCTGGGAATCCAGTGTCTTCACTTCTAAAGTGCTAAGTCCTGTACGGCTAACCGTGCCCTCTACAACATCTGGAAAATCAAGCCTTTCAGTAACTACTTCTTCACGTACAGTACCATCTGGGCCGATAATTTTCCTAATAATGGTGCGTTCACCTTGTCTAGTTAATTTACGACTGGTTTTCGTTTCGGATTTAACGATTTTTCCCCCGATCATGCGTACTGTGGATGTGGTCTCTTTCAACGTACGATCATCCGTAGGTTTTAAAGGAGTTAGCTGTTGAGGTTCCCTAGATTCATCAGTAGGTAGTCGAATTATATCTTCAGAGGTTTTGTCATCACCAGGTCGCCGAGGTCTACCTTCTGGAGTTCTCTCATCACCAGGTCTTCTACCAAGAGGAGACGGCTCCTCAACACCAGGTTTACGAGGTCTATCTGCTGGAACTATCTTATCTCCAGGTCTTTGAGGTTTATCACCAGGAGTTCCCTCGTCTCCGGGTTTTCTACCAAGTGGAGTAGGTTCCTTATCACCGGGTCTTCGAGGTCTACGTTCTGGAGTTGTCTCATCTTCAGGTCTACGCGGTCTACCTTCGGGAGTTCTCTCATCACCAGGTCTTCTACGAAGTGGCATAGGTTCTTCTCCAGGTTTCTTAGAAACTGGACTAGGTGTATCACGAGGTCCTCTCTCATGTGTTATAAAATCTTCAGTTTTTACAATTTTACCACCAATCATTCTAACAGTTGTTGTTGACTCCTGTACTGTTTTTTCTGTCGTATCGCGTGGTCTTCTGTCATCAGGTTTTTGACTTCTATCTTCTGGTGTTCCCTGATATACAGATCTTCTATCAGGTTGGGAAGGTTCTTCAGCACCAGGTCTTCGAGGTCTATCTTCTACTAGTTTTTCATCACCAGGTCTTCTACCAAGAGGCGTAGGTTCCTCAGAACCAGGTCTTCGAGGTCTACCTTCGGGTGTTGTCCCATCCTCAGGTCGTCGTTTTCTATCTTCTGGAGTTTCTTTATCTCTAGGTTGTCTACCAAGTGGTGTAGAATCTTCTCCAGGTTTTTTAGAACCTGGACTAGGTGTATCATGAGGTCTTCTATCATGTGTTATAAACTCCTCGGTTTTTACAATTTTACCACCAATCATTCTAACAGTTGTTGTTGACTCTTGAACTGTTTTTTCTGTCGAATCATATGGTCTTCTATCATCTGGTTTTTGAGTTCTACCTTCCGGGCTTCCCTGATATACAGATCTTCTATCAGGTTGGGAAGGTTCTTCAGCACCAGGTCTTCGAGGTCTATCTTCTACTGGTTTTTCATCACCAGGTCTTCTACCAAGAGGCGTAGGTTCCTCAGAACCAGGTCTTCGAGGTCTACCTTCGGGTGTTGTCCCATCTTCAGGTCGTCGTTTTCTATCTTCTGGAGTTTCTTTATCTCTAGGTTGTCTACCAAGTGGCGTAAAATCTTCTCCAGGTTTCTTAGAAGCTGGACTAGGTGTATCACGAGGTCCTCTCTCATGTGTTATAAAATCTTCAGTTTTTACAATTTTACCACCTATCATTCTAACAGTTGTTGTTGACTCTTGAACTGTTTTTTCTGTCGAATCATATGGTCTTCTATCATCTGGTTTTTGAGTTCTACCTTCCGGGGTTCCCTTATATCCAGGTCTTCTACCAGGTTGTGAAGGTTCTTTAGAACCAGGTCTCCGAGGACTATCTTCTGGTGTAGTGTCGTCTTCAGGTCTTCGAGTTCTACCTTCTGGAGTTCCCTCGTCTCCAGGTCTTCTACCAAGTGGCGTAGGTTCCTTATCACCGGGTCTTCGAGGTCTATCTTCTGGAGTTGTGTCATCTTCAGGTCTACGCGGTCTACCTTCGGGAGTTCTCTCATCACCAGGTCTTCTACGAAGTGGCATAGGTTCTTCTCCAGGTTTCTTAGAAACTGGACTAGGTGTATCACGAGGTCCTCTCTCATGTGTTATAAAATCTTCAGTTTTTACAATTTTACCACCAATTATTCTTACAGTTGTTGTTGACTCCTGTACTGTTTTTTCTGTCGTATCGCGTGGTCTTCTGTCATCAGGTTTTTGACTTCTATCTTCTGGTGTTCCCTGATATACAGATCTTTTATCAGGTTGGGAAGGTTCTTCAGCACCAGGTCTTCGAGGTCTATCTTCTACATGTTTTTCATCACCAGGTCTTCTACCAAGAGGCGTATGTTCCTCAGAACCAGGTCTTCGAGGTCTACCTCCGGGAGTTGTCCCATCTTCAGGTCGTCGAGTTCTATCTTCTGGAGTTTCTTTATCTCTAGGTCGTCTACCAAGTGGCGTAGAATCTTCTCTAGGTTTCTTAGAAACTGGACTAGTTGTATCATGAGGTCCTCTTTCATGTGTTATGAACTCTTCGGTTTTTACAATTTTACCACCTATCATTCTAACAGTTGTTGTTGACTCTTGAACTGTTTTTTCTGTCGTATCATATGGTCTTCTATCATCTGGTTTTTGAGTTCTCCCTTCCGGAGTTCCCTTATATTCAGGTCTTCTACCAGGTTCGGACGGTTCTTTAGAACCAGGTCTTTGAGGACTGTCTTCTGTTATAGTGTCATCTTCAGGTCTTCTAGTTCTACCTTCTGGAGTTCCCTCGTCTCTGGGTCTTCTACCATGTGGCGTAGGTTCCTTATCATTGGGTCTTCGAGGTCTACCTTCTGGAGTTGTGTCATCTTCAGGTCTACGCGGTCTACCTTCGGGAGCTCCCTCATCTCTAGGTCTTATACCAAGTGGCGTAGGTTCTTCTCCAGGTTTCTTAGAAACTGGACTAAATGTATCACGAGGTCCTTTTTCGTGTGTTATAACTTCTTCAGATTTTACAATTTTGCCACCAATCATTCTAACAGTTGTTATTGTCTCCTGCACTGTTTTTTCTGTCGTATCGCGTGGTCTTGTATCATCAGGTTTTTGACTTCTACCTTCTGGCGTTCCCTTGTCTCCTGGTCTTCTATCAGTTTGGAAAGGTTCTTCAGCTCCAGGTCTTCGAGGTCTATCTTCTGCTGTTTTGTCATCACCAGGTCTTCTACCAAGAGGCGTAGGTTCCTTATCACCGGGTCTTCGAGGTCTACGTTCTGGAGTTGTCTCTTCTTCTGGTCGACGCGGTCTACCTTCGGGAGTTCCCTCATCTCTAGGTCTTATACCAAGTGGCGTAGGTTCTTCTCCAGGTTTCTTAGAAAGTGGACTAGGTGTATCACGAGGTCCTCTCTCATGTGTTATAAAATCTTCTGTTTTTACAATTTTACCACCTATCATTCTAACAGTTGTTGTTGACTCTTGAACTGTTTTTTCTGTCGTATCATATGGTCTTCTATCATCTGGTTTTTGACTTCTTCCTTCTGGAGTTCCCTTGTCTCCTGGTCTTCTACCAGGTTGGGAAGGTTCAAAAGCACCTGGTCTTCGAGGTCTACCTTCTGGAGTAGTATCAAATGGTGATGGTTCATCTTCTTTCTTCTTAACATCTGGACTAGGTGTACCTTTATGTATTCTTTCATTCGTAATTACTTCTTCAGTTTTGATGAGTTTACCACCTATCATTCTTACTGTTCTTGAGATTTCTTCAACAGAAGTTTCTGTAGAATCTTGTTCTCTCTTATTGATGGGTGAGAGTTTATCCCTAGGTCTTTGAGGCGCACTTTCTGGTGCTTGGCCTTCTCTAAGTTTTCTACTGTCTTCAGAGGTATGAGGTTTTCCTTTCTCTGGTGTCTTCCAGTCCCTTGGACTCTTACCATCTGATATTGATTCTTCTAGAGGTCTTCTTTTATCAGTCATTTCTTCATCAGATTCTACGATTTTACTTCTTATAGTTCTAACAGTTGTGGATTCTTGGAGAGTTCTTTCTGTGGTATCTTGTGATCTTATATCGTCTGGTCTCTGAGTAATACCTTTTGCTGTTGTCTCATATCCTGGTTTTAGAAGTCGGCCTTCTGGTGTTCTCTCATCACCAGGTCTATTTGGTCTATGTTCCAGAATGTCTTCATCTCCATGCCTTCTGCCAAACTGTTTAGGTTGTTCTCCTGGCTTCCGGCCTACTTGACTAGGTATAGTACGAGGTATTTTTCCGTCCGTAACCACGTCTTCAGACTTTATTATTTTACCACCTACCATTCTAACTGTTGTTGTGGTTTCTTGAACTGTTCTTTCGACAGTACCCAGATTTCTGTCATCAAGTTTATCTATAGATTTTTGAGGTCTACCGTCAGGTGATATCTCATATTCAGGTTTTCCATGATGATCTGGAGTTGTTTTTCGTGGCTTACCTTCGGGACTTCTTCTATCTGGACTTAATTGATCTCGTGGCCTTCTTTCATCTGTTGTTATTGTTTCTGATTTTATAATTTTACCGCCTACCATTCTTACTGTTGAAGTTGTCGATTCGGTTGTTTTGCTTTCTTTAGATTGCTTGTAGGTTCTAACCTCTGTTGAGAGTTCGTCTTCAAATGTACTTTCACCTTCAGGAGCTCTTCTCATCGGGAGTTTTTTCTCTTGTGGTGTTCTTCCAGGCAGATCTGGTGATTTCTTTTGATCTGTAATCAAATCAGATTTGACAATTTTACCACCATAAAGACGAGGCCTGCTGCCATCAGGTTCTTCCCCTGTTCTTGGAGATCTATCGTCTGGAACGCCTTCACCTCCAGGTTTTCGAATTTTAACTTCTGTAGTTCCGTCACTTGGAAGTACATCTTTTCCAGGTGTCCTTTGTTCTGGAATCTGACCCTTTTGGTAGTAATAGTCCAAATTTCTCACGTGGTGCCCATCACCTTCTTCTGTTTCAATAAATTCTTCAGTAATTCTCACTTCATCGTATGGTTTTTTAGATTTTTCCTGAGTTTGATCCAGAGGCTTTCCATATTTAGTTTTGAATTTGTCATCTTCTACAATCTCTGTAGTTGTAATCAATTTCCCGCCAACAAGTTTTGTAGTTTTTCTAATACTACTTTCCGGCACATGCACTGGACCACTTTTTTCAGATTTTCTTGGGCTTCCGGTTACTTCTTGACTATCTATTTTCCAAACAGTTGATGCAGATTCTTGCTTTATAAAGTCACTCGTAGATTTCCCGGGAACCACAGTATTTGTCTTGGAGTCTTCGGATTCAGATCTTATAATTTTCCCATCTTCAACAATATATTCTTTTATTGGCAGCTTTTCCTTTGTGTAGAGGATTTCCCTAATTTCTGGTACAGTTTCAGGTATATCATGAAATTCTTCTACAGTTTTCACAATTTTTCCACCAACCATTTTCACGCTTTCTTTGGTTGAGGTTGTGCCTTTTTGCGTTTCATAAGTTCGTGTAGTTATGGATGTATTTTGCTGTGTTTGGGGAACTCCTTTTTGGACATTGTATTTAGTTTCAGAAGTTTCAGGAAATTTTTCCACATCATGAAAATATTTCTGTTCTTCATATTGTACACTTTGACTGCTTGGTCTTTCATGAATGATTTCTTCAGTTTTCACGATTTTCCCACCAACCATTTTCACACTTTGCTTGCTTGAAGTTGTAGTTTTCTGGCTTTGATAAGTTTGTGATTGGTGAGATGACTGTTCCGAAATTCCTTCTTGGGTGTGGGAAACTCCTTCATGTACGATATGCCTGGTTTTAGGAGAAGTTTCATAAAACGTTTTTTTGTCATGAAATTGTTTTTGAACTTCATATTGCATGGTTTCATCGGTTGGTTGTCCAGGAATTATCTCTTCAGTCTTCACGATTTTTCCACCAACCATTTTCACGCTTTGCTTAGTTGTCGTGCTACTAGTTTTATGGCTTTGATACGTTTGTGAAGAATGTTGCGAAATCCCTTCATGTGTTCGGGAAACTCCTTCATGTACGATATGCCTAGATTCAGGAGACGTTTCATAAAACATTTCACTGTCAATAAATTGTTTTTGATCTTCAGATTGCTTAATTTCACCCTTTGGGCTTTCATGAAATATCTCTTCAGTTTTCACAATTTTTCCACCAACCATTTTCACGCTTTGCTTGCTAGAAGTTGTAGTTTTCTGGCTTTGATAAGTTTGTGATTGGTGAGATGATTGTTGCGAAATTCCTTCTTCTGTTTGTAAAACTCCTTCATGTACGACATGCCTAGCTTCAGGAGAAGTTTCATAAAGCATTTCTCTGTCATGATATTGCTTTTGTACTTCATATTGCATGGTTTCATCGGTTGGTTGTCCAGGAATTATCTCTTCAGTCTTCACGATTTTTCCACCAACCATTTTCACGCGTTGCTTAGTTGTCGTACTACTAGCTTTATGGCTTTGATAAGTTTGTGAGGATTGTAGGGATGAAATCCCTTCCTGAATAGGGACAGCAGCAGTGCCAGGAGAAGTATCATAAAACCTTTCCACATTGTGAAAATGTTCCTGTTCTTCAGGTTGTTTAATCTCACTCTTTGGGTTTTCATGAAATATCTCTTCAGTTTTCACAATTTTTCCACCAACCATTTTCACGCTTTGCTTGCTTGAAGTTGTAGTTTTCTGGCTTTGATAAATTTGTGATTGTTGTGAAGATTGTTGAGAAATTTCTTCTCGTTTTTGGGAATCTCCTTCATGCACGATATACCTAGTTTCAGGAGAAAATACCTGAAGATTTTCGTTATCTTGAAATTGTTTTTCATCTTCATATTGTATGGTTTCATCGGTTGGTTGTCCAGGAATTATCTCTTCAGTTTTCACAATTTTTCCACCAACCATTTTTACACTTTGCTTTGTTGAGGTACTGCTGGTTTTCTGGCTTTGATAACTTCGTGAAATTTGTGATGAATGTAGGGAAGAAATTCCTTCTTGCGTTTGGGTAACCATAGTATCAGGGGAAATATCATGAAGTTTTTCCTCATCGTGGAAATGTTTCTGATCTTCATATTGTATAATTTCACTACTTGGTTTTTCATGAATTACCTCTGTAGTTTTTACAATTTTTCCACCAATCATTTTCACGTTTTGCTGTTGGCTTTGATAAGTTTTTGAAGTACGTGATGTTTGTTGAGTAGAAAGTGTTGGTTCAATTTGTGAAAAAGGTGAAGTTTCCTTAAATTCATCAACATTATATTCTTTTTTATCTTTATATAGTACAGTTTCACTGGTTGGCCTATCATGATGAAACTTGTCCACAGTTTTGACGTGTTTTCCACCAACTATGCTAACATTTTCATCAAAACTTTTACTACTTTCTAAATCATATTTTTGCGTATGTTCTGGAAAATTTTTGATTATCACATTTGATTGATTTTTTTTATTTAAATTTTCAGTCTTTTTTTGTGAAATCTGAGAATTTTCTAAATTTATTAATTTTTGTAAATTTTCACGTTCAGCTTCTAAAAATGTTTCATTAATTTGATTATTATTTACTATATTACTTACATTTTCCGATGGATTCTCTTGTGGATTTTCATCCTCTTTTTCAGCTTCATCTTTTTCAGATTTTAAAATGATTTTCTTTAAAGACCCAATTAATTTAGAACTTTTTGAAGTTTCAGTTGACTTTTTAGCACTTGTGGTCACAGTTGTTGTCGCTGTCGAAGATGTAGTTGATAATTTTTTTTTCTTCGCATTTTTTTGGGAAATTCGGTGCATTTTGAGGGTTTTTTTGGGGGGGAGAGGAGGTGAGTGGTGAATGAGGAAATTTAAAATTATTAAAAAAAAAAAAATATTAAAAATTAAACAATATTTCAACTGCGAACTGTTCACGATACACCCGCGGATTATACTGACAGTATAATTCTACTTCACGCAGTGAAGAGACCTTCAAATTTAACACTCTCTACGTTTCAAAGTGGAAGTGGTAAAATCCCACTCAGCGTTCCTGTGTGTTAGTTTAGTAAGGCTTGTTTTCTCCTACCTACCAACAATACTAACACAAGAAGATTTCTTTAAAACTCTAGTTTGTCTGTATGTGTTCCTTTTTATTGAATGGACCTACACTTGGCTGTATTAAAATCAAACCTACACAAACATACACTGTACGGACTATAAGTGTAGGTGTGTCCACTTTATGTTAGTGAGAAATTATTATTATTATAACAATGAATCATTAAAAAAAAGAATAATAATCTGTTGCGAACACTAACTCTAACACAAAATTTTTTTCTAAAACCACAATTCGCATAATTAAATTTTTGTGAAACTTTTAAATTTGAACAAACAAGATAGTTGGACTTCAATTATAATAAAATAATACTGCTGATAAAAAAAATTTGGCATCAATGAAAGATCTTTCGGTTAAAAACATGGAGTTTTAGCCACACATTTTAATCCTCAACAGACACAGAATGTAGGACCATTTATTAAATAAAATAAAAGACTTTTTACAAAGGATTCCCTTTCCCAGATGTACTGTTCAAACAAATTTTACGGGAAAAAGTAGAATTTTTAGATTTTTGTAGAAAATTTATATAAAATTGAATGAGCCATTTTTGAAAAAAAGTTTTGATTCAGTAAACTGGTACTTTCAATTCAGCTGAATTTCATCAAATTTGGAAATTCAGTTCTACTTTAAAATATTATTTATTATTCATTAAAGATGTACTGCAGTTCAATGAAGTGCCGGAGTCTACGAGGTGTGGCTATTAAATAACGAGACTATTGCTGTAAAACATTTTATTTTAAATTTATACATGTTTAGTTATTATCACCTTCAATATACACCCCTCCCTTATCCCTACAACGCTCCATGCGAATTTACCATTGTTCGAAACAGTGCTGGAAGGTCTTTTTCTGTGAGCTCCTGCATGACGCGTGCCGCTTTTTCTTTCACAGCTTCAACGGACTGAAATCGTGTTCCTTTTAATGCAGATTTGACTTTGGGGGAACAGATAAATGTCACATGGGGGCCAGGTCTCAGGCGAATAAGGGCGGATGGCCTAAAACTGGGATGTTGTTCTCTTGGCTAGAAACGTCTTGACAGACAATGCAGTGTGAGCTGGCGCGTTGTCTTGATGGAGAACCCCGTGACTTGTTCTTCCAACAAATTGGGTCGTTTTTTTTTCCTTACTCTTTCACGGAGTTGAGCCAGCACTTCACGGTAGTAATTTTGATTAATTATAATCGATATTTTCATCCATTTTGGACGTGGCAGGGCGACCCGGGTGGTCATCATCTCCGACGTTTTCTCAGCCATCTTGGAAACGCTTGAACCACAGAAAAAACTCGCGCACGTGATTAACATTCATCGCCATAAACTTTTAATAAAAGATAAGTTTCAGTAGCGGTTTTACCCAAGTTTTGATGTGAAATTTCACGACAATTCGTTGCTCTACTACAATGTGTAGTATCATGTTTTCGGCAAAACGAAACTAACACCTCTTACACAAACGACGGTTCCGGTCAGACAGATTTTCTCTACAAAACACGTGAGACGCTGCAATCGAAAGAGAAGCTGCTTTACGCTGCACAGCTGCCGGTCGTTAGGGATTTGGCGCATGTATAGTTTTTCTGTAGCAGCATCAGTCTCGTTATTTAATAGCCACTCCTCGTATAAATCCTTGGCAAAGATCGGTCATGTCTACTGCAAGCTTTTCAAGAATTTGAAAATATTAGCTGATTCTAAAATTTCAGTTTTCAGGAATTCTAATTGGCTATTTCCGGCAAAAAGCTCAAGGTCATAATCTAAGTAAATCTCTGGTATGAACACTCGCATGACTTTTTCTTACTGCAGTTTTATATAATTAAATGTCAATAAAACTTGAGGAATATGTGACATCACACAGCTGCTCAAGAACCCAAATAACATTAAAGAAAAAAAATTTAAAGTCAAAATGATTGGCTTAAATAACGTCCAGTAGTTTCAAGTTCAACTGAAACCCTCCGCCGCGCCACGTTAGCCGAGCGGTTAAGAGGCGAGACCTGTAGAGCTTAATATGTATTGTGGTACTGGGTTCGATTCCCCCGATCTTAGGCCTTGGATTTTATTTAATGGTTAATATGAGAAATTTACAGTAAAGTATGTTTGCTAGTCGTCTCCGTCCACGACACCTAATTTGGTAATTAGCTGTACAGCCTGCCTAAAAAAATAGGCCTTACTCTACTTATACCGAATAACGTTAACAATATTTAAGATTGGAGAACTGTACATTAAAAACAGTTCACTTATATCGTAACTAATAATCTCCTTTTAAATTGGAGGATCTAGAGTTCAAGGAGGTAAACTTCCGCCATTTCGCTCACTTCTGTGAACGAACTGCACAACACATCTGACTTTGCATTGTTATATTTAGGCTACTAGCATAAAAAAAGTAATAATAATAATTGGATCACCCAGTCGAAGTGAAGTTAAAGGCTTGCAAATTTCAAAGTTGGTTTACACTCGAAAATGAAATTAGTAAATGATTTCTAACTAAAAGGAAAATGACAACAAATAAAGAAGATCTATCCAGTGCGCTAATTACTCTGCTTATTATAATATTTACATTGTAATTAATAAACAACAGTAAAATTACAATCGAATTAAACTAATAGAAATTTAACAAACATTTTTTTGATATTAATTTTAGTTAAAACTTAAAAAATTTAACATATAACTAAGAATATTGAAATAGATTTAAACTAATATGTCACACCTATGTATTATATATGGAACATACGAGGGGGTACCCAAAAATAACCGGAATTGCGTTGCCGCGCATGGAGCTTATGTAGTACGCAATTCTGCCGCTAGACGTGTATAGCGCAATTCCTTGCCAGTTCAGTCCTGCCTGTGTTGTCTGCCTGGCTCGTTCTGTTCATCTGCAGTGATTGTTTTTACCAGCGCTGTTTTGTTCTTTTTTCGTTTTTTATGATGGCAAGTTTAAGTGAACAACGTGCAGCTCTGAAATTTTGTTTTCTACTCGGCAAAAATGCTGCTGAAAGTGTTTTAATGTTGAAAACAGCTTACAAAGATGACGCTATGGGAAAAACTCAAGTATACGAGTGGTTTACTCGGTTTAAAAATGGCGACATGTCGATTGATGACAAACCTCGTTCTGGACGTCCATCAACTGCAAGAATCGACGAAAATGTTGAAAAAATTCGAGAGCTGGTGTTCACAGACCGTCGACAGACAATTGATCAACTGTCAGAGAGTAGTGGGTTATCTTGGAGCTCGGTTCAGCGAATTTTAACGGAAGATTTGGGGATGAAAAGGGTTGCTGCCAAGTTTGTTCCTCGAGTTCTGACTGACAATCAAAAAGAACATCGAGTTGAAACATGTCGTGCTTTGAAACAACAGCTTGAAACTGATCCAGACTTTCTGTCAAAGGTCATTACTGGTGATGAGTCATGGTGCTATGGTTATGACCCAGAAACAAAGCAACAGTCGAGCCAATGGAAGACGTCATCTTCACCCCGACCAAAAAAATGTCGTCAAGTCAAGTCAAACATCAAAACAATGCTGATTTGCTTTTTTGATGCCAAAGGCGTAGTCCATTCAGAGTTTGTCCCCCCAGGTCAGACCGTCAATCAAACCTTGTATTTGGAAGTTTTGAAAAGATTGCGCAATAGTGTTCGCCAAAAAAGACCCGATTTGTGGCAAACAGGAGACTGGTTCTTCCACCACGACAATGCACCTGCACACACAGCCATCTCTGTTACACAGTTTTTGGCTAAAAATGGCATGGTTCCGCTGCCCCACGCACCTTACTCGCCTGACCTGGCTCCGTGCGACTTTTTCTTATTTCCACGCATGAAAAAGGGCATGAAAGGTCACCGATTTGACAACATTGAAGAGGTCAAGAAAAAAACGAAGAAGGAGCTGTCAGCCATTTCTAAAGATGACTACAAAAAATGTTTCGAACAGTGGAAGCACCGGTGGGACAAATGTATTAGTTGTAATGGAGAGTATTTTGAAGGGGATAAGGTTGTTCTGTAAAAAATTTGTAAATAAATAGCTTTTAAAAAATAATTCCGTTTTTTTTTGGGTACCCCCTCGTACATACACATACCCAAACATGTGTATATGTGCGTGTTTACACCTTTAGTGTTAGAGAGAGATTTCCCCCGTCACAATAGTAACTAATGGGACAGAATTTATTTTCAACATGGTCTATAAATGGTATATTACATTTTGCTTAATAAATATACATGTATATACAGATGGCATTGGGAACAAGAGAAAGAGTAATGGGTAATCTTATGTATATTTATATAGATATAACTGAGTGGGCGAAAAAATAGAGAGCTAATCAAGATGGCGGAAAGTGAAGACCAACTGGTTGGAAAGAGAGATTTTGAAAGGTAGTTTTTAAGTAGAGTTTAATTTAATTTCTCAATAAGATGAACAAATTTGTTGTAAATACTTTTTTGGTCATCCTCTGATCAAAATTCTATGAATTAATCTCAAAATAAGTGAATAATCCATTCGGTAAATTAGTACGTACCTTCGGTAATCCGGAATTTCAGCAGCATATTGTTTTTAACACTTCGTTTCAATATGTAGGACACAAAAACCATACTCAAAATAGCATTTTACAATAAACCCTACCGGTACCTTCTCTCGGAGAAATGCCCTTAATTGAATTTATCTCGAAAACATTTCAAATAAAAGATTAAGACCACAGTTTTTGAAAAAAATGCAATTTTTGAGGAATTTAAATTAAAAAAAAAGAAGTGAAAAATCCATTTATTAAAATGAGACTTCCGTTCCATGGATTTTGATTGCTACTTTCCAAGTTACTGGTCCTTAGATGAGGCCTAATTTAAAATATAAAATTTTAGCTACCAGCAAAATTTTTAGATTTTGAAATATATAGTACAAAAAAACAGATAGTTTTATAAAAATCACGTCTTCTCTAGTTCTAGAATCACAAAGTGAACACATCTCAATAACCCTTATCATCCAAGGTATAGAATTTAAATAAATAAGTTCTTCTCTCAGTTTAAACAGCCATCGAAGCTTACTCAAGGCTAAGACTGGAAGGCGATGCAATGTTAAGATTAAAAAGTTGAAGTACTAGGGTCAGACAATTCTTTATACAACTGGAAATCGAGTTGAAGATTGGGCTTGTCTCAAATCACTCATCGCGAGATGTGACACCAATTCGTTCATTTAAAGAAGAGAAAAAAAGTCGGCCATTCGAGAAATGTAGGTGGTGGCAATCTTCCAGTCTTCGGAGGAGAGACTTCTCCGCTTTTTTCCGGAGCCACTGCATTTTGGATGGTGGGTCTGTGTCCAGGATTGGTACCATGACATAAGTGTGAATGGTCGTATGAATGTTGTGTAAATAATTATGTAAGTAAGTAAATAAGTTTTTATTTATCTTAGATTAGTTTATTAATGTGATGCAAGGAATATCAAGTACTCCATCACAAATCGCGATAAGTGTTAGTAAATTTAGATTGAGTGAACGAGGGACTACATTTTAGGTATGATTTAATGTGTGTGACTGTATTTATTTGCTTGAGTCTGGTTTTTGTTAGAATGATAGTTTTAGGATGAACTGGTGCAGTGTCATTCAGCAACATTGTCAGATGCAAAGGACCTTAGATGTAGAGCACCTTTAAAGCAAATGTTGAAATCCAGATTAAATTTACCAAATAGGACCTTCCATTGCCTAGACCACGAAATATTGCGAAACAACTTCAAGCGCAGCAATTTTAGGGAAACGGATGATCGATTAGGAAAGAACTCTTAGGATATATTCAAAATGAAGTCTCAGGGTAAAGAGACAGGTAATGCCAACAGACGTTTATAAGTATTCTATTAAACGAATTAGAGGCAGAAGAAGGAGAGTGCAAGCAATTCTTCAATAAAGACGAGCTGTACTCTTTCCAATTCTTCATAGTACAGCGAACCCCAAACTTGGCAACCATAGCAAAGAACAGAGCGACCAATGGCCACAAATACTTTAAATTTAACCGACAGAGGAACACACAACTCTGAGAAAAAAAAAAGAGAAAGTTTATTAATCTCCTGCCTCGCTATTAAGGCTTCATTCTTTTAAATAGGCAGCGAATGCCAAACGAGGTAGATAAAAGAACACCCAAATATCTATACTGTTGTACAACCTCAATAGGCTCCTCGTCAAAAAAGAAAAACCAGCGGTCAGATGACGCAAGCCTACTGCCTCTACGTAACACTATTATTTTGGATTTTTGCAAGTTGATCGTCAAATTCCAAAGTGTACAGTAGGAGGCCAAAATATTGATATTTACTAGCAAACTTCTAGGATATTTCTGATGCAAAAGTAAAATAGAAAAAATCCGCACGATTACAATACTTACCTTCTTTGGTTACAAGAAGTAAAATAATGAACTGACTCTAAAAATGCCAACTATTTACAATGTAATTATTAAATATTGCAATAAGAACGAAGGATGAAGTGGAAATAGTCCTGCAGGAGAAGGAAAGTATATATATATATATAAATATATATATATAAATAAATAGCCTAATTTAAAAGAATGTACCTTGGAGGTACACTGAGTGATTGATGACTGTAATGAGCAAGCTACATACCAGGAGATAATATCTTTGCAGGAGGTTAACCAGTGAGCTCTGCCTGCATTAAAATATGCGTTCCCAGTGCACCGTTCTTTTACTTTTCTTTTTGTTTCTTTATTTTATAATACTGGACACAAAATATGTTTGTTTCTTGTTAATTATGTCTTCAAGAATATAGATTTTATACTTAATAACTGTTTGGGAGTTTTTTTAACTAAGTAAAACTCACTACGGTATACTCACTGCACGGGCGTATTCTGTACGTTTGCAAGGCACGCCACTTAGTGTCACGTTTAAGACACTAAAAAGTGGCTGTTCAACAATGAACTGAATTGCTAGCTATTTATGGTCAGTCTAAAAGTAAAATTTTACGATCCATATTCACAGCTCATACAAAGCATTTCAGCAAGGAGTATATCGTGGAAAACGGGGACAGGCGAATACTAAACCCAATAAAATAAACAAATATGGCTGATTGGAAGGAATCCTAGCCCCCCTCCCAAAAAAATCTTCCCCAAAAATGCCTTCTAAAACAAAAAAGCAACAAGTTTTTTACATGAATAAAACAAAGTCAAGTATAACTAAGGGTGCGTTCCACTAAGCGTTCACAACGATCACGCTCACGACGGCGGTTTTGCCCGTTCCACTTGCTTGCGAGCGTTACAATCGAAAACTCCAAGTGGAATGGACTATGGGACCTTTTTAACCGTTCATATAAACATTACAAATGGCGACCTCGAAAATAAGTTAGAAGCTTGAAAAAGTTGTTTTTTATAATTTTAACCCCGTTTATAAGCAGTTATAATAAACTTTATTAATTATTGGTAAAGTTGACTTATATTAAAAATATACTCGTATACAATACAGGGTGTTCATTTTAAGACTGCTCAAATGCATTTCATGCTTAAACGGTTGATCTGAGCAAAAAATGGTAGAGGAAAAATTTGTTGCCCATCACCACTAGTTTCAGAATATGTGATTTAATTTTAGATTCCTGCCCGCATACGCGGCTGACGCGCGACCAAAAATGAGGGTTCACAGTTGACCCCCATTTTCATATACACCGTTTTAAAGAGTATAAAAAGTTATGAAAGAAACCGGAAACCGCAATTCGATATCTTCAAAATTAAAGGTGCTAGGCTATTTCAAAATCTGGTATTTATTCATCATATTTCAATTTTTTAACTTGTTATCAAAGAGAAAGAAGAGCACGCGATAGGTCATTTTTATGTATTTTTTCATCCCCTTTCTACTAAAAATATTGCCAAGGCAGTAAAGCTAGTATTTTTTCTTAATATCGGGAAATAAGTCGTTTTCCGAGTGATTTTTCTAACAAAAATCAAATGTTAAGAGCTTTAGATGTTCTCAAGCATACACATAATGGTTAAAAATTAATTTTACATCTGTTACAAACAAGAAGGTTTAATAATTATTTGGTAATTTTGGGAGAGTTGCGTTTAATTACCAAAAAAATTGGAAACCTCCTGCCACATATTTAAGTGATCAATATCTTTTCATGTAAAGGATCAAACTTATTCCTTAATTTATCAAATAATGAACTTTACTCAACTTGTGAAACATGTACTGGGTCTTCAAAGGTGCCTCCTATGGCTTACAAGCCAGGTTAGCCAGGAGGTTATCAACTGCTCTCTGTATGTGAGATCAACCGTTTAAGCATGAAATGCATTTGAGCCGTCTTAAAATGAACACCCTGTATATAATTCAATTTTTATATTACATTTTCGTGGAGTATTTATAAAATTTACGTTTAAATAAAATTAAAATGTCTTTTGTGGCAACAGTAGAATATTTATTAATGAAACGTAATAATGCTTTAGAAAGTTCTTTATCTAGTTCCGATGAAGAGTGGAATGCAATTTTACAAAATCGCAATAGTGAAAAGCGAAAACTTAGGCCACGTATTATTAACTATCAAAGTGTAATTGGTCTTTATTCAGTGATTCAGTAGGTAAAGGGATGAGTAATTTTTTCATTTTATTATTTTGTTTTCGGTCGCCATCTTTTGCTTTTAAAAATTGCGCCAAATTTCTGAACGCCCACTTCGACCCAGCTCTTAAGGTGTGGGACGTTGTGAGCTTCGCGTGAGCGAAAATAATGACGTCATCAATGACGTATTCGCCACGACCACTACGACCGTGGTCGTCAAGTGTGAACGGCTGAAGGTACATTTTTGTGAGCGCTTAGTGGAACCGCACCCTAAGTGTGTAGTAGTCATAGTTAATAAATATAAGTGATTATAGAAAAAAAAAGTTTAGGAGTTCAGTTCGATTGGTTTATGTGAAAATTGTGAAAAATAAAGGAGAAATCTAGAAAATTCCAATTTTCTGTCACTCCATTTTCCGTATACTCCGAATTTTGGCAACTCATTAAATCCTCGTTAATTATTATGTAGATATCGGGACAACAATCTTCCACTAAAAATGAAAACTTTAGAAGTAAACCTAACCTATCTTTTCCGTAAAAATGTCCAAATAGAATGTCTAATAAAGATACATAAATTTTAATGTTTCAGCTGCCAGTAATTTTTTTCATTTTTCGGACTAACAAAATCGAAACATACCCAAAACAGGGTTCTGAAAAACATTTTTTTTTGTTGATTTCCAGTGAAAGCTACATATCGGAGATATGATCGCAATACTCCCACTTAGTTTGGAGTAAGAGGATGTAAAGAAATAATAAAAAGTATAAAACCTGTTGCACCTACCGGCCATACGTGGGAAGTTTTTTAGTTTCTTTCGTAGTCCAGTCAACACTGTGTGTAACAGTTTTATACTTTTCAAGTTTCAGTTTGTTGACAATTTCACTTCACACGACCCCTCCTGCTCAGTGTAAGACAAAATGGATTTTTGCCGTGAAAAGTCATAAATGAAAACCAGCAAAAGTTCAAATTTGTATTTTTTCTTACAAGTACCGTACAACCTGGATTAACCAGGCTGACCTCCGGCTATAACCACCCGGGAAAACTGAAATCCCGGTTAAAACCGAATACACAGTATTACATGGTAATACATTACTGTTTCGTCCCAGAGATCAACTCCTATCTTAGACGGCAATCCTTCTTTTTATTTTTTACTTACATATTTTTTTGGTTTTGTTTTTTTGAATTTTTTTTTGTTTTTTTGCCGTTCAACTTTTTGAAAAATACTTTTCAAGTGTTGTTTGCTTTTTTTTTTAATCAAACGACCACTCTCTGACGAGTGTACGCAATTTAAAAAGGACAACTTTGTCACTGGTTTGGAATGTCCTTATCGTGAAAAAATTCAATCAATTCAACAACTGAATTCGCTGCTGCATCCAGGGATATTCCCTGGGTGATCATTCTCTTCTTCGTCGATTGCATTTCCTTCTTCCGGTTCGTCTTCTCAGATGTTCTAGACGATTTCTTCAGGATTAAGGCATGCAAACTGTGCAGCTTTCTCTATCACAATCGAACCACTCCAAAATGTCTTCTCGATTCACGTTTTTCACTTCCTTCAATCGATTGGGCGAGACGAGCGAGATTTTCAGCAAGTTTCTTCAATTGGTTCCTCTCCTTCCTGGACAACCGGGGGCCACTGGCTTGATGATCTTCTTCCAGCACTTTTGATGGGTGCTTTCTTTCATTTTTTCCCAAGCCGTTCTGCCAAGTCGTAAATAGCATCCAGTATGGCTATGCTCCTTCCAAAATCCCTTCAGAGTGATACCTTTCTCGATGTAGATTGCCGATATTTTTTTTTCAGCGCTGCGATTACTCACCTGATCAATGGGTTGGATCAGTGACGTTGTATTCTCCGGTAAAAACTTGGCAAAAATGTTACCGTCATCGGATTCCAACCAGTCTTCTACAGGGTGGAGAAGGCGCGTTGTCAATTAAAAGTACGGCTTTTTTTGCGGTAAATGTTTTCTTCCTTAAAATGTTTGCGAACGGCCGGGACGAAGACTTCGTGGAATCACTTTTTGAAGATTTCCATGTCCATCCATGCAGATTTCTGGTTGTAGTAATTGACTGGTAGATTGGTGCCCCTCTGTCTTAAAATGATCGCGGTTTTTTCGCTTTTTTTCGGTATAAAAGAGTTGCAGCCACGCCTACAATTATGTTACATCAGAAGACAAAAGGTTTTCCTATCGCCACCGAAAATTAACTTTTGTTTCGGCGCCGATCCAGGTTTCTTATGATGATTCAACATGATCCCGGTTTTATCCGAATCCCGGTTAATCGAGGGCCGGTTAATCGAGGTTATACTGTAATAAAAAGAGAAACATAATACAAAATAAAAAAAAATCTGGCCTTAACAGGTGCATTAATACGTAGTATTTAGTAACATTTATTATTTCACAGAAATATAGCTAATTCTAGTTATGTAATGAAGTTTTTTTGTTTTTTTTCTCTCTCTTCTATAGAATCAAAGTATTACAAGTAAGTTAACTTTACAAATATAAGGAATGCAGTCTATGAATAAGTATTTGACCTGGTTGGCTCAAATTGAGGTCGCAAGTAGGTTACCTAAAATGGAGATGTCGCGTTTTAATGCTTTAAACAATTTTTATTTGTTAAACTATAATTTATTTATTGGGACTTTGCCATCGAAACACCATTAATATAAGAGTGATAATAATAATAATAAAATGTTTATTAATTCGAAAAATATTTCTGTCATATAAAGCATGAAAACAAAACACACATTAATGCATGGAGTTTATTCCGTCTCCTTCAATTGCAATTAAAATGAATAAGTTTTAACCAGAAATTATAAAGGTTTAAACCAAAAAAGAGTAAAAAGTAACAAAAATTAAATCTTACTAAATTAAAATTAGCAAGAAATTGAATTTTCTTCTAAAACATTAACTTTTAATAAAACATAATTTTTTGTTTATACCAAAAAATAGATTTCTTAATTTCTTATACTCCAAATTTTACCATTTAAGTATTACTTGGTAAGTGCATTTAATATTGGGATAATTCAGGCTATAGGCAGGGCCGGATTTAGATGAAAAGAGGCCCTAGGCTATATTCCACTTATGAGGCCCTTTCACCTCCCATTTTTAAGTTTGTAAATTACATGAGAGATAATAAAATACATCACTACTGAGATATACAGGGTGAAACAGTAAGTAATATTGTCCATAGGCCTACTGTGTGTAGTACATCTAAAGTGGAGTTCAATGACGTATTAGCCAACTTCATATTTTCCACTGTTCTTGAGTGACGTCACTTTAAATTTTTTTCTAAAATCATTACTTTTTTTTCCAATAAAAATGTTATTACGCAGAAAGTTTTAGTCCGAATTCGATTCTGATGACACGGTTAGAAAGACAGATAAATTTTCTAAAAATCGACACTATTTTGAAGCATAAATTATTCTCCAAACTGCCTTAATCTTCCACCGGAACCTAGGAAAATAAAAGTAATCGAAATTTTTGAAGAAAACTCATTAGGCTCTTACGTGATCATCATCAGACCTAGGTGCTGGCACTTTTTATAAAAGTTTCCTTGTTTAATGGGCTTTCAAATGGTATAACATTTTCCAGGATTCCTTTTATCTTCGTATGAGAAATTACGTTTGTTTTACAAGAAAACGTGTTCACGAGCACTCAACAGTGTTAGTTTATCAAGTTGTTTAATTCATTGAAAACTCTTTTAGATGGACCAGTAGTCAATTTTTAAAGTAGATTGTCTTAAAATAAGGAAGTCAAAGGTTACAAATTGCAATTAAAAAAAAAAAAACTAAACTCTTTGAAATATTTGAGAAAATGTTAGGAAATATTTTAAACAAGTACTATTTTTCTAATGGAAGGTATACTGATTCACCCTGAATATTAATATGTTAAATGTTAATATAATATCATATATTATGTTTTTAGAATAGTGTAATTTTAATTTTGCTAATAATTTGAATGTAGGCCCCTCTTGATCTTGAGGCCCTAGGCTGAAGCCTAGTTAGCCTATAGGAAAATCCGGCCCTGGCTATAGGAAGACAAAATAGGACAGACAGCTATGAAGTGTGTGCTTCATTCTCTCAAATTGCACAAGGAGCAAAGCAAACACTCGTCGCTATAAATGTTTATAATTTAAATTTAAAGCTTAACATCTAGCCTTTAAAATGAACTTTGCACCACTGAATGAACATGTACTGATATAATTAAAGTCATACCTAAACTTAGAATAAAACCTATGGATGTACAGCTTGTCTGGCTTTAACGAAGACAAGTACGAGGGTCGTTTGAAAAGTCTGTGCAAAGTCAGAGAGATAGCACCACTGGCGCGTATCGAGGTTATGTTTAGTTAGTAGCATCTCTTGGAAGAACACACACCAAGTTTCAGCCAGATCGGTCTATTTCTTTGTGTTTGACATTCGTTTGAATCGAGGAAGTCGAGTGATTTTCAAAAAATGGACGAAAAAGAATCGTGTGTTGATTAAACACTACTTTATGAAAGGCAAAACGCCTCAGGAGACTAAAGAGAAGCTTGATAAACATTATGGTGACACTGCACCTTCGAATAGAACAGTTTATAAGTGGTTTCAAAATTTTCGGAGTGGCCATATGGGCACAAGTGACGCTGAACGTTCTGGACGCCCTGTTGAGGTTACTACTCCAGAAATCATTGATAAAATCCATGATATGGAGATGGATGACAGAAGAGTGAAGGTGCGTGAGATTGCTGGTGCTGTGGGCATCTCGAATGAACGGGTACATAATATTTTGCATCAACATTTGGACATGACAAAGCTATCCGCAAGATGGGTGCCGCGATTGCTTACGCTAGACCAAAAACGAAATCGTGTGAAGTGTTGCAAGGACGGTTTGCAGCTGTTCCAGAAGAATCCGCAGGACTTTAAGCGTCGTTTCGTCACTGTGGATGAAACATGGATACATCACTACACTCCTGAGACCAAAGAACAATCTAAACAATGGGTTACCAAGGGGGAATCTGTGCCAAAAAAGGCGAAGACCGTTCCTTCGGCCGGAAAGATTATGGCGACTGTCTTTTGGGATTCGCAAGGAATAATCCTCATCGACTATCTGGAAAAGGGTAAAACTATTACAGGTGCATATTATTCATAGTTATTGGACCGTTTGAAAACCGAGCTGCAAGAAAAACGCCCACGATTGGCCCACAAAAAAAGTCCTTTTCCATCACGACAACGCACCAGCTCACACCTCAGCAGTTGTGGTCGCAAAATTAATGAAAATAGGGTTCTAACTCGTTTCACATCCCCCCTAATCTCCAGACTTGGCTCCCTCGGACTACTATTTGTTCTCCAATATGAAGAAATGGCTGGCGGGAAAAAGATTTTATTCAAACGAGGAGGTGATTGCAGAAACGAATGGCTATTTTTCAGACTTGGACAAATCCTATTATTCGGAAGGGATCAACAAACTAGAGCAGCGTTGGACGAAGTGTATACGCCTAAAAGGAGACTATGTTGAAAAATAAAAAAGGTTTACCCCAAATAATTAAGTAGTTTTTATTTTTGCACGGACTTTTCAAACCCTCGTATGTATATTTTTTGTAAGATTTAGTGGGCAGGTCAGTGTTATTACAGTATACATGAGTAAATATTTCAAGTCAAACATTTCGTAAGAATCTTAAAATAAAGAAAATCAACAACAAAATTATTGTAAGTCAAACTAAAAAAAAACAAACATGTCGCTGATATCAGCACTATTGTTCTGTACATGCATAACGTAAGCAATAATATTGCAATTATTACTGTTAAGATAACGTAGTAAATTTTTTAGTTACTGAGTTAATTTTTCGCTTGAGTATAATCCAGGCTACACAGGATCGATCCTAAGTGCAGGCGACGTACGCCATTCGCCTACAATGCCAAATTTTGTAAGCTGTAGGCTCTACGAGGTGTGGCTATTAAATAACGAGACTATTGCTATTACGCGTGCCGCTTTTTCTTTCACAGCTTCAAAAGACTGAAATCGTGTTCCTTTTAATGCAGATTTGATTTTGGGGGAACAGATAAAAGTCATCAAGCGAATAAGGGCGGATGGCCTAAAATTGGGATGTTGTACTTGGCTAGAAACGTGTTGACAGACAATGCAGTGTGAGCCGGCGCCGTTGTCTTGATGGAGAACCCGTGACTTGTTCTTCCACATATCGGGCCGTTTTTTTCCTTATTCTTTCACGGAGTTGAGCAAGCAACTCACGGTGGTAACGTTGATTAAATATAATCGATATTTTCATCCGTTTTGGAAGTGGAAGGGCGACCCGGGCGGTCATCATCTCCGACGTCTTCTCAGCCATCTTGGAAACGCTTCAACCACTCAAAAAACTCGCGCACGTGATTAACATTCATCGCCATAAACTTCTTTTAATAAAAGATAAGTTTCAGTAGCGGTTTTACCAAATTTCATGTGAAATTTCACGACAATTCGTTGCTCTACTACAATGTGTAGTAAGCATGTTTTCGGCAAAACGAAACTAACACCTCTTACACAAACTCTACAAACACGTGAGGCGCTGCAATCGAAAGAGAAGGCTTTACGCTGCATGGCTGTCCGGTCGTTAGGATTTGGCGTATGCATAGTTCTTCTGTAGCAGCATCAATCTCGTTATTTAATAGCCACACCTCGTATTTAGTTCCATCAATGGGAAATGTGTAAGAAGCTCCTGAGAGAAACTCTTCAGTTACTACTGGGAGAAGAGTATGGTTAGGCTCATGTCTTCAAGTTTGTCCTGAACGCTAGTGCACAATTAAATGAGTTTAATTTTTTATTAAACTTGAAGCTTGATGACAATTTTTCAGCTGATTTGGCCACTTAACTGAAACAATTTTTATTTTCTTGAGATGCTCTTGAAAATGTCAACAACTTTACTAGAAAAACGATTAAATCAACGATATTATCCAACAAGACTGCCTAAACACATTTACTGCAATTTAAGTCGTAATGACATCCAGCATAGTGAAAAGGATTTAAATTTTAACAAAGTAAACTACTTGTTTGAAAAAATAAAATAAATAATCTAATTCAGCCAACAAAATATAAGATTTAATTGTAAACTCTACTGGGCTAACTTGAAAGTAAATGCACAGCAATGCAGTTTGTAAGAATGCAGAAGGTGAAGTTATGCAACATTGCTTAAGCTGAGATTCGTGAAAGTGGGCATCACAATAAATTAAAATTAAAATCTCACATTACTTTCACTTAGTACATGGTAAGTGAAGTTTAATTTGTATCTACATATAGGGTAAATGTTCGTTTGTTCAAAATCTTTAAATCTCCAAAAATTCTTCACCGATTGTTTTGAAATTTTGACACAACGTTGCATTCGAAAAAAAAGGGTTGTTTTTTATAAACCTATTAAATAAATGTCACACCAGTAACAGGTAAAAACATACTTTTGAAAAACAGTAACAATATTAACTACATTTGTTATACATAAATATTAATTGTACGTTAGAATCACAAAAAATTTTCTCAAACTTATTTTTTCAATTAAATGGTTACAACTGTGATCAGTATTAAAACTAAATAGAAAGAACTCTATAATTAAAATTTGCGAAGAATCATAAATAAGTAGGTTCGATTTCTAATTGGAACCTACCGACAAAGTGTAATTTTTTAAAGCTATTGAGTTATTTGCCTTGTTTTGGCTATTAAATAACGAGACTGATGCTGCTACAGAAGAACTATGCATGCGCCAAATCCTAACGACCGACAGCTGTGCAGCGTAAAGCCTTCTCTTTCGATTGCAGCGTCTCACACGTGTTTGTCGAGAAAATCTGTCTGACTGGAACCGTCGTAAGAGGTGTTAGTTTCGTTTTGCCGAAAACATGAGCAACGAATTGTCGTGAAATTTCACATCAAAACTTGATAAAACCGCTACTGAAACTTATCTTTTATTAAAACAAGTTTATGGTGATGAATGTTAATCACGTGCGCGAGTTTTTTGTGTGGTTCAAGCGTTTCCAAGATGGCTGAGAAGACGTCGGAGATGATGACCGCCCAGGTCGCCCTTTCACGTCCAAAACGGATGAAAGTATCGATTATAATTAATCAAAGTTACTACTGTGAGGTGCCTGCTCAACTCCGTGAAAGAGTAAGGAAAAAAACGACCCGATTTGTTGGAAGAACAAGTAATGGGTTCTCCATCAAGACAACGCGCTGGCTCACACTGTCAAGACGTTTCTAGCCAAGTACAACATCCCCAGTTTTAGGCCATCCGCCCTTATTCTTCTGACCTGGCCCCCATGTGACTTTTATCTGTTCCCCCAAAGTCAAATCTGCATTAAAAGGAACACGGATTTCAGTCCGTTGAAGCTGTGAAAGAAAAAGCGGCACGCGTCATGCAGGAGCTCAGAGAAAAAGACTTCCAGCACTGTTTCGAACAATGGTAAATTCACATGGAGCGTTGTAGGGATAGGGGAGGGGTGTATATTGAAGGTGATAATAACTAAATAGTATAAATTTAAAATAAAATGTTCTATAGCAATAGTCTCGTTATTTAATAGCCAAACCTCGTATATTTACTTTCTCCTGATCTACAGCAGAAATGTTGGTTAGTTTTTTTTTTCCTGGCATTGGCTTTTCACCATACAGCCAACTTCAAAGCTTATTCCTTCCTAGGATACTTGATCTTAACTATGTAACGTCCTATCCACAAATATATTTGTTAATCAAATCTTCAACAGGTTTCAGGGCATAGACATTACTAGAAAAGATGATGTCCTCGTATCTAAATGGCGCACTCAAATTTTTGTACAGCGAGATGGACAGCTCATCTCTTTCTTTCTTATAAAGTGGGCACACCATGACGATATGTTTGAAATCTTCTTCCTCCTTACACTTTTCGCACAACGGAGTAGCTCGTTTACCGATTCGATGTAGGTACGATCCGCAGACTGCATGGTTCGCTCTCAATCTGCTAATTGTAGTAGCCAATCTTTTGTTCATGCCTGTACCTTTAAACCAAGGTCTTTTAGGCAATTGGTTCACCATACGCTTGTAAAATTGACCCTTCGTACTACTACTGTAGTATGTTTGCCACATTTGTAATGCCGTTTTGGTTATTCTTCCTCTTAAATACGACATTGGAACTTTGTACTCTTCAAATCCTCCATTTTCAGTAGCATCTTTAGCGAGTGTATCCACCTACTTCATTCCCTTTAACACCGCTTTGTCCTCTTACCCAAAGAAAGTGAACGTAAACGCTCTCCTCTTTAAGAAGTGCTATACGCTCTACTATTTCCGCAATAATATGATTCATCTTGCAAAGTCCGTGCGAGTTTGTTAATCTATGCAGTGCACTCAAGCTATCAAGCGTCGAATAGGATTGTTGAGAAAAATATTTGTTGAGAAATGATAAGTTAATAAATAGATTAGAATGACCAGAGACAAAGATTAGACAGAAATGTTTTGTAGCAAGTTGATATGATCGTCTTCAAGATCATTAATGGAGATGGTACCGTCGGAGACGTAACATGGAGCGTTACTTTATTCAGCGAAGAATTTTGCAATGTAATAACTGGAGATATAGAGATGAGAATGCTTTGCTGACTCTCCATATTTGGTTGTTGCTTCTAAATATTAACTTTGTTGGTTAATGTTAGTTTTGGTCGTCTGTCAATAAACTTATTAGCCGTGCTAGCAAGAAATAGGCTAATAGATTTAGAATTAATTTTTAATAAATTATTTAGAATTGATACTAACTGCAATAAAACTTTGTTTTGTTTTTTAATAAGAGAGCGAAAAAAAAAGAAACCTTCTTCTTGGTTATGAGGAGAAATTAATCCAGGGTCTAATAAAAAACCAAAAGGTCGAAAATATGATCAGATCGAAGATAAAACGCCACATTCCGATAATTTGTCCCATTGATTGTCGTCACTCTGTACAGTGAAATCATTTCGTTGGATTCGCTACTCTTACCGCGTCTTATTTGGAGCAGTAAAAAATAATGTTTCCTTTTTTTAATAATAATTCTATGAAATTTGCGTTCTTGAGGAAAATTGCAGTTATAAAAGAGGATAAACCATTTATTTTAAAGAAAATTGGGGAATTTTATCTTTTATAGAAAAATAGAAAAAAATTGTTAAAGTTGGATTTTTTTTTTCAACATTACGCTATTTCGTGCAGTTTTTGGCAATTAACTCCTGGCAAAACTGTTGTATTGGACAGTTTTCATTAATATCAAATCCAAATAATCTGTTATTACACAATATTTGTATTTTACTGTAATACAATAATTGGTGGCAGTGAAATTAATTTAAACAATTTTAATTTTATTCATAGTTTTCAATTAAAGCGTACTAAATCGAATTGTTTTGATAAATTTTGTCTATCACCACTAGGGTTGCCAACTGCCCTTTTTTGGAAAGGACAGTCCTTTTTTAACACCTGGTTGTCCTTGTCCTTTCTTAAATTAGGAAAGGACGCCTATTGTCCTTTTTTCTGTTGTTGTTCATACAAATCTAATTTATTTTTGGTATTTTTGATTTAAGTTCTGTGACTTCTTTATTTGGCGTGTTGTTTTTCTGTTCTAACTGAACTGAATAGGTCAACAGGTTATTGATGAAACGATGAACAAAATGCTAAAAAATGGTACTGGATTTGATGGATTCTGATTAATTATATTCTTATGGTATGTGAATTACTTTCTTAATGCCGGCGCTGTTTTGAGGCCTACTTTTTTGCAATTAATCACAGATTTCTGCATCAATTTTTAAAATAACCACTATTCATGGTATATCTTTCGAAAGATGATTGTATTTAGATGTTTTTCATGAATAGTGCACGTTTTTTACGTATATAATATTTTTGAGAAAAATGAAGACAAAGTTTTTTGAAAAAAATTAGAAACTTGCTTATCCCTTATGTTTAGGCTACAAAGTAAAATACTTAATATTATTATTTTGGAATACAAATTAGCTTATTTAAAAGGAAATTTAACCTTCTTTCTAATGAGCTTACTGAAATTGCTGTAGCTATAATAGTTTGAGAAATATAGACAACTATTTGCTAAAAAGTAGTAGTACCTTGAAAAAAAATAAAATTAAAATTATCTATAAAACGGAGCCGAATCGAGCCATAGTTTATATAGAATTTTTTGTTACAAATGATGCCCAGAATCGCCTCCCGAAGTAACGGTAGTCTTATGCATAACACCCTGTATATTCCCGGGCCCCAAAATCCTGTCGACGGCCATGTATGTACATATTTTTTTTAGGGTGTCCATTTTTGGAACTGTATAGAGTTGGCAACCCTAATCACCACATTATATTGAACGCAAAAATTTAAAGTGATCCAAAATTTCTATGAAACCTCCAACTTTCTGGAAATAAAACATTGAATAATTTTCAGGCTAGATAATTGTTCAATTCAATAAATTCAGTTGGTAGTAGTTCTTTTCTAGTTGTTAATAGTTATTATTTTTGGTGGATCTCTGATTTTGGTTAGATTTTTTTTTTTAAGAACCAATCTTTATGCAAACGTTTCGAACTAAATTTAGTAGAGAAATCTTGGTATTTGTTTACAGTATCAAAATGACTGCGTAGAAACATATTCATTATTTATATAATTACAAATTAATTATAGGCCAGTTTTACATACCTTCCAAGTGGAGTTCAGTTCTTCATAGATCCTTGATGCAGTCTTGGTTTCAGTCTTCTTGAAGCTGTAGGGCTTGCCAAGGTGTTAATGATATGTGGGTGGCAGTATGTATGATAAAAGGTGAGGAAGAATTGGTTTATTAGTTTTTGTCATGTGATGTGTGTAATTGGCCTTGAATGTCCAGTTCTCTGTGCATTTGGGTGTTCATGGGGACGTTCAGTGCAATTCGTAGCACTTTATTTTGAAAAGTCTACAGATCTTTTCGTCAGACTGGATTGAAGAGGTCTAAGGAGCGTCTTGTAGAGCAGTATAATGCTAGGAGGGATTGTTAAACACAATTTAGACAGGTTTATGCACAATTGAAACTAATAACTAATTCTATAATGCTAACGATAATTATTTAGTTATCATTCTATTTGCAAACTTGAAACAAATTATATCTTAATTTTTTCTGATTTTAATTTACGTTAGAATGGGAGTTGACAAAGTATAAAGTAAGTAAGTAAGGTTGGTATACGAGGTACAGGGTAATTCGATTAAAGGCAAATCTGAAAGAAAGATTGGGTTAGGCTTTTTTTGAAGTGTCATTTTTGGTTTACTGTATTGTCTTGTCACTTATATTAACAATAGTAAGAATCAAATGTAGGGCCAACTTAAAAATACGAAAAAAACGACGGACTGGCAGAGATTTTCTGATCATGACAACTACAATTTTGTTAACGTCGTATAGTTTTCACAAAAATATAAATCTACATCTTTTATTTGATTTAGTTTTGCAGGAGAACGTGATCAGGTATATTTATTTCTATATGAGGGTCTGTGTTTAGGTTTCCTCTCTAATGTGTCATTTATGTAAAATGTACTGGGCTCTGTTTTATGTTCTTTTTTTTTAAGATAGTTAAAAGTGTAGCTAAAATTTAACTTTTTATTATCTCCTAGTAAGTCAAAATTATAAAAATGGCCCAGTAAACTTAACACAAGTGGCGGCCATCACTGAAGGAGAGGTGTAATTGTAATAAGCGGTTTTAGCAAAGATTATACAATTTTCTACTATCCTTGAAATTTTTTAGACATTACAACATAGTCGCTGGTATTAGAGGAAACAAAATATATTATCTAGTATTATATTTATACTAAGCGAACGCCGATAATATCTTAAGCATTTAAACTTTGTGCAGTAGATGCTAACTAAGAAAAACTTCTTATTCTTTCTATAATTCGGCATAATTAGTATGTTAAAAGTTTGAACAGAAAAGTCCGCTACAACATATACTATACCTGAAAGGCATCACGATAGCCGAGCCTATCTTTACATCCTACTACCAATTAGGAATCGTGGACGGAGGCGACTAGCATACATAGTTTACTGTAAATTTCTTTTATTAATCATTAAATAAAATCCAAGGCCTAAGACCGGGAATCGAACCTAGTATCACAATACATATTAGCTTGTTAATTGCCTCCGTCCACGACACCTAATTGGTAGTTGTACGTAAACCCCGCCAGAAAAACTAGGCCATTACTTTATTTAACTTTTTTTCTTTACTATACCTGATCACTATCCTAGCCCGATGATAGTGGACATCAACAAACTAATGTGGCATGGGACGAATTTTTTTCCAAAAATTCATCACCTTATAGCAGTGGTTCTCAACCTTTCTAATGTCGTGACCCCGCAATACAGTTCCTCATGTTGCGGAGACCACAAACCAAAAAATAATTTTGGTGGCTACTTCATAACTGTAATTTATGTACTGTAATCGGGGTTTCGTAAGGACCGCTGGTTTTGACAATGATTATGAAAACAACATAAAAAACTGTGAAAAATGACGTTGGCCCCGTTTTGATATCCCTAATATTTGTCGAGATATTTAAGATCAAAGTTACAATTTTATATTCTTCATGATCGGTTTTCAATATTAATTTTTCACCAGAAATACACGTTTTAGGAGGTCATCTGATTGCAAAAAATATTATTTGAGACTCAAAGAACAAAAATAATAATAATTGAAGATTTTAAAAATTATAGTGTAAAAATGGTTGTGGGTGAATCAGGATAGATTTGTTTTATCATCAAATAAAAGCAATCATCACATCATTTTAATGCACCCAGTATGAGATTCTTACCGTAATGTTAGGTCAAGAAGTCTTGCATAAGGCGCATGTTAAAATGATGTGATGGTTGCTTTTATCGAAACGGGGTCAACATCATTTTTCACAGTTTTTTATGTAGTTTTCATAATCATTGTCAAAACCAGTGGTCCTTATGAAACCCCAATCAGGTTTTTGGCCGTAACTCCGCCAAATATAAAGATACAGCATCGGGGGGTGGAAAATTTGAAAACTAGACCAAAAAAACATATAGTTTACTTCATGGGTTTTTTTGAAATTCCGCTTTCCTAAAAAGTTATTAGCGATTGGTGCGTTTTAAATGGATCACCCTGTATATTGAGAAATATTTATTACTAATTCCAATAAATAACATTAACGGCTATAACGGCGTGCGTTCCAGCTGAATAGCGCTGCTGCAGACGGTAGCGCTGCTTCTCAGCGGCTAAAGCCATCGAAAAATATGTATATTCCGATGGCTTTAGGCGACCCCTGTGTTTTGGTCGTTCGACCCCCGCCAGGGTCGCGACCCACAGGTTGAGAACCGCTGCCTTATAGTATACTGCATATTTCCTACAGCTGATAATCATAAAAAAAAAAAACTGCAATAGTTACACCATTTATGAATTTAAAATTATAAGCTTTGGACTGCATAATGCACCTTCAAACTTTGAAAGACTTATCAACAAGTTATTTTAAAATCTTGGGTTTCTATTCTCCTGCCTAGAAGACATTCTGATAGCATTCAGTTCTGGAAACGAGCGTACCAAACACTTTTAATGCTTGTTAAATCATTAACTTCATGTGAATATAAGCTGATAGTTTTATTAATTACACAGATAACTGTTACTATGAAGAAACGAAACACCTGTTATTTTTATAAATATATAGAAGGCACTGCCGTTATTATATTTAAAACACTCCCCTCCCCCCAGGGGAAAGGTTCTCTTCAGGTTTCAGGTTCTTGCTTTGGTGATATAGTTGGTATATAAAACAGCCAAAAATTCATTTCACTTTTAAGTTTAAGTTCATCTAGCTTAAACTAACTAGCATTAATTATTGTGTTTAACGCGTTTTGGCCTTTTTTTCTTTAAAGCTGAAATCTGCGCTAGCTTATTGTTAAAATAGTTAACAGAATAGAATTTCAATTCAGTGGTTTTTAAATTTCAGTTACCAAATCAATTATCCAGGCAGGAATAGAATTATTGAAACAGGCTCCTATGTGTCTTTGGCTATCTGTACATCACTACGCAAGCGGGTGCATCACTTTTATTTCAAAAGTTTATCTAAATAAGTTAGAGAGTTACCTTGAGGCAAGGGAATGCTAATCTCTGCAAATCAGGAAGTGCAAATGTAGTTTTGGTGGTATTGTTATTTATTAATCTAAAGAGATGTTGCTGGATGTTATTTAGATGTAATTTGCGGCGACCTTGGGGGGAGAGATAGACAAAATAATTGGGCCGCTGGCGTTCATTGAAGGTGGGAGGTAATACGATTCTAAATGGACGCCAACAGTGGGGGCAAAGAGCTATAGACGGAGATCTGGTGTCGAAGCGTGTCTAAAATGCTATAACACAACATGTGGGTCGACCAGTTTTGGCAAATAACAAACGTAATTTATCAACAAAATCGACTTATTTAGAAAAACTATATTAAATAAAGTGATGCGTAATAAGTGAATAATTGAAATAAAGTAAAGTAATCGCCTATTTTTTCAGGCGGGGCTTAACGTCCAACTACCATTTACTAGGTGTCGTGGACGGAGGCGAATAGCAAACGTACTTTACTATTTCTCATTTAACCATTAAATAAAATAGAAGGCTAAGACCGGGAATCGAACCCAGTACCACAAGGCATATTAGCATTGCAGGTCTCACCTCTTAACCCGCTCGGCTACCGTGGCGCCTCTAAAATAAAGTTATAAGTAATAAAATCACAATATAATTGTAACAGCGAGTTAAGAAATCAAAAGTTTGGATATGTAAGGAATAATAGCAATCCAATTAGGTGAAAAAGTCGAGTGCACCTTTTTCTTCTCGCAATTTACGTATGAATGTTACTTGAATAGTGGATGAATATTTTTTACAAAATGGCCATTTTGAAATAAATTATTTCCAGCCTGTTTTTTAAAATACAATAATTCGAAATATATTATTTATTTTATTATTTTTTTTAATTGAAAGTGTGTCAACATGTGAGACAGGTGACGTCCAGAGATTTTTCCAGTGCATTGCCGGCCTCCGGACAGTGTTCTCTCGTTACAGACAACATTGCACATGACCAGACAGTGAACTGTAAGAAGCTCCTAGGAAGAGAAATGAAATTATTCAAGTTATTTCAATAACATTAAGGATTACGAAGTATTCCATATACTGAATTCTTACATACGAGAGAACACTGTCCGGAGGCCGGTAGTGCTATTAAAAAAAGCTCCAGACGCCATTGATTTCAGATATTGACGTGCCTTAAATTAAATATAAAACCAAAAAAAGAATTAAGGACGGACTAACTTGTTTTCCTAGAAATAGAAAAGATATTGCCATATATTACAATTGTAACAGGATGTTCGAGCTGTTTTGGCAAATAACAAACGCAATTTATCAACCAAATCATCATTATTTCGAAAAACTTAAAAAAAATAAAGTGATACGTGATAGGTGTATAAATAAAATAAAGTAATTAATAAGGTGATAAGTAAAAACTTACAATACAATTGTAATGGCGGGCAAAGAAATCAAAAGACATAGTGCTAAGATTGATAGGATTAGGTGGTTTTGTTTTGTTGCTGCGATTTTTATCTATGGATTTGGAAAGCTATCTGATAATCAAGCATAAGAGGGTATTCACCATTCTAGCACAGAATCATAGTTCTCGTAAAGTAGTCGAAAAAAAGCAAAAAAGATATTGATGCCCTTAATTGCGATTCAAATAAAAAAATAGAATAGAAAAATAAACGTAAACAAATCACTGGAAACATGTTCTCAGTTAGCTTATTGTACGACAATTTGATGTAAAAAAAGTATCGTATATAGGTAAATAAAAGTGAACATATGGCCAAGAAAGAAGCAACAATAAAATATAGAATAAAAAATAGGACAATAAAAATCCACAGACATTTTTATGGCCGGACATTCTCAATAAGATTATTAATTTTCAGAACGGATGCTACATAATAATGAGTTTAGGTCTAGCAATTCACAGAACAAAGATAATCATATATTTTTTTTTATATTTTACTGACTTCCTAGTCTGTTGTGTATTTCATTCAATCAATACAACCGATGTGACTGAAACAAAGGTTTGAATCTAAGCAAATACTACTGAAAACATTATTCTAAATAATTGAATTTTGGGAAGGGCCACTTTACCTAATTAATCTTGAGTTTTCTGCCTACTTTCTCGCATTAAAGCAAATTCTAATTCTGAGAAAATATCATTAAGTAAATTGCGGTAAGAATAAATCTAGTGCATGCTTGTCCAAATTTTTTCACATAACTCTATTACCTATTTATAAAAGTCAACAATCCTAAAATGACCCAATTTTATTTTTCTTGACTTTTTTACCGGCCACTACAATTTTAAATTTTGACTTTTTTACCGGCCGCTACAATTAAAGTTTGACTTTTTTTACCGGCCACTACAATTAAATTATGACTTTTTTACCGGCCACTACAATTAAAATTTGACTTTTTTTTTACCGGTCACTACAATTAAATTTTGACTTTTTACCAGCCACTACAATTAAATTTTGACTTTACCGGCCACTACAATTAAATTTTGACTTTTTACCGGCCACTACAATTAAATTTTGACTTTACCGGCCACTACAATTAAATTTTGACTTTTTTTTACCGGCCACTACAATTAAATTTTGACTTTTTACCGGCCACTACAATTAAATTTTGACTTTACCGGCCACTACAATTAAATTTTGACTTTTTTCATTGGCCATTACAATTAAATTTTGACTTTTTTACCGTGACTTTATTATTAGTTACAAGTTTTATAGCAACTATACATTATGGTTCTTCCATAACACGTGAACTTCTTAATTATATATTAAAATGTAAATAAGAAAATTTTTTATTTTAATAGAAGTGTTCGTAACAAACACATTTTTGGGGAAAAAGAACGCCCAAGAACACCGAACATTTAATTCGAACTTCTGCATTAACAAATGAGATTAAACTTGCAAGACAAATTACTTATAACATGAAATATGAAGGTATATTGCACGAAGTTAAGGTGAGTATTGTAACTGCTGACCTTGGCACAGTACCTACTGCTGTTATAAGAAATTCATGGAACTACAATATACTGGGAAATGGATTAGCTCAGCGGTAGGCGTACCAGATAGCCACGCAGAGATACCGTGTTCGAATCCAGCTGGCCGTCTTTTGAATCCTCTTCTTGGGAGCTTCTTAAACCTCATTGTCGGCTGTTTGTAATGAGAAAAAAACTGTCCGGAGGATGGCATTGCACTGGAAAAAGCTCCGTGCGCAATGACCTCAGATGTTGGTGCAACTTAAATTAAAAAAAAAAAAAAAACCTGACTGAATATGCTTCAATCTACACTGCAGAACCAATAAGGGTAATTTACGTTGTCTTATAATTAATAAGACAATTTTAAAAATGTTATAGCGTAATCTCAAGATGGTATCTAACAGGAGGAAAAAAAGTTTTTTTTTAAATCATTGCAAAAACAGCGTTCGAACAGTAATGGTTTAAAGTGTGCAGGATAAGTAATTACTCAGAAATGTACATAAGTAAGCCGGTAAAGTTCTAACCATGATTTCTGTGGAGCATATTTGCATAAATTGCTTATTAGAGCATCACCTAAATGTAGCATTAGCAATGTAGAAGAAAATTTTGAAACATAGAGAAAAAGGCATATTGTTTACTGTTTAAATATTTACTGATTAATTTAAATATTTGGACGCTTTTTTTTTGGCGAATAACTTACTATTTTAAATAACTTTTACCTTTTATTTATATTTCTTGATATATTTTTTATTTTCAATATTTAATATGTTCCATATTCTGGGCGATAAACCTCAAGCTTTCCTATGATACAGCTCTTTAATTCATAACAGAATGTGATATACCATCAATATTGATAAGTTAAAGGCTACTCAAGATTCAGTGCTAAAAATATTGCCAACTCAACAGACCGTCTGTGCCAGAACTGGTTCTGCCCACTTGCAGTTCCACGCAATACACTGACCTCAACCGAACCGGTCCCCGGCCATTTAAGCCCAAGTTTGGCTAATATTGACATGGCCATGTGGGAAGCTAAACGTCACAGCTGTCATAAAAGTGATAGGCCTTTCTCTATGCATAAGTGTCTATGCGTAAGTGTAGATAGTTGTATAATACATAATATACAGAGGGGCAAAAATTAGTCAACCCTCATCATTGGTTTTGATTTCTAATTATAATTGTTCCATAACAATTTTAGTTATTTTTACAATAAATTATATGTAATATTAATGAAGTCTGGAAATTATGTGAATTTAATGAAGTCTTAAAATGGAATTTAAAAAACAAGAATTTATTGCTGATAAGTAACTCGAAAAAAATAAAGTATTAGGCATTTTTACACCCCTTTGATTATCACTGTCAGCATACACCACTGACATAATATAAAACTGAGCGATAGGGAAGGGATTAGCTATGCAGTTAGCGTATTGGATTCTCACGCAGAGGTCCTGGGTTCGAATCCAGCTGCTGACCCTTAGATTTTTTCTCCTAGGAGCTTCTTGCAGCTCAATGTCCGGTGATGGACAGTGTTGTTTGTAACGAGAGAACACTGCCCGAAGGCCGGTAGCGCTGTGAAAAAAGATCCGGGTGCCAATAACCTCAGATGTTGACGAGCCTTAAATCATTTGTAGCCCTCACCCAGAACAAGTCACCATTCTCTGAGCGTTTTGTAGTCAAGATAGTTTAAATGAAGTTTTCTTGAAAAAAAAATTCAAATAGGAAGTGATTGATCTACATGTATGCTGGGTTCACTAAAAAACTGTCGTGTGTATTCAGTAGGTAGCACAATTCTAGAACACATCGTTGGCCATAAAAATTTACCACGCGGGCTGCATGCGGCCCACGGGCCTACAGCTTGACACCCCTGCCTTACACCAACATGATGTGAATTAAAGTGGCCATCAATTTCCAGTTAAATTTTAAAAGATTCTCTTCGCGAATCATTAGAGCGTTTATTCCAAATTTCGCCATTTGTGCCGCAATAAAAAAGAGTTATCAAAGGAGAAAAAAGGGGTCACCTCATTATAGCGTTTAGTTACAGTAGCCACTTTTCCACCTTACTATAGCCCTTTTGACTTATAAATAACAACTGTCCTACCGGACACGTTGCTATTTAAAACACGTTTAGCAAACTTGGGGGAAGCTGCAATGTATTTGGTTGGACTGACCATTTAATGAATGAATGAAAAATAAAATGAGACTAATTGATTTTTTTTTATATACATCTGTACATTATACGAATGTTTATATGATATTTAGAGGCATGCTTGCAGTTCCAATAACATTATTACTTAGGTGGCTGATCTAGTACAGTTTGCACTGTATTGAGACATTTTTACTTGTTGCTCGTACACTGTCATAATATCAATTAGGAAACGATTTAAAGGAAAGGAGAAGTGCTTTTACCACCGTAAGAATCGACATACATATACAGTTAATTTACAGTAATAACTGTTAATTAGTAAAAGTAACGCCTATTTTTTCGGACGAGCTTAACGTCCAACTACCAAATTAGGTATCTTGGACGGATACGAGTTGCATACAAATTTTTACATATAAATTTTCCATATAAACCATTAGATAAAATCGATTGGGAATTGAACCCAGTACCACTATATATCACAGCTTTGCAGACCTCGCCTCTAACCACTCAGCTATCGTAGCGTGCTTCTCATTTTTAATTGGCACATAAAGCCAACTTAATATTATAAATTGGAAATAACTTTAGAAAAATATTTTCCATGAAATGTTAATAAAAACTATTTTGGCAAAAATAACAGAATTAATTTTAGAAAACAAAACACTAATTTAGGGCGCAACCCTTGTTCAGCAAGGAAATAAGAGCCGTCCGCAGCCTCTTATACTAAATATTTGTTTCTTTTTTATTTCTGATTTATAAGGTTATTAATATTATTAGTTCAAATTTGTAATTATTTTCCTAATTTTTAAAGTATTTGTTAATTTTTGAATCATTGAACGATGTTGTCTTTAGTTAATTTTTATGATTTAAAGCGCGTCAACATCTGATATTTGGAACCCACTGTGTACTCTTGTTACACACAACACTGTCTATCACTGGCAGTGAGCCGTTAGAAGCTCCAAGGAAGAAAAAATGCAAGGGCCAGCAGCCGGATTCGAACCCGGGATCTCCGCGGTGGAATCCATTACGCTAACCGCATAGTCGATCCCTTCCTTTTTGGTTATTGATGTCCTCAATCACCCAGGTGAACGGTTTGGCCGTAGAAACGTTAAGCCTCTCCTTGTGGCCACTCGCTTGGTTGGCTCGCGAAACCTGGCTTAACCACACAACACCTGAGCAAGGTAGGGTGTATCCTAAGTGGAATGATCACCGTGGCACAAATATCACAGATAAAAACTGTGCTTAACTTATCTTGATTTGTCAGATTTCACTTGTAATCTTAAGAATAATATAGAAACAGAATAATGTATTATTAAATTATATTTTACTCTACTATCTATGCTGTCTTGATTCCTTGTGTGCTCAATTCATATTTATTTTTCGTTTTCCTTTTATTTTAAAATTTTATATTCATGATTTTTATTGTTTTAAAATATAATAAAAATACATAAAATAATGAATAATATACGATTTTCTCTCTGGGAAAAAGTAATCATAGTTTGTGTTTTGTACTAATAATAGATGTGTATGTAAAAAAAGATATTGACAAAATACAATTTATGAATTTATCGTTTTAAAATAAAAGGGAAGCGCTGCTTCAGTGGTGTGCATGCTACCCCACAGTTTCTCTGGGTAGTAGATACGCACAAGCACATTATATTAACAGGGCATTTAAGAGGCATATTATGCTAACTTAATTTAGGTGATAAACGTTAAAAATGAAGTTAGGTACGCAGTAACGGATAATATAGCTAATTTTATCCGTGGTGGCATGCAAGTGATAGATCTTGCTGATCTTGGGTACGTTAGAGATATGCAGTTTTATTGTATGTTTCATAGTTTGTGTTCCGTATATTGTACTGACCTTCGTGTATTATAAAAACATGACTGTAGCCCTTAGGCGATTAGATCTTTACATTTTACTGATGTTAGGTACTTTAAAAATATCCGCTTTTATCTAGTGACAGATCTGTAAATTAATGTTCTTGGGGTATGTTAGAGGAATGCTTGAGTTCCCTTAAGTGCAGAAGGTAATTGTGTTCATTGCACTACCTGTTACACGTTCATTTATTAAGTCTCAAAAGACCGTCTAAATCTTAAATAAAGTGATGGGCAACATTTATATAATAGTGGTCAACTTATTCAAAGTTCACGATCCACACAGATCAACGTATTATTGCAATGTTTATTTTACAACCTTTTAATTGCGGAGTAGCCTTAAATTTCGAGTTATCAAGCTTTTTTTACAGTTCTGAATGTCAAGAAGCGATTTATTGAGACTTTAAATTTGAGTGCTTTTTCACTCTCTAATGTTGATATCTCTTTTAATTTAGCATTAAGTAGTACTTAATTGAGCAAAATTTCACATAACCCTGAACATTAAGAAGCCAGATATGGCGACTGAAAATCTGGGAGTCATATGAGATCTGTAGATTTCAACACTATATATTACATCCCTAAAATCGATCGATATTTTTTTCAATTGTAGAATCAGAAATAATCTTTGGTTAGACGTAATTTCTTGGAGTTATGTACATAACGAAAATAAATTTTGCGACTAAAAAATGAGTGTGAGGTGAAAGAATTATAAATTGAAGCAGTTGGATTAGCTTAGGATTTCTAGGAATAATAAAAAAAAATAATAATAACAAAAGGAACATATACTTGTTTTTATATTTAAAAAAAAAATTCGTTACAATTCTTTTTTAAAAAGAAATAATGATTATAATACACGAAAAAGTAAGCTCTCGAACGATTTTGCTATGTTTACTCGCGTTTGTAAGTGCTGCAAGCACAAAGAAGACAGCAAGCAATCTAACTTTTACTTTCTCGTACTAAGTAGGAAAGAGAAAGTATTGCGATCGTGTCAGATTTTTGATTTTCCGCAGATCGGAAATATCCGTTATGAACTTCGACTTCAAAACGATTTAGAAATATACGAAATTTAGATCTACACCCTTTGGAACTAATGATTCCTGAATCAATGATTTCTTTGTAAATAAAAAAAAGATAAATCCATGCTAGTTTTATAATCAGCCCTTCAAAGAAGGAATAGCCAAAACAGTTTGGACTCCAGGGCCGCGTGAGTTAGCTTTGCTGGCCGCGGATAGCCGTCCCCTTTTTAGATCAACACCCATAAAATCGTAAATGTGGATTAATAAAAACATTTTTAAAATAAAAAAGTAATATTCATTAATTATGCTTCTAAATTTTCCATAGTCTCATTTTTTTTTTTGCCTCTAAAATGTTTTGAGACAATTAAAACCCGTTGTCTATCACAAACATACATGCAGGCACCACAGCACTTATAAACGTAAGTTTGTAAGTTATTTGGCGACCTTAAAGAGCATTTGATCTCTATTGGTGATTTTTATACGAAACGCTTTAAATAGACTTGAAGACATCAAATTTTAATAATCGGAAAGTGGTGATGTGCCGTAAAGTCAAAATCTGGCGGCGTGGTTGAATTCAATTTATGTCCCGTGGCCAGCAGCTTCAGCACCACAAAGTTGGTTTTGGTCACTCGCAACAGTTCTGTTACCTGTGAACAGGAACAATAACTTAGGATTATACATAGTGGCACTGATGACGTCGACCATTAAATCAACATAATCCGCAATATGGCACGATACTTTTGCTGAAGTGCATGTCATTTCGACTATTTCTGAGAAGGTGGCAAGTATGCATTGCGGTGGCATGGCATGTTGGTGTTCAACTTTGATAAGACCTTTCCCTTTGCCACAGTGTGTACACAACGGGAACATATTTGGCAAATCGATAACTTATTGGATATGTACCGCTCCTAGTTGGCTCAATGCTGAAGAGAGTCCCCTCATTACACAATTTGAGAGTATGCATTGCATATTTCGGCGCCATATCCCATCATATTACTCTTATATTAATGAGTAGTACGTCCACGAACTAAGGAAGAATGCCAACAACGTTAATTTGCAAGTTTACAGATATCGCAAAAAATTAATATTTATCATAATACAATTTAAGGTAAATTTTGTTCACGCAACATATAACTATCTTGCCTATATTATTTTGAAAAAATTTTACAAAAGGACCAAAAAAACTTTATGCTTTTTAGAAGTGCCTGTGCCATAAACGTAAGAAATGAAAGTTCTTAGGAGTTACAGTAATTTTATTTCAATATACTTCCACTGTAATATCTCCGATTAATTGCTTATTGCGTAAGAATTTATTATTTTTATTGGTCAGACAGCTGCAGAAAAGTAATTAAAATGCAGTTGCTAGCGAACAGAAACTTAGTACTACTTTCTCCTAACTGCCCATTTACAGACGCTAGCCTGCCTCCAGGGTTCAATTTTGCACATAATTAATGAGGACCTTAAACTTATGGCAATTTATTTCAAGAAACATAGACATGTAGTGATAAACTACAATAATCTTCACAAGAAAGCAACTTCAATTTCTTGGGCAGCAAAAAATATAAGTATGGCACAAACTTTACATAGATATCAGACAATAAACTTCCAGAAGCAATATTCAATCGAAATAAAAATTTACCTTCCATTAATGTTCGACGACTTACTTGCTACGCACTATTTTTAAGCCAATTTAAGAATAAAATACAAAATCTCGCTGATAAACTGATCAGTACGTCGAAATTTTCGAGAGCCCCCACATTTATCGAGTAATGCATTTCTTTTTTAAATTATTAGTGATATATTAAATAAAGAAATGCTTTTGTTTGTTATGAATGTTTTGAATAAAATAGACTTCGTTCGTTTATTTATTCTGTTCCTACAAATCTTATTAATACAACTAATTAGTTGTTTATTATGAAAATCTTTCCCTTCCCACACCTTATTTCAGAACGTTTGAATCTCTCTGAAAAAGTGGGCTTTACATTACTTACTGATTGGGTTACCTAAAAAATAAACAACAGACCTGGACTCCTATCAGAATGTTAATAAACTTTACCTCGTAAATGCAGCAAGTTAGCTCCGTCTCGTTCATACCTGGTAAAGCTTATACAAGAACAACCAGAGCAAGTAGCATTGAACTTCTTTCAAGATGTTCAATGTAAGGCAGCACGTCACGTCAAATATATTCTTTTATGAAAATGGGTTGACTGGAGTGTTTTTCCCGCGAAGTTAGGCGGTAGTAGTGTAGAAAGAGTCACGAATCGGTAGCTTACGGATGAAATTAAGTTAAGAACACTCCCTCAACTTAAGTCAATTTGATGGAACCAACTACCCCTACCTCCTGATCCGGATTGTGTACGGATTCCAGCAAGGTCCTGGCCTGATGGAAATGCTTACATCCCGCCAAATACAAAGACTGACTATCGGATTCCTCCAGACCTGACGTCATTTCTTTGAACTCAGAATACTGTACTGGAGGTGGTGTCAACAGTACATTGATGAACGGCGAAAACCTGTGTTCATATCTAACACGTTCACAGTCGAATTCGGCGTGTGGTAATGGAATTTTCCCATCCTTTCTGAATCCAACCATTGCCTGCAAACATATTTTCCACAGATAAATTTCTAAAGTCAGGAAATACCATCTTATAAATAACCACTTTACTACCTTGTAATAACCTCCACACATGTTCTGCAATGCTTGATAGAGGGTAATTTCACGGGCATAGGGTCGCAACTTTCTTTTAGTTTTGGACTTATTTCGACGTTTAGTTTTAGAAACTTCTATCAGATTTTCTTGTTCAGTTAGAAAGGTGTCCGCTCGTGATAGAGAAGATACCAACCATCCATAAAGAAATTCATAGAGGTACCTGCGAACCCAAATATACTTCTTAAAGGGATATTGTTGTGCAACCTGAGATGGTCAGTAAAACTGCCCTACTTTTGCTTACATCTTGGTTGCATTAACTCTAAAGCAAAACTGTATAGAAAAAAAAAAAAAGAAAAAGAAAAAAAAAGGAAAACAGCTAAACCGAATACAATATTTAAGTACGATATATTTCAAAATAGGGCTACGATGGAGGAATATTTACCAGAAGATATAGTAATACTCATGAGTGCTGTACAGTTCGAGCTCGAAGCCGGACAACAGAAACATGATCATGACTCGAAGCGTATGGTAGAGAATCCAGGTGCCGAAGCAAGCTAAATGTGGTCGACCGTTGTCACATTTTATGGATAAATTGTGAAGAAATGCATCAACTCGTTCTGCCTGAAACAAATGAAGTAGTGTAACTCTGTAGTGATGACTATTACTCTACAGTTGGAACTTTGATACACGCGCCACATTATTTACATTACTGCAACCGTATATCGAATAATGCCTATTCTTGTGATTGAAGACCAAACTTTCACCTCAGTCCAAGAAAAAAAAGAAGAAAAAAACGAAACACGACCATAGTCATTTAAAAACCTTAATCAAGATGTTCTCTCACCCCGTTACCCTTGATACAGGGGATTGCAAACAAGCTTCTATCTAAAGAGCCTCTATCTACTGTGTGCAAACCCACCAACTGTTTTAAGGAGAACCTGCGAGTAAGAACCTACTTTTCTTTGTGATTTTTACACTTTACAATTGTTTTGGTGAGTAAAATACTCGTAGATTTCAGATATTAGTGTGAATTGTTTTTTTTTGGCTCATGGACTTTTTTTCTAAGTAAAGACGTACAACACCTATGTTTCTAGGATTCAACTCGGCAGTTTTAGTAGAGATTGAAATACAAACTTTTGTTACCCTAGAAACATACCTCGTCCTGTAAATTTGCAAAATCCTCCAGCAGATGTGCCAGTTTGTCTCTTTGACGGGCACGATTATGACCGCACAGCTGAATCAAACTACTGAACGGGCGAACACAATGTCCAAGAAAGCATTCCAAGTAGTCTTTAGCCTAAGAAAACAAATATAGCATTCATGTTTACAAAGAAACTAGAAATAAGGTTATTACGCCTTTAAATTGTAGGTTATCAATAATTACTTGATGATTGTTCAGTAACTGAGATCTCGGCAGCAGAACTGGTGGACTGATAAATGATCTTGCCGCATCACGGATTGCATCAAGACAATTGATAGTGTCGCCCGCACGACTGCAATGCGGCAGGTACAACAGTTGCATAACACTTCTAGAAACTATACAAGGCTTCGTGCAGCTTACCTCTAACATTAATTCCTGCAAATTTGTAGGCAACTTTACTTTTTATGTACATTACGCTATAGCCCTAAGGCTCTAGACCAGGTTAGTGCAATCTGAGCCCTCCTTACATTTTTGGGAGGCCTGTGGTATAATGGAATTACAAAACTATCAACTACTAAAAAAATATTTAAATAATTTACTAAAATTAATTAATTTTTTTTAATAAAATAATTTCTTTATTAATAAAAATAAATGTTAATCCATCTTTAACTTAAAACATTTTCTTGTGCCTTTTCATTAATTTAGAATAGTATTAAAAAAAAAAAAATCCTATCCATGTTATATACTCAATAAAATTTGGTTTAATTCTTCCATATAATAAACTGAAGTTTGTCTCCGCTTGAACGAACGAAAATGCAATTTACTTCAAGCTTTTAAATTTTCAGTGAAGTCTCCTCGCAGGATAGTAATATCGGTACATAGGGATTGTATAACGAACTAAATATATAATACCATTATCTGATGGCGTGTCAATATCATACTCGTTATGGCTAGTCCAAAGACACACTAATTTTTTTTTTATAGTACATTGCCCATCCCCTGGCAGTGAACTCGTTCAACATATAACATTTGTCTGTATTGATAATTAAAGGCACATTAAAAGAAACAAATCCTTAAGATGCTTAAAGCAACTTAAAACTTGCCTTAAGGCTATTATGGCCTTTGCCGTTGATGCGCCCGAAAAAAAAATTCAGTTCAGAAGGAAGTAAAAATAAATCTGTTTTCTAAATTTAAGTAATTATTAAACAAAAGTAAAATCCAGGTTACTTAGCTTACAACCTTTATTTGATATAAAACTCAACAAAACAAAAGCTAAAATCAGAATATGTTCACCACAACATTAGGTTAAAATATAGAGAAATTTTGAATTAAAAACTACTTACGAACACTGGACATTAAAAAACACATATTTTATAATAATGGAAGAAAATCCGAAACCAGTCAGAAATAGAAATAACATGCGTGCTACGAGGATAAAATCAGCACTATTACTTTTATATGAAACATTTTTCAAGAAAAAATGGAAGGCGTGGTAGGTTGACAGTAACTACAAAGTCCATTAAAATTCTAAAACCTTCAGTACTTCCTCAAGAAGAACCAAATGAAGTGCCCCTCCACCGTAGTCTAAATATATACTTACTAAAGCTGCATGAAACGATGTATAAGAAGACACTTTTGCCACTTGTCTTAAACGGCAGAATAACTCGTCCAATCTTTTATAGGCTTCGGTAGGAGATTTGATCTGTGTGTACCTTGGAAATGTGGGTGGTAAAAGACGTTGATTTATCAGCGGGTCGAATCCGACCATGACTGCACCATGTACTTCTGCTGTAAAATATAAAAACATAAAAATTTAAAAAAAATAAATAAATAAATACTGTCAATTAGCAAAGAGAAGATTTTTCTTGTAGCAAGAATCCTGAGGGAGGTTTGCAAAACTCATTAGCAAATGTTGAAGTAGGAAATTCGAGCTACTTAGCGTCACTACTTGAAAAAAAATCTATAAACTGTAAAAATCTATAAAATTTATAGAAACTCAAGCGACTTTCTATAACTCCATTATTAAAATTGTAAATGACAATTTTTCTTCAAAAAATACAGATGAGGTGGGAATTCAAGTATTTCTTGCCAGAAATAAGTAAAAGATCAATGTTTTTGCACTCTGCCAATCAGTCAAAACCAATATTCTGCTAGTAAGGCCTGCCGTGCTCTCATGATGTGTAGAAATATAATAGAAATAGAAATAGAAAAGAAATTTATTATTCTGGGACAATTGTCCCCTAAGAATAAATACAGGAACAAATAGAGGCCTTAACAGTTTGGCCTGTATTTATAATGGGAAGTTTAGGGACAGTTCCATAAGTACTCTGAAATAAATATACATACACTATGATAGTGCGACCTTTGATCACCTATGGAGTTGTCTTGGGTAAGTAGGGTAAGGCTGGCCTCAACCACAAAAATTCTAAAAAAATCCAACGTCTACCTTACTTATGTATTTTTTTCCCACGGCCGGGTGAAGGTAATCCTCGATCTTACAAAGGGAGGGCAAAGGAATCCATCCTCTAGAGAAGGCGCTGGAGAGCGTGGGTCATTAGCACCAAAGAGTGGCTCTGACTGCCTCCTCTCCAATCCGAAACTTTCCTAGAGGCAGATTAACAAGAATTACAGCTTTTCCTCGAGGTATAGTATCAGTATGGTGTGGAGTAGTGAATTCCCCCTAACACAACCTTCCGTAGAACGAAATTGTTCTAGTAGATTTTACTCCTAAACTAAATTTTGTTTCTTGCAGAGACGTACGATGATTCGCAAAAAAAAAGACAAAACGCAGCGAGTGAGATGTCACTACGTTTAAATATTCCGACCTAAAAAAATTAATGTCTAAGCCGTACGTACAAATTTAAAAAGTGAAATCCTACATAGCTTTACATGCTGTAAAGAACGTGCATTGTCCGGTAGCACCAAAACAGTATTATTTTTCGGTTTTTGTTTATTTTTTGTTTATAGGAACTAAACAACTCACTGAATGTTAAAAGGGCAATCGTTAATAGACGTTTTAAAGTTTTCTTGTTCTGACCATAATCTTAAGACTTTTTAAACTCGTGTGCATATTAAAAAAATTGTTCCGCAATATATATTTGTTTCGATTTATTATTTTTTACTTTTTTCCAATCATACTCTTTTAAAAAAATGAAAGTACTATGTCACAGCGTGTTAAAGGGTAGTTGAGCCCACTGTAATTTTGGTTGTAGTATATTTTAAACAATTGGGAAATTCACCAAGGCAAAAATGAAGTTCACTAGAATATGTAAAACAGGAACAAAGTTGTCGATGCGCATTAAAAAAAAATTAATAAATTAACATAAAAACAAGTTTGTTGGCATGAGAATTTTAAAAATTTTAAATTATTTTGAGAGGAAGCAAGGAAATTATTTCCTTCCTCAAAACATGAGGTTCAGGGATTACTTTCTTAACAACATTCAACGGTTAAAATAAATTGAAGTTATCAGCTAAATGAAATTAAACTAAGATTTTTGAATTTTTTATTTGCCATTAAAATAAATTAAGATTAACCTTAACTTAAAATAAATAATAGTTTTTTGTTTTTTTTTTAAAAAAAAAGCGCTATTGGCTTCAAAATATATTAATACCCTCCAAATAAATGTGGATCTTCCTACGAGCTTTGAACATTTGATCTTGGGCAATAAGAATTACAATTTGTGTCTTTCTTCAAATAAAGCACTGTCTCATGGCATTCGTTGAGTTTCCTGCGTTGCGAGATACATATAACAAAATTCGTAGCCTATTTTTTTTTTTTTTTTTGAACTGTCAAAATTAATTAAAATTTGCCTGATTATAGTTTAATTTTAAATTATCATTCCTTATGTAATGTAGTGAATTATATGTATTACAAAACATTATAAATCAGTACGTATGCACATGTGTACTTAATACAAGTTTCTATATATTCAAAAATAATCTCGTTTTTTTTTCTAACGATAATTCGTATTTAACCTTCAGATCCTAGACAGTACTGTCAAATCGGGAATCCTTGCGAAAAAAATTATTCGCAACCTAGCTATAGATCTCACAGTTTGTTTAGCCCACCTTTTTCCAAGTATAAAATGGCAAAAATCTTCAAAAACAGAATTCTAATTTTTTTAATCCCTTGAATAATTAATTTTTATAAACTATCTACACAGAGATTACATTCAAAATTTACCTTCTTTTCTCTCTACATAGTAAGTGCAGTCAGATTTAATCATGAACCAGTTGTTTAAATGTTGCAATTACAAACTTCATGCATCTTGATAGCAAGCGTCCTGGAATATAATGCAAGCAAGGATTCATGCACAAATTATTTGCCTAACAAACCACAGATTCATGCCTAGTTTAAAATAGTGTGATTAGAAGCCAAGAATAAATGAATCATTGTAATTAACCATTGTTCTTGTTAACGTAAGAGCTATTTTAATATATTTTATATTCTTTACCTATATATAGATAAAATAAGTTTACTTAATCAAAAACAATTTACTATAAACATGTTTATAATGTTTCAGCTTCTCCTCAAGATCTGTAAAATATAATTACTGCTCGGACCCCCACGCTGGGTGCCCAATATGACCCAAAATTTTATTTAATACTTTATACCGTATGAAGTTAAATGGGCGCCAGGCTAGCCCCCTAGCTAGTCTGCCCCACACTTTAACACTTAGTAACTGTTAGAAGAGAAAGTCAGAACATACCCCGAGAAGGGCTACCGGTATGTACTCAGATAAGTTACAGCCAACCAATATTAAAGCCCAGTGTCTATTTACAGTAATGGTATATAAATATTTACAATAATATATACACAAAAATATAAGCAAAAAGAGAAATACAGGACAGATACAGTGAAACTACAAAAAAAAAACCAGAAACCATCCACGGCAAACCAAAGATAAACTAATAATAAAAGAACAAAAAAAAAGGCGTTTAAGCTAAGAAAACAGGAATCACAAAAAAAAAAAAAAAATGAAAATTTAAAGCACTTGCTACAAAGAAGAGAGAGAAAGTAACTTTAGTTAGTAAACCCATTACTTACATTCATAGGCTGGAGCACATCCACGGCTTATTGTGTTCACCAAAAATGGAATCAAATCCGAACATGTGGACAACAGTTTAGTGGATTCCGCCACACCGCTAGGCGTGATATCTTTTTTATTCAATCCGATCAGTGCTTGGATTAGAATTCTTACGAAGCGAATACGCAAGAGCAACGCAGAAACATCTTGATCTGGCAAAACGTTGTTGCACTGTAAAAATGAAAAACAGGTTTAGACTAGTTCAAATAAACTGTGCGATATCTGACTAAATTATGGCAGGCATCTAGGCAATTAAAAGTACTCCTTAGCTAAGGGATTATATGAGGATTTATCAGCGATTTAATGGTAACATAATTCATAAAAACTGAACACTATTTATTAATAGCTACAATAATAATCTAAAAATGAGTTTATAGGTGGAATTTATATTAAGTGTTATACAGTCTATCCTCCTCCATCCAAAACATCTAAGTAAAAACCGCTTGAAAAAAAAATAAAATAGAAATTACTTTTTTAACTGATTTAATCCGAGGCTAATGCCAAATTGTGTTTTGAATAATGAAATTGTAATGTATTTTAATTCTTTGCACTAATATTGACCCGTCCACGACACCTAATTGGTAGTTGGACGTTAAGCCCCGCCTGATAAACTAGGCGGTTAAAGTAAGTAAGTAAAGAAATCGCCTATTTTTTCAGGCAGGGCTTAACGTCCAACTATTAATTAGCTGTCGTGGACGGGGGGGGGGGCGGAAGCTCATACTTTACTATAAACAATTTTTTCTAACAAATAAAAAGCGGGATACGAACTATGGCTCTCTCACTTACAAAGACATGCTCTTCCACTACACCAACACCCGCCCCAAAATAGGCGATTTCTTTACTTTACATTTTACTTTACTAATATTGACTAAAGCCAAGTTAGGTTATTTAATAGTTACAGCCTAAGTCTAGCATTAAGTTGAGTTTAAAAGTCAAATATGGATTCCTTAACAGCTTAAAATGTTTTGCCAAGGATGCGTTCTATTAGGCCAAAGCATTCAATCACACAAGCACTTACCATTGTGGTTTCTTGTGAGGTAGTCTTCCGTTTTCTATTTAGTTCATCTTCCACTTCTTTCAACATGCCGACTGTGCGAATTTCCGAAACATCTGGATTTAGCCTATAGCCATAGACCATCGGCTGGAAATCTTCCTCTTCGAAGACTAGTCCTCTGTAATACAAAATTAAAAAATACTACTAAGACGACTAGTTTTTTGTCTTTCTTGAAGATGCAGTCTAAACCTGAAAAACATGCTTCGAGCTTCCTCTAACGCAAATACACAGATAAAACAAGAAAACTTTTAGCGCATCGAATGAAGATATTCATGTTTGTATGGACAATATTCTTACATATGTATAACGAAGTCACAGATAACATAAGCTTGGTTTTCTATGTTGGTGCCGTTGTCGCTTCATATGAAAATGGTTTTGGCCGGAATCCGTTAAGACTCGAACATTTTGAAGAAAATCCGTTAACCGGTAGGGCGAATTTAAAGAACATATTTCTCGAGTTTTTTCACATTCTGAAAATGCCTTTACCGATAAATTAAATTTCAAATTATGTAATAAACAATCTATTTTATTTGTTCCAAACAATTTGCCGGAATAACTTTAAAACATAATTCCAGACGCGGGCACAGTAAACAATTGGATCGGAAGATATAGAATTGTTACAATTGGAGGAAGAAGAAGTTGTGTAAGATTTTTTTAATTTTTTTTTCTGTTCTACCACAACCGAGAATGAAAGTAAATATAAAGAAAAGCTTCTACATACCTGCTTACGAATTCTTTGATGATATCAATCAACTTGTAGATAGCAATACAGAACGATTTCAACGGTCTATCGACGATTACATGTGGATTGTGTATGTACAGATTTGTGAAGACAGTTTGCGCTAAAGAATGCCCGTCTAGCCATGCTACAAAGCAAGCCCATGTGGTGTCTATAATACCTATTTGTTCTGGAAGCGGGATATCCTCATGCCGTAAATGTTTTCCCTGTATAACAATATTATTGAATATATTGATAATATTCTTTTTTATTTTATCTAGTTACATTAAAATAATAAAAGTAAGAAATTTATATGTCCAAAAAGCAAAAGACATAAAAATAATAACTTTTTTTTTGTATTTGTTTTTAAGGCGCGTCAACCTCTGAGGTTATTGGCGCCCGGAGCTTCTTTCAGTGCACTACCGCCCTCCGGACAGTGTTCTCTAGATACAGACAACACTGTTCATCACCGGTCAGTGAGCTGTAAGAAGCTCCTAGGAAGATAAAATCTAAGGGCCAGCAGCTGGATTCGAACCCGTGATATTCGCTTTGGAATCCAGTATTCGCTCACCACTCAGCTACCCCCTTCCCTAAAAATAATTACTAATACTTAAAATGTTATAGTACAAGGAAAACAGGATAGAGAGAAAAAAAAATGTATAAAGAAACAACTGAAGAATCTAAATTAAGACAAGCAGTTTTCCGCAAATAATCATCATCAAGGAGTACATAAATTTCCTTATGGCACTAAAGCACCAGTATTAGTTACTGAATCTAAAGTTAATCATGCCATCTATATCCCGAGATATCAAGTGATAACGAAAAGCTCTGGTCACTTCAGTTTATGAGGATTTTATTACCGAAGGAACGGGCTGACGAATCAATTTTTGTAAATGAAAAATTGTATAGGTTTTGTGTGAAAAAATTCAAACTAATTCTGCTACACCTCTTAGAAGAGGATTCAATGAGCAACTTTCAAGCTCTACAAATGGTTTGAGTTTAGTACTTAGAGAAGAATAAGTTAATGAGCACACACTGCCTACTTCCAGTCAACACCCATGTCATTGTTTGTGAAATAATTGAGACCACATTCATAGTTTATGGCAGCCGTTAATGGAACGCTTAAACCGGGTCCAGCAGTGTTTCTCAAACAAACTGAGTTTATTAGTTAGTGGAAATTTAATTTGTAATCTCACGTTGCTCTAGATACCCAGAAAGGCAATGGAGGAAAATGTGTAGCGCACACGAAGTGTTGGACGCCCTAGGTAACGATAGGTTGATGATGGTGCAAGAACATGATGAACACACGCAATTGGAAAGCTGCCGCATTAAATAGAGAGGACTGGCGGAAGCGGATCGTGGAGGCCAAGGCCCATTGATGGGCAATGGAGCCAAGCAAGAAGAAGAAAAAAAAGAATCTCACATTGCTCTGGGCTACAATATAATCTAAGTAATTTACCTCTAAGGAAAAGTTAAACTTTATAGGCGATCTATAGACACGATTGCAGAACATCCCAGCATCCATTTTTGGATCCATCATTTCAATTGCAGACATCGCCTCGAACAGTCCAAAGAGATCATCGTGAAAAAGTTCTCCAAGTTTTAGATCTAAAAAATAAGTAATCTATTTTAGCTTTCATCATAACGTTTATAAATAGAAACTGTACAAAATAAATTTACTACAATTTATTTTTTGCTGTATTTCAAGACAGAAGCAGGTATTGGTTGCTCTAAAGTACCTTTGGTGGCCGAGAAGAAGTCATTCGTGATTTCAATCCAATTAAAAGACACTCCAGGCACGAGTACATTATTTAAGTTGTTATTTGTAGACAGTGAGTAACGTTCTCTGCAATTGAATAAATATATAAATAAAACATTTATTAGTTGGATTTTCATTAAACTTGATAGTTTCAATTTAATGGGGCGTTATATATATATATATATGCTGTGACTCCACACAAATATCTTCGGTGCCATTTTCTCAGCTGTTCTGTCCTTTAAATTCTTTCCTAGAGTGACACCTTTGTTCTTTATTTGGGACAACTGAAATAATAAGTGGAATATTTAGTAAAAAAGAAGTAAAATTGAGAAGGAATTTTGTATCGTAATGATGCAATCTCTCACAGGTGAACAGTACATATGTATCCATATGACAACAATTATAACTTTCATTGTAACCTACAGTTCTGCTTTTTATTGAAAGAAATGTGAAAAGCCTTTTGTTCATTTCTAATCGGTGTAATTCAAACATAAATTACGATGAGCAATTTGATGAAGTTTAATGATTTAAAGCAGCGGTTCCCAATCTTTTTTCATTAGTGTACCCCTTTACCTGATTGTTTCCTTAGTGTGTACCCCTAACATATATATACGTATATATATATATATATATATATATAAAATAAATAATCGTATTCTTGATTTTACGTATTGTAACTTTAAATTAACAGCAAAACAATCTGAATATAATGTGTCTTGTAAAGAACATATACATATGATATATTCCTATTAAAAAAATCATTTATGAATAGGTAAACATTTCAAACCAATAACTATTGCAGGGGTCGTAAAATGAAAGAGCAAAGCGTTTATAAAAAAGAAGTAAATTATATGCGGGCCATGTGTAATATTAGTCAAAACTAAAGCAACATTTTTTCGAATCTTTACATTTTCAAGAAACCATTTAATAGTTATTGATATACAAATTTATTTACTTTTTTAAAAAAATACTGCAGTATCGAATGAGTACTTAATTCTCATTCAGTCCCTAGGGGTACGCGTACCCCAGGTGGGAACCGCTGATTTAAAGGATTAAAGATATGTTAATTGATGTCTCCCTCAATCTAGTGCCCCTTAATCCTTAACCTTTTAGGATAATTTCTTAGATAAGTAATTCGTGGACTTCTAAAAGTACCAAATTAAATAAAGAAACATTAAAAACCTGCATTTACACCATATGTAATTTCAAATTATTTGTACCATTTTAAGAATATTAAAAAAACAAACGTTAAAGATGAAATTAAGCTCACCTCAAAATTGCAGTAACAACTATATAATATTTATGAGTGTCAAATTTTAATTTAATGGAAGGTGTGTAATTGTCAGTTTGTTTTTTCGAGTGTTCTGTTAACTACACTATACAGTTTGCCTAAGGGGTTTTCATTAGATACTTTATGCCGACACCATAATACACACTAGCCACCTTCACTTGAACAATCCAAAAATATAAGTACTGGTATACTTAGAACAGAGCTAGCAGTTCTAAATATACAGGTTTGTTAGCTGGCATCTCTAAACTATAGGAAAGGTTAATAGAAGATTTAGGGTAGTAGCGCAAAAATTTACATTTCAACAGGCCGCCACCTCAACGCATAGTAGCCACCTTCTCTTTAAAAATACAAGTGCCCTTGGTGCAGAAGTGACGGTGTGTAAAAATACGGCTAGCGGGAATCTCTAACCCTTGGGAATAGTAAAAAAAGTGATGTAGGGCAGAAGGTGACCTTTGAAGGAATTCAAAGGCGGACTCACTCTGCCTATCACAACATGATTGTTAAAGCTAATACTAATCTAGTATTTGCCTATTCATAATTAATAGTACCCACATGGATTAAAACTGTTTATCAATGAAGTACAAAGCAATGTTTTGGAAGCACGCCCAAAGGCAACCACCTATGGTCCTGAACACCCATTAAAGGTATCTTCTTAAATTACAATGCTCAGCAGATAATAGAACCAGTTGTCGGGGAGATCAATAAATATCTCAAGATTAACAACAATCCGCCGAGTTCATTCATGATAGATGCTGATAAGCTATCCATTCTTGGAAGCTAAACAGACATGTGTCAAGTATCCAGCCAACTATCAGGTTTCAGGACCAATATAGTGGAGAAATGTACCTCTTTATTTCCCGAAATCGCCCCAGAAAACAATTTTGTGTGGAAGATACTTCGATTCCAAGAATATTTCAGCAACAACTTCGATACGTGGGAAAAGATTTTAGTGCCTTCAAAGCAGCATGACTATCTGAGCAGATACAAACCCCTTTTGTAGATGAGTATCGTACCCGCCCATTCGAAATGTTAGGTTGTTGGTTTTGGTCTTACCTGTTACATAGCTCCAACCTTTTTTTGGATTAATAAAGCTTCGATCAGTATTCTCCAATTTTCGAAATTGTCTTTTGTTAGATGATCTATTTTTGCTGAGGAATTCATGTTCACATACAAAAATGAAAATTATTTACATAAAACAATACTTGAAAAAAAAAAAATGTCCAAAATTATTTACACTAAAAAACATAACATAGCAAAGGCATTAAAAATAGGGTTCAAATCAAAGGACGAAATAAAAAGAAAAAAAGGAGATAACTGGTCACAAGGATATTTTTAAAACCAAATCGTAAAGGCAACACAAAAGACCACATATACAAAGTGACGAAGCATATAAAATATACATATATGAGTAATATGATATAATAATTATGAAATAATGAGTTTGAGCATGTACAAAGCTTACTTTTATTGCTGTCTACAACTGCCTCTTTATTCCAACCCAACACAAAATACAACAAAGAATAGCATAAATATTAGTCAAGAAGAGTTGCCCATTCTCCAAAAATGTACTGCCAGTAAGTAACATAAAGATAAGAGTAAGAATAAAATCAATATAAGAATAGAGAAATGACCAAGTGTTAGCATTCCCCCGTTATTCACGAGCAAGTTTTAGAAAGAAGAGCTCAAGACAATGATGATGCTAGAGGATGCCTTTGAATTTATCTAAAGAGTTATAAGGAGATGGATTTTTAGAGTTAAAAGATAGTGTTAAAAATAAAGAAGGTTATAAATGGGGTTGACTACGAGAGATAGTAAGGATAAGACTGTACTTTGCTGAGAGTTCGTTCACTTTATCGAGATCCAAGCTCAGAAATAATTAAGCAACAACTTTTACTACCATGAAAAACTTGAAACTGTACAATTGATACTTTTGATAAAAGAATTATATATTTTTATACTGATGGGTCAAATAAGTGAACGTTAAAAAATAGAATTATCAACAAAAACAAAGTAAGAAGCATCAACAATGATAGTAAGTTTTCCTTTTTGGACTGGAGGGCCTCAGATTCATTGGGGGATTGAAACGCTTAACTGATCCCAGAACTTTGATTCCGTAGACAAATTAAAAGTAATTAATCGTTTGTTTAGAAATGCCAGTTTAGATCAGTTATCAAAGTAGTGTCTTTTAAGAAAAGTTTTACAGATTTTTTTTTTTTTCATTAAAAAGTTATTTGTTTTACCTTCGAATACCCTTAATTCTATTCTTTTTACAGAAACTTCTTCCACTCTTCTTCACGTGATAATTGTGGATTTGAATTTCAGGCATTTTCTTAGGCATCAAAACTTTTCTTCTCGTATTTCAGCACTGGAAATTGTAAAAAAAAAAAATATCTGGTTCAAGTACTAGATTTTTTCGGCAAATGAAGTTTTTTTTCGATTCGAGCCTCCACATACATATACATATAAAAGTTTTAAAAGTAACTATTTACTGACTAAATAGCCCCTTTTATAAAATGCAAACGCGAGATAATTTTCTAATTTTCATTCAGTACATTCATTCAGTATTTAAAGAAAACAACTGCGCTAATAATATTACATAATGAGAAATATTAATTAGATACGAGGGAAGGGATTAGCTGTGCGTTTAGCGTATTGGATTCCCATTGCGGTGGTCCCGGGTTCGAATCCAGCTGTTGACCCTTAGATTTTTCTCTTCCTAGGAGCTTCTTACAGCTCACTGTCCGGTGATGGACAGTGTTGTCTGTAACAAGAGAACACTGTCCGGAGGCCTGCAGTGTACTGGAAAAAGCTCCGGGCGCCAATAACCTAAGATGTTGATGCGCCTTAAATCATTAAAAAAAAAAAAAAATTAGATACGATCTAGCTAATTCAATACAGGCAGTACAGAGTCTGAACCAATTAAACAACTCCGGTTCCAATCCCAACATTTTCATTGGTCAAAACTCCTGGAATCGTACCAATACGGGACGATTTAAATCCTTCTCGAGTTCGTACTTGGTCCTATATTCCGTTTACCGGTCCAGTTTTTAAGGTTTAGTATTTTTTTTAGAGGAATAATGTTCCCTATCAACTCCTTTTTCCTAACATCTTTCGTTTTATCTATCTTGAATCTTCTCCTCCATGAATTGAAGATAACTTTAATTTCCCAATGGTCTGGCAGGATGATGACAAAACTTTGCTAAAGCATTGTTTTAAATCATACATTTGAGTGTAGCCTATTTTAGATTTTTGTGGCAATATGAGACTAGATTGTTAATTTTATATTTATTAGAGTAACTGCAAATTAGGAATTTTTTAGTTTCTGGGAGTTAAAGAAATATAGTTTTGTTTTAAAGTGGGAAAGCTAAGTTTAAATGATATATTTTAATAAAGTGCATGGCATTTGTGAGAATGTATGTGGTAAGTAAAGAAACTGGAAACAGTGAACGAATTGGTGGAATCGATTCCAACTCTGGAATTGACTCAAATCCAACGAATCCAAAGGCGAATTCACTCTGCCCATCACCAGTAAGCAACATGATTGTTAAAGCTAATACTAATCTAGTATTTGTCTATTCATAATTAATCGTACCCACATGGATAAAAATTGTATATCAATGAAGTATAAAGTAAAGAATTAAATAATGTTTTGGAAGCACGCACAAGCAGTAAATATTATCGTCATCTCTAGAAAGTAACAAACGTATTATTAAAGGCAATACATTTTGGTGGATTCATCATTGCCTACAAGTAAATACTAGGCGTACTACTAAAAATTTTAATAAAGAAATAATTAGGAAAAAAAATAAAATGGCGGGCTTAACAGCTGCAATGAATTAGCGCTTTAAGATTTGAGTTTACTCCGATCAATGTTGATTTTTGTTGGACTTGAAATCTATTTGTACAAGTTGAATGATTGCGCAATCGTTTTCTGATTTTTTTTATTTATTTAATGTACGAGCTGGCTGTTACTATCTTTCAAATTAAACCTAACCATTTGTCAAGTCATAAAGATTCAGAAGATATAGAAAAAATACATCTGAACATAAAGGCATTAAATAAAAAAAAGCAGAACATTGGACTGATATTCATTTCAACCAGCACAATCACTTGAAGTAATACAAATGGAAGGTGCGATAATGAGAATATTTACTGTATGAGAACATTAAAATTATATGAATGAAATGTGTAATTTAAAAAATCTTAAAGACTTGTTGGGATTGCTTGTAGCTAGAACAGGAAAGCTCTAAGGATAATATTGGTAGAGAAATTGCACATTTTGAGGGCCGACCACACTAGGCTAAGAAGGAAATACTTAAGTGTATCCAAAACATCATAAGGAGATTCTAAAGTTAATTCTACGATATTGCCAACAAGAGATTTAAGATGCCAAATTTACAGTTTAACATGATACGAGACCTCGTAACTATAGGAAAAAAAAAATCTAGTTAGTTACTTCACTACACACAGTTTTTTAACTCCTCAACTCGAGCAAATATTTGGGTAACTTACCTGTTTGCCATTCGATTTTTAATCACATAAGTAATAGTTCTAACTTTATGACACAACACTAAATAACTTAACTTTTCTCAATCTAATAGATGCAAATTAGTAAAATCTCTAACCGTTCACGAGTAACGCAACCCTAAAGACCGTGCTATAGACGACTACGTTTTTAAAGGAGGAAGGTTAGAGGTTATACAAGTTAGATTTAAAAAAATCCCTTACTTCAAAATAAAATATATATGTGCAGGAAACAAAATCCAGAGAAAAAAACATAAAACTGTGATACTTTGTCAGTGAATTTAAATTTCTACAAATGTGGGGGATTTCTAAATAAGCAATGTTTTAATATGCCTCGTTGTAATATTCTGGGAATTATATTTAGCGGGGCAGGGCCTCCGTTTGAGATAAGCTACTTGTTGCCTGCACAAAGGCTCTTTGATTGAAGGGCCCTATTTCAATTATATACATTCACTCGCAAAACTATAAATAATAATGATAAATTTAATATTTCTTTTATCATGTGTTACATCTTATTAGGTTAGCAAGAAAGAGGGGCATTCTTGTTCCCCAAGCGCTGCAACTGAAAGAGCCTTGTTTTCCGATCCCTTGTAGTTCTGTCAGAAAAACCCTCTTCCCTCACAAACTCTTTGGTCCTCCTCTTGTCTACAATTACCAAAGGTCTTAATAATAAAGCTAGCGATTGCTAGGCAAACTGGCAGTTTCATCTTTTTGGGCTACAGCTGCACAGCGATGCACTGTGGAACATTCATTGCAGATATTTACTGAGTCTATTGTGCTTCGTGAGGTGCTCCGTCTGGTCCAAACAAGATGCGAGATCTGATGCCAGAAGATGTGGCTGGATTAATAGAGGTTAGGAGGGATAAATGTGTATGAAGCATGCTGTCCATACGTAACTAACTCTTCACTCAAGCTCTAAGGGCTGTTGATGGAGGAGGGTCCCACAGAACAGCTGCAAGGACTTTGATTTTGAGTTCGAATATACGCAGGTTCAATAATAATTGAAATTAATCATGTTAGCTTATTAAAAATACTCTGAGGCAGTGAGAAACGCACTGAATTGGATTAATTTCTTGTGTAAGGGTAAAATCGGTACGTCTTTGCTTATCCATAATTCAACTAAGCTGCAAAGGATGCAAACCAAAAATATAGTGAAAATAGCCTTTAATCTCCTAGGGCACGGGTCATTGTGTACAGACATTTTAGAGATTTTTCATCGAGAATTAAAAAGAATTTGTCTATAGAAACTCTAAATTTAAAAAAAGGAAGTTTTTTATTGGTTTTTGAAAACCAAAATATGTTAAATTATATTATGCCTTTTCGATATTAAGTTTTCTATTTTAATAGGAAATTGCATTTTTAAATATACTTTTCATATTTAGTAAATTACATTCATGCAATTTTATTCTTGTTGAAAAATGCCTTTATACACATAAGGTTTTTTTTACAAGAAAAGAAAGAAAATATCCTACAAAAACAAGAAGTCTAGTGAAGGTTTTCTAATTGCTGCCCAATCCAATAATTAGTCCTATCAAGTCAACATCTCGTAACACGGCATTGAACACGTTTTTGTTTCTTTATGTCATGGATGAAGCAAATCTTTAAAAGGTGTTATTTACATCCAACCAAACTCCTCTTTCGATAAATAAATTCTAAGTAGTACTTGCTCGAAGAAGTTCTTCACTGAGTAACTACTTATAGTAATGGCGCTAGAGCAATGCCAAATTGATGGCCAACATTACTCACCGCAAGTTCAGCATATTCTTTTACTTCTTGAACTCTATTAGATCAGTGTTATACCACACTCTGATGGTAGACTCTTGATGTAGTATAATAGTTCTTATCTGGTTGAATGAAATTGCTCTACCATTTGAAGATATTTATCCTCCTCTTGGATTAAAGCACGAAGTGTTGTGTGAGTTTTTGTTAGATTTTTTTAATAAATTACTTGAAGTTCCTAATTATAGATTAGTGATATGCTTAATGATCAAAATGATATTCAAAGTATTATAACAATTTAGATATTGGTTTTCGTGAATTCATTGATAAAATGCAACCCATTGTACTACTGTCAATGCACAAAATAAATGTGAATTACCATTGATCCTTCGCACAGTTGTCAATTCTTCCTTCTATGAATTCAAACAAACTATTCATAATGACCTCAGTATTCCTATCCTAACCGACATAACCTCAATCCGCTATAAACAAAATTCCACAACACCTTACCTGCACATTCAAATTCAACTCAATCCTAAGCTTGCCTCTAAAGTGACCCTTCTGAACCAATATGCATCCTGGAAAAGGGCTAAAACAAGCTTTTATCTAAATTTTATAATAAACTGTTGTGACAGAAACTTATATTTTTTATTTCAAACAAGAGATGATTTTGGGAGAGTTTAGAAGTCGGGTTTGATGAGGGAGGAGGCTTTTAAAAACAAAACATTTCGAATGTTACATGCTAGCTAAATGATAGTTTCGATACTTTCAAGAATCTTGAAAACTTTTGAATGCAATCTTCACCAAATAGTTTAAAGCTATAAACACTTTTAGTAAAAGAAAAAAATTATTTGGAAATTACTGTAACGATTGCGATAAGGGAGTTATAAAATACCCTAGAATTGAGTCACTGTATTCACAACTTGAAGTTTTTATAACGGCTATTTTACACAAACATTTATTTTTTTAATACTCTAAACGCTAAATTTTATTTTAAATGGACGCATTTTACAGGCGGTTGCCTGTGTTTATAAATAAATAAATAAAAACTATGTCTCCACCGCAGGATCACACGGTTGTCACCAGCGCAGGTTTTTGTTTTACTAATATGTGCCATTTCTACAGTTTTTATTAGTTAAAGAAATCCGCAGTGAACTGTTCTATGCCACTCGCGACATAAGCGTCTAAATATGTGCCGTGTCTTATCTAATCATAACTTGCCTCAAGGTAAACTATGCACAGATAAGACGTATAGTAAACAGAACTAATACAGAACAAAACAAAATTGCGTAAAAAGCTGAATACAGATTCAAAATTAAATTTATATTCATTAAAGATCAAATAAAATTATTATAAAAAGTTCATAATACACTTCCAAATATTCAAAACAGTATAAAATAGTGATACATACATATGTAGTTAGTGAGAAGTTTATCCTCATTTCCCAGCGACTTAAATATATTATCACAAGAAGATTATGGTTAAGGTAGGTCCCTATCAGAGTTGTTAAGAATATCAAAGATAATGTGCTTGAAAAAAAAACATTTTTAGACCGTCTTATCTTCGTAAGTCCTGGTAAAAATTCAGACAGCACAATTTGTTGCCCAAATTTCAGTTGTCAACAATTTTAATTTTATGTAGCCTTGGCGTGTAGTTAATAGCTTAATAATATGAGGTACCAATGCCAATAAGAAACTAAAATGGATCATCTTCATGGGCAACAGTCATATTTAGAAATATCACTGAACAAAATTAGTGCATTACCCAAATGAAAAGTGCAAGTTTAGTTCTACTGTAGAGTTAAAAGTAACGAACTATTAGATTTTTGTTTTTCAATGCTATGGTTCCATTAGTTAAAAATGCAAGGTTTTTTGCTAATTGCATCTAATGAATCTTAGTTAATTAAAAGTAAAATAGCAAATAGTTTGTACGGTAATTTGTGAGTGTTACTAGAATAAATAGTTCCTAGATTTAACAGTTTTATCTAATTTATTGCATAACACGTCAATATGTATCAGTTACATAAACTACTATTAATACCCAATTAGAATTAGGATATGAAAATGGTTGGTTTTACATTATATTTCAAAACTAGTTTGTTTTGTTATTATAAAGCTTTCCGCTTCAAAATATATCTCTAGACTTTTTTTTTTCTATAATTAGAACTTATCCATGGGCCAACCCATACCCTGTACTTCCCTTAATGGCGCAGTTAGGGCTCAGCAGGCAGAGTACAGTCATAGAGCTCCGCGCTCGGCCAACATTTTTGCTGTTAATAATTCCATCAATTTATTATTTTCATTAGTATTATGAAACAGCAGGCGAATATCAATGATGAAGACAAATCGACAGAGAAACTAATTAAGTTATCAGGAAACAAGTAAGTTTTCCATAATATTGTAACTGTGAGCTGGGCATTTATTAGGGACCACCATTTTTTTCATTTAAAAAATAAAATAAATAAGCGTATTTTTTCTGACGATTACAATTTTTGTATCTGTATCTTCCAATGCTGGCTCCTGAAGTTCATAGGTGGTGTTGAATCTGTTCTTCAAATGGTCTCAAATAATTGACAGTAATAAAAACATGATATATGCTGCGTAATAACCTCCAATGGAAAACTACCCACATTTCCCAAATTTATAAATTAGGTTTAAAAACAGTTTTCTCAGTTAATGACTTGAGTATTACATTTCTTCCTGAGCAAATAATTATATGTTATGAATAAATACACAAAAACGAAAGCTGAGCATATGAAGGTATATATTTTTTGATAAACTCGCAACTTTTGAGACTCACAATCTTATGTTTTGCATAATTCTCTCGTTAGACTTTATTTGATATGCTTCTATGACAGAAGAAGCAAGATGACCTTGATTCCTCCTTGACAAGTGAAAAATAGATATCCTGAAATTTGTATAGCTTCAATTTCAAAGGTGGTTAGCTTTTTTCGATGCGAAACTGATCAATTTAACTTAAACATCAACCTTAATCAATCATCTCTCACTCTTTTTCACTCATATGAATGATCTAGAACTCATGTTTATAATCAACAACTCCCTTATTGATGATAGTAATATTCTTTCCTTAATCTTAAACAGCATTCTTTTCACTTCACCCTCTTTTCCACATTCTTTATTCCAGACCCAAACATATCCTGGATTTACCTGTCTATAAAATAAAGCGCCTGCTTTTATAGTTCGGATAAAGCTTTGTCTAAAAGGGTAATTAGAAACGGATAATTAGCACTTAATTCTATACTGTAGTTTAATTTTTATTTTCAAATTAAAGTAGTTTATTTTTTAATTGTTTGGTAGGTGTTATACTTGTGTATTCCTTATTTTTAATTTAAAACGAGTCATCATCTGCGGTGCAGTATGACCTCCTGACAATGTTCTATCGTTGCAGAAAACACTATCCCTTTCTGATTACAGTAGAAGAATTTAGGAAGAAAAAATATCTAAGGGGAACGCTGGACACAAAACCGAAATCTCCGCGTTAAGTCCAACGCACTATCCACGGATTTATTTATATCCATTTGCTGAGTAGGGTTATTATTTTTATTCCAATTTTCCATTGCGAAGTGACAGAAGTGAGCCATCGGGCTGAAAGAAAACAAGTTATAGCCATAAAATGGTGGACTTTTGCTGCTGTTAACCAATTATTATTATTAAATTGTTTTGCCTACATATTCCACCATAAAATATTAGACAAGGAATATATTAGTTCCAAATTACACCGACAGATAGTAGTAAATACAGGCCACATTTATTCTTATATTTACCATTAAGTGTGGTAAAATTGTACAAAACTAAAATTGTAGACAGCTATTAAAAAATATTAAAAACTATCTTATGTGGTATATTAAGTTTGGGCTGATATGTAAGGAGATATTGCTTCCCAAATGTTTGGTGCCAGTAAAGCAGGCCACAAAGCGGTGGGCCAAATTTAGTAACTAATTCTTATAACTCAATTTGTCATGATCCAATCATACCTAATGATTGATGAGTCACACAAAATGTTCAGATTGATTAATTTTGTATATAAGAATTATAAAATTTAATAACTTTGAAGATAATCTATACAGTTTAAAATATTAAAAAAAACAACGCATTCCAAACAAGAATTCTTTAGGACATAAGAAAGATCAGATAAACAAAATACCTTCACAGTAAACTTCTAATCTTCCTTAAACATATTTCATTTTAAGCTTGTGCTGTATTTCCTATTTTCCAGCTAAAAAAAATTAGACTTCTGACCACAGAACCGTTTGTTGTTGCTCTGAGAAAAACTTATAATAAATTTCCGAACTTTTACTCAGTTAAGAACAAAATGTCCTGTTGAATAATTTTTCTTATTTATTGTCTCAGGAAAACATATATAAAAGCCATAAATAAAATTGAAGTATTTTTAGACTATAAAAGTTTTTATTTATGCCATCAAACTTCAAATTGTAAGAAAAGTGAACAGCTGGTGAAGCGACACTGTACTATTTGTGAAATAAAATATGTGTTTCAACAAGAGTTCTGTACGGCGTTAGTTTTTAAAAATTCACAAATCTTAAAGAAAATAAAAGATAGTTCATTGTGACCACCATCTTTGACTAAGTTTTAAAGGAGGACGCTCTCCGAATAAATAATCTAAAAATCACAAGAACGCTTGCTGTTAAACTGGCCAAGTGTCTAAGACACATTATAACAGACCATCTACAGACTGTGGGGTAAGGTAAAAAGTGAGGTACATGAACTTAAACCTCAACAGGCCTGTCACCACAAATACACATTACATGCCAGAGCATCTTTTTAAATAATGCATCAAACATGCTCATTTAAAGGAAAAATAACTTGTGATTAGAAATGGTTTTAGGGTGAAATCATTGTTAAATGAGGGAGAAGAATGGGGCTGGACAGCAGTCAAACGGTATTTTATGTAAGTGTCTATAACACTTCAAAAATAAAAAGAAAAAAGCTAGCTTTCTTAATAATTAAATTTTTATCTAAATTGCGGAACACTCTAAAATATTGCTGAACTGAGTGCCAGCTTTAGAGGTCAACTGTGTACTTAATATATTATTTTGAATATAAATATGATTAATATAACTACATGTTTTTTTTTAAAACAAAAAAAAAACCCTCACATGTAAACCTGTAATTGAGAAATGTAATAATTTTCAGGGAGAAAGATTACAGCGTAACGTTAAAAGTAGTGGGGGAACTTGTAGACTGATTACGATTCAAAAATAAGAAAAAGTGTTAGTAGCAACACGGAGTGACCAGTTAGGTTCTAAAACGTGGTCGAGTAGTCAACAAGCTTAACCATATGTCAGTTAGTCTGTGAAATTAATTTAATATATCAATACAAATTTTAGATTTTATAACAAGCGCTAGTTTTATTTTAATTATATTTAAAAGTGATAGTTAACGTTGTAATTGTTCTTCACTTTTGTAAGTATTTTCTACTATTTTTATTTATTTTATACTAAATTTTTATTTTCACTATTTATACAGTATTTTTCTGAATAAGAATTGATTGTAACAAAAGATATGTGCTAAAAATTGATGCAGCTTCACTGACCAGCCCAATTTGGTATAGCAATATCACCGGTAGGCCTAGTCCTATCTAAAATTACTAAAGAACATAAATTGTAGTATATTTAATTGTCTAAAATTTTAATTCTACACAGTTTTACCACAAAGTTAATGCTAAACAAAATATGAGTATAAATATTGTAGTGACACTGACCTATTCAAATTGAGAAAGCAATATCTTTTCAAGTAGCTGTCATATCTAGGTACCTAAATTACACTAAAAGTAATTGGCTTCAATTTTAGTTCAATATTTGGCATAGAGTTGAAGCTAACCACGATATTAGCTATAAAACAGTACAGCTTCACTGGCCTGCCCAATATTGGGCAGCAATATCACTGTAAGGATTAGTACTATCTAGAAATACCACTGAACATAAATTTTAAGTAAATATAACAGTCTCAATTTAGTTATGTATAGTTTTGCCATAGAGTTAACAGCTAAAATGCTAGCTGTCTTAAAGAGGTAAAATAGGACAGATTCACTGACCTGCCCAACTTAAGACAGCAATATCTCTTTTAAGTAGTTGTGCTATAAAGAAATATCTCAAATCATAAAGTGTAGTAAATTTAACTTCTGTAATTTAGATAGATTTTTTGTATTTTATTTTTTAGCGATTGGGTTATTGCTAAATGGTAAAAACACTAAACAGTGCAGCTTCTTGGAATTGCCAATTTTGGGACAGCAATATCTTCTGTAGAATTGTATCTATCTAAAAATACCACAGAACCTAAATTGTAATAAATTTTATTGGCTACAATTTTAGTTCTGTAAAAAAAAATGGCTATAAAAGAATATTCTTATCTGGAAATAACACTGAATATTAGTACTTTAGATCAAAATTTTTTTGAGCTACTTTTATAATTCATTTGATTGAATTTATTAATTTTGAATTTTCATCTTCTACAGGGCAATAAATTATCCTAGCAATTCTATTATCTATTAGTTAATATATGCAACCTTATGTTATGACCTTTGAATTTAGTGGAATTGATTAGGTTTGTAGTTTTTTATTTTTATTTGTCTCTGTTAGTGTTTTAAATTGTAGTTGGGAGGTTTTAACGAGGTTTCAAGAGATATTTGAATCTTACTATAGAATATACAGTTTTATTTTATTTTTTTTCATTGTAGATTTTTGAATTTTTTTTTTGGTTGAGGGGGGGATAATCGTACTAAGTTTGGAAAAAGTGGTTCCAACAAACTTTTTCATTGCGTGTACGTCCGCCGTAACTTGCGAACAATGGATCGCAATGTTCACATTTAATATTTAATTTTTGGATTCCTTGATGTGGCACCTGGCAATAAATTATCGGGGAAAATTAGGGTATTTGTTTTTAGGGAAAAAGGGTTGATTTCTTGCTAAAGTGATATTTTAGAATATTGTAAGGTCCCAATATAATTTGCATGCAGTTAAAAAGGTATAAAATAAGTTGCTAAAATTTTGAATTTAAAAAGAAAATTCCATAAAATGAAATTAATTATTTTAACCCACATGGACACACTTTTTTTTTGTGGATAATGTCGCCCAGGTTTTAATGTAAACTTCGTAGACAGAAATTTTATTAACAATTTTACGTCCAAACTATTGCTATCAAGGAGACGTGAAAGTAGGTGACAACAAGCAAACGTACTTTACTGCAAATTTTTTTAATAATAACCGATTAAATAAAATTCAAGGTCTAAGTCCGGGAAGCGAACCCCTCTAAACCAAACAATACACCTTAGCTTTGCGGGCCTCGCTTTTTACTCTAACCGCCTTGACTATAGTGTTAACTTTGCAAAAATTAAATATTATTAAAATGCTCGTAGTTAGTAAAAAAAATTTTATGAGTCAGAAACCTTGAGAATAGTATTAAGATATTTTCGTGTAAGTGTCCACACCAGGATTTTTTTTTTTTTAAATTGGATTCAATGATTAATTTGAATACGCTTATGTGTATGTTATCAGTCAATTACTGGGTTCGCGGGCTAGCTGTGATGTCACCCTTATTTCAACACTGTCTTACTGTGTTAAAATTTAACATGAATAATATTAAAAGCCATATATCTTCTCAGTAAAAATTCTAAATAAATAAATAAAAAATAATAATAGTAATAATAAGCATGTAAACTGCTGTTACAGGGTAATTCGCGTGTGTTAAGGTCCAGCCATCTGGGAGATGCAATGAACCCGCGCCTTACGATCAAATGGTGACCCAAAAACGATAATGAATTATATAACTAGGAATTTTGTAGCATACAGCTTATTTAATGCATCTACAAAAAAAAAAAATAAGGAAATTATGCAAAAACAAATAGATTTACTCTTAAATTGTAGATGACTGTTTTTTTTTTCTTTTGGTGACTGAATTATTAAAAGTAAAGTAATCGCCAATTTTTTTCAGGCGTGGCTTAACGTCCAACTACCAATTAGGTGTCTTGGGCGGGCGGGGGGCGGAGCTCATACTATAAACAATTTTTGTCTAACAAATAAATACACGGGATTCGAACTGGGAATTACCCACTAACAAAGCCATCTCTCTTGACCACTAGATCAATACCCGTCCCGACTGAATTATTAAATTTAAGTAGTAGAAAGATTATTGTCAATTTCAATCAAATAATCTTTCATTTCCCTTAGAATTACTTTTAAAATAATTATGTGTTTACACAACGGGAATTCACAATGGAAGTAGTCAAAGCATATATTTTTGAACAAACTTTAAAGATTTTATTTATTGCAATTAACGACAAACCTGCAGGACTCGAAGCTCTAGAAGGCTAATTTTGTAAAGTAAGGTAAAGTAATCGCCTATTTTTTTCAGGCGGTGCTTAACGTCCAACTACCAATTAGGTGTCGAGGACGAAGGCGACTAGCAAACATACTTTACTGTAAATTTCTTTTATTAACCTTTAAAGAAAATCCAAGGCCTAAAGACCGGGGAATCGAACCCAGTACCACACAATACATATTAGCTTTACAGGTTTCGCTTCTAAACGCTCGGCTACCGTGGGCTACCTTGCGCAATGGTAATATCGTAACCAATGAAGGCCTCCTGAGGTGCGATTATTGCTAGTTGAGAAAAAAAACTTAAAAAAATTAACTGTAAAATTTATTTAGTAAAGAGGGGCGCCACGGTAGCCGAGTGGTTAAGAGACTAGACCTGTAAAGCTAATATGTATTGTGGAACTGGGTTCGATTCCCCTGTCTTAAGCCTTGGATTTTATTTAATTGTTAATAAAAAAATTTTTACAGTAAAGTATGTTTGCTAATCACCTCCGTCCACGACACCTAATTTGGTAGTTGCACGTAAAGCTCGCCAGAAAAAAATAGGCAATTACTTTCTTAGAAACGAGAATTAAGTTCATCTAAATTTGATTGAAAACCTTACTTAGCACAAATGATATATTAAATTTTAACTTTCTGAGATTTTTGATTTCTGAGTAACGCACATAGCACCCACTGAAAATTGACAAATTTTTACAAAAAATAACAACACTTTCTTTGGAACTCAAATGAACTTAAAATCCAAAATCTGCACGTTTATAATTACCGTTTCTCTTATTAATAGCTAGAGAAGGTAAAATTGTGAAATCTTCAGAGATATGTGTATACAATATAACAATAGTTATTTATTTAACAAGTGTGGAAAGTAGTACTTTTCCTCTCGCGAGGCAGGGTTTGCACGCACGAGCGAGCGAAGCGAGTTAAATATTATATTTTTTCTGCAACCATTAGATTTATTAACTAAAAAAATTAAAAATTCCATTTTTATAGTCTACAAAAAGTAATTTATTTATTATAAACATTTATTGTTATATTACAATTATTTACATTACTTACGTATTTACATTACTTATTACATTTTCTGCTGTTTCTTTTATTGATGGAGGAGTGTTTTCTAAACAGGAATCACTAGAATCCATTTTAAATTTCTATAAGGTAACACTATAACCTTTTTAACTGTTATAATTAAAAATATCTAATTATTTATTAAAGTATTATTTTTATTTCTATATTCCTTTCAATTTTTATTTTATTTTTTAATATTCGTTTTTTAATTATTTAGTTACGTTAAATAAGCTTATTATAGTTTTACAGAAAATATTTATGTTAATAACAAAACTTCTTATATCAAGGAAGCACAATAAAGTTTTTCCACACACTAGTACGGAAAGTGACACTAATGGGAATTTCCCCCCACTAGTGTGGGAAGTTGGGCATTACACAGCTGATTTTAATTGAGTAATGAGAACTTCCCTACATGGTTGCAGAAAAATGATTTTTTTTTACAAAAATATGAACTTAAGAAGCTTCGAAACGTTTCTATTTCCAAAAAAGTGCTTTTAAAAGTACTTCATTTCAGTAAAATGCATTTTTTTTTGGCTTCTTTGGTACGTACTAAAATTATTTTAAGCTTTTCTGTGACCACATTTCTTATTTTAAATAGTAGCTTATTTAATTCGAATGTTTTGTGTCAATAAACTACTTTATGGTAACCCGTTATATTTGGGTTGTTTATTGCTTTGTTTTCTTGTACCAATATTATTTGCAGGTAAGAGATCTAACAATAAGTTTATTTCAAAACCCTCCCTTTTTAAATAAAATCTTTTGAAATATATTTTGGGCGCCTAAAGGTTTCTTTCCCACAAATCAGATTTTTGTCACCTTTTATTATTTTGTTGTTTATTGTGTTGTAAATACCATTTTAATTGACTTGTAAACTCCCATTTTGTCTAGGTAGGAACTAATTTCATACTATTCTGGCTTTCTACTTATGGACTGCAGCTACACAGTTCGGGCTAAGGTTTTTATCGTGCAAAGAGAGTATGCTATGAAAAGTAAAAAACAACTTCTTCTACTTCTTCTTCTTGCGGGGCTCTACAGCCCCATCAATGTGCTTTGGCCTCCTCGCTCCGCTTTCGCCAGTTCTCTTTATTTCTGTTTAGAATAGATTCTCATTAATATTACAGATCATGCTCGAAATGGCTTCCACCATTAGAGATGCTTAGACATGCTCTTTTCTGCCAATTTTACCTTACTGCCATAGAAATAGTTTCTGCTTTAACCGAGTTACAGGCATCTATTATTCTCTACTTTAGTTTATCTACAGATGCAATCCCGGGCTTGATTCTGATACACCTAGATTTAGAAATGCTTTTAGATAAGCAGAAATAAGGAAATAGTCCATAGGTGTCAAATCTGGTGAACGAGCTGGCCACTGAATCGCCCCTCTTGTCGATACAACACCATCAGGCATGTAAAGAGATATCTCGATAGGCAATTTGATTGATGGGCGTGTTATATCGACTCGGGCGGCGATTCAGTGGCCACCTACCTCGTTCACCGGATTTGACACCTATGGACTATTTCCTTTGAGGATACCTGAAAAACAAGGTGACTTTTTTCTTTTTTTTTCTTATTTCTGCTTATCTAAAAGCATTTCTAAATCTAGGTGTATCAGAATCAATAAATTCTATTCTATTTATCTCTTTATTTAGTTCTCTTTATTAGGCAGCTTCTTTCCAATTGCAGGTGTTCAGCATGTTCTTGGAGTCCTCGCTAACACCATTAAACCACCGGTAACCTAAGGGCGTCCAACTCTTCTTGTGAGCTGTACATTTTCCTCCATTACCTTTCTGGGTATCTCATTATCCGCCATTCTACTTACACGGCTTGCCCCAACGCAACCTACTTAATTTTATCACTTTAATGATGTCCGGGGGGGGGGCCTGGAATAGGTGTATCAGCTTCGCATTAGAGAGCGCCTTCTCCAGGTTTCCCTTTCGTTGAAGAATCATTCTTTCAAAGCTTAATAACAGTTTTTCATCGGCTTTCGTTATTATTTACCCAGGCTTCTGATCCGTAAGTGAGAACAGTCCGAATGAGCGTCTTATCACTCTAAAACTAAAGACAACTAGTAAATCTGAAACTAGAGTTAGGGGCCTAACGCCCCTCTAGTGGACCATTCAAGTTTCTAGGGTGTGCAGAGTAGGGTTTCGAATTTTTTTTTTTTCATTTATTGAAAACCCTCCTTATCTCACATCTTGCAGAAATCAGTTCTTCGGTACTGTTATAATCGTGTTTCTCATAAAACAGAGTAACGTCTGTGTAAAACCGAAATGAGAGACCTTCATTTGTTATTTACTATAATTGAATATGATTTCCAATATTTAGTTGCGTGGCATCAGATTCAAGGATTTCATTAATAATTAATAGTCTTTATTGGTTTAATATTAATTTTCTTTTTTTGTAATCAGCTTCCGCATTTACAGGCGTTGCATCAATGCAGAAATGCATCATCAAAAATGAAATTTTCATTTGTTATTTATAAACACACAAGTATAAATAGAACAATAAACTACACTATATATTTTCACTAAACCTCTTCTTATTTTCGCTTAATTAAGATACTGAGGGATCAGTGAACGCCAAGGATATTGCTAATAAAGTTACAAAAGTGGGCGTTAAGTATAAAAAAAGGGTGGACTCCTTCAAGTCTAGACCAGTGTTGACAGGGTGTAAAAGAACTTCAATCTCAAGTTTTTCTAGTTATCTTTCTTTAGTCACTTTTTCAATTTTTATTTTTAATTGAAGGCACAATAATATTTGTGGTGATTGGTGCCTCTTTTTCAAAGCACTGTCGGCTTCTGTTACAGGCAACACTGCTCATCACCGGAGAGTGAGCTTTTTAGAACCTCCTAAAAAAAAAAAAAATCTAAGGGCCATCAGCTGGATTCGAACCCAGTATGTTTAGAACGAAATCCAGTGCACTTAACACTAAACCTTTTTTTTCACTTCTTGGCTCTTTATAAATAAAAAATTAGTATGAAGATAAATAATGTTAGTCAAGTGGTTATAATTGTGGCTTTGTAACTAGAAGATCGCCGGTTCTAATCCAGTGTAAGCTACTTTTTTTATTTGATTATACACGATTAATATACTGAGCAAATTAGCCATTATTCTTAGCGATGACTATGGTAGCCTATGGGAAAATAGAGCTGATAATCATGCACAGTGCATGTTTGTGTTGTACTATTAAAAGTAAAGTAATTGCCTATTTTTTTTTCAGGCGGGCTTTACGCCCAACTACCACAATTAGGTGTCGTGGACGGAGGCGACTAGCAAACATACTTTACTATAAATTTCTTTCATTAACCATTAAATAAAATCCAAGGCCTACTAGACCGGGAATCGAACCCAGTGCCACACAATACATATTAGCTTTACAGGTCTCGCCTCTTAACCGCTCGGCTACCGTGGCGCCTTGTGTTGTACTATAATTGTACATGGTTATTGGTGACTGATTCATCATTAATCTTGAAGGAAGAAAGAATAATGGCTGCCAATTTCAGTCATTATTATTTTTGCTTTCGACCTAGTTCATCTCCAGAACTTATTTTATTGACAAATTACAATATTTTTTTTTACATTGTTATTGTAAATTTAGGGAGTCTTCTGTCCCTACTCTGCTTTGCTTTTAAAACGAATTAATTGTACATTATAACTCTACTGTAAAACATGTTTCTACAGCCCTGAAGGTGACCTGGTCCTTAGATTGAAAGCTCCGTTAAAATAATTACTGAATTTGACATTGTTTTGTCCTTTATACTGCAATGTTATTACAGAACCGAGCGAAGGGAAAACAGTATTCAAGGCAACACCTGATTTTGGCGTCCCTCTCCAAGGTTTACCTGAAAGGTCAAATTTCCTTTTAATACTAATTTATAAAATATGACATATTTTCTTTAAATTTAGAATATTTGAAATATTATTTAATTAATTCCAACATTGTAGAATTTTTTTTTTGAAACCATACATTACACTGAAATGTAACCTTGCATTAAAAGGCTATCTCAATCTCTCTCTCTCCGAGAACGTCTATCTTCAATTCGATTTCAACAACACATTTAACAGTACACTAGAGATAGGAACGTTCACTACAGAAAAATTATACTTTAGATAGAATCTACCAATCACTCTTTATCTACCCAAAAGTATAGTCGAACTTCTCAATAACGGACACTTGCGGGGGAAAGCAAAGTGGCCGCTGTTTGGAGGTGGTCGTTAGAAGGAGGTAGGCAAGTTTCTTAATGAAAAAATGTGGTTTTTTTTTCCAAACATCTATTTAAAAATTGTTTATTATTAATAGATTTAATAACGTGCATAATTGCATAATTATTTGGCTATATGATATGCATCAAATTTTTCTTAATTATCCAAAAACTACATATTGTTGACTTAATTAATAATTTTTATAATAATCATCACATTTATTCACAACAATAATAATTTATGGTAAAATTATCATCATACTATCATCTATTATTAGAAAAATAGAACAAACCTTTCGGCAAGTTGACGATGGCTCGATTTGGTTTTTGCAAAATCTTCCAACACATTTATTTTCTCTTCTAGAGTTAACCACCTTCGTTTGAGAGACATATCGGAAAAATAATATTGTTCGTCCAAAGTTGTAATGAAAAATGATTAAAATGGTACAAGATGTATGGAGCTTATATAGGAAACTTTAGGAAAAACCAGAAAAAAAACAAAAACTTGAGAGGGGATAATTATTTTGATCACCGCGTCAAACGAACTTTTTTAATAATAAGGTGGTCGTTGGTGGGAGGTGAGACATTTAATCCGTTCCCCAAAATCAATGTCCGCGGTTCGCTAGGTGGAGTGACCGTTAGACGGAGGTTCTTTTATATAGAAAGTGTATAGGGGTAAAACGGGGAAATCCAAAAACTGCCCGTAAACAGAGATGGTCGCTAGTGAGAGTGTCCTTTATGGGAGGCTTGACTGTATAACACATTTTTCGGAAAATATGTGTCAAATAAAAATTATAGATCTGTATATAGAATGGTTACACCAAGTTTGAACAAAAACGTAGGAGCCGTTTTCGCGGAAAATTTGGTACAGGTTTAATTTTAACGATTATTGTATAAGTGGTAAGGATTTACCAAAAAAACATTATTAGCGCTTTGAATTTGTATTATTTTTTAGTGACCATAAACAATTATTATTTAGGATTAAAACTAGCGACGGTTCGGTCAAAATAATTAAACAACAACTCAGTCTTTACGTCAACGTTTCAACGAATTTATTGTCTTCCTCAGTGGCCTGGTTATTAAAAAACTATTAGAAATGTTATCAATAACAATTCGTTAGAACTTAACGTGGTTTTGTGAGTTGATTGAGTTACAGAATTGGTTCTCACTTTTTTTCTGAAACTCAACCAATTTAGATAATCACGTAATTTCTAACGAATTGACATAAGTTATAATATTTTTTTTAAAATAAGATATTATGTATTTTTATTCGTGTGTTTCAATAGCCTAATTGTTGGGTTATTTATTTGTAATATCCAAGCCCTGAGGAAGACAATAAATTTGTCGAAACGTTGGCTTAAAGACGGGGTTGCCTTTTTTTTTAATTTTGGCCGAATCCTCGCCTAGTTCGATCCTAAATATTTATAGACTCACGAGAGAAACCGAACTACCATTCACATTCACAGAAATGTCCTTAATTGAATTTCCCTGGACCGTATTTACGCAGAAAATTTTTGTTAAAAACCACTTATCTATAGACTCAGAAGATTTCCAAAAACCAGTGAAATTTCAAAATTCTAAAAATCTGTCACTATTACCATTTCTTCTCTTACATAGTAGTGACTGGGAAAATAGAAAACTTTTTAAGCTACTGATTTTATTTATAGCTCTCTGAAAACACAACTTCGGGGGCGTAGATTTTGTAGATCTTTGAGTGCGTAGATTTGCCAATAGTGGACAGTTTGTCTGCTAATAACGCCTTCCACAATTGATCCCTACCGCTGCTATTACCTGTCCTAGGTCTGAGGCTAGATCTACTGTGCACTGAATAGGTACTCGTAGGAACCACGGTTTGACAGGTATGCAACACTTAGTGGTGGTATAGATGTTGCCCTTCTTGGGAGTTGAGTTACTTTCATCCCATTTACTGTCGAAAAGTGAGAGTGACCCAATAGGCGGTACCTGCGACTGCCTAGCCTTTTTTAGTTCCGGCATCAGCCTCGTTAAAGCCGTACGAAGTGGCCGCACCAGGCGCCAAACTCTTTAGAGGCTGCTAAAAATCAACTGCAAAGAACATGTTTCTTTAAAAGATTATTTATTCTGCGACAAAGATAAATTGTATTTATATTTTTTATGGTTAAACAAAAATTTGGAGTGAACACTTACGTGTCTTTCTCTAACTACTATTCTTAAATTCTAACTTTCAAATTTCCTCCAAACTCCAAAATTTGAGTCATATTAATTTATTATTTATTTCTCCAAATTATTTCTCAGTTTTTCTGCGATTCGCTTTAAAGCCAATCCAGCTAGTGTAGTAACTAGTATACTAACTGCTCTTATAAGTTACTTAAAAAACGTTTTATTTTACAAAAATTGAGTATATATGGCCTTCGGAGGATGCTAAAGCCAGCGGTTACCTTCTTTGGACTTCGCGTTCATAACACATATAATAGATAAATATACCACAATTATTCGAAACAATTCTCTTGGGAAATTCCTTTTCATACAGTTGCTCAGAAGATTTATGATGTTTTTTTTGGCATTGGCTTTCGCCATACAGCCAGCATCGTCTAGGTGCTTATCACTAGAATATCACTCACTCTCCATTCTTACTTATAAATACATTCGCTTCACACATTCATCCCTCTACTATATACAACTATTTACATAAACCTTACAACTAATGGATGGATCAGTACTTTATATTCCTGCCATCCTTATGGCTTAACCGAAATTAAAATCACGTAATCCTGCTCTCATTATTTTCTTCCATTCATTCTAATCGGCTATAACTTTTAAATACATTCATATTTCTTTGCTAGCTCTGCTACAGATTTAAGCACATAGATGTTGGTGGAGAATATTATGTCTTCGTAGCGAAATGGTGCATCTAAATACCTGTATATGTCGTCAAACATTCGTTTCCTTTCTACCACATAACGTGGACATATCATTATTATGTTTGAAATCCTCCTCCTCATTGCAATCTACGCAAAGAGGACCTTTTGTTGATCCTGTGAAGATACGATCCGCACACCGCGTGGTTTCTCTCAGCCTGCTTATTGTCGTAAACAACCCATTTATTAGTGACAGTTCCCCTTAAACCATGGTTGTCTAGGTAACTGATCTGCTATAGTTTTATAGAATCTCCCTTCATTACCATTTTACTGTAATCTGTCTGCCACTTTTGTAGTGCTGTTTTTGCAATTGTACACTTGATATCGGTGTGTGGTAATTTATAATTAGCCATTTGTGATGTTAAGCTTGCACTAAAACAGTGGTTTACAAAATTTCTGTACGGAATGCGTCTTTTCTAGTTTATAATTTTGTATTTGTTTACATTTTGTTGCGCCTCACCATTCATACTAACTTAGAAATTTTCCTCGTTTCTGCCAAAGCAAAACGTCATTTACTAAAAAAAAAAAAAAAATGTATTTCCAAAGTATCCGTTCTTTAAAATCCACGCCGCTGGTCGCGCTACCATCTGAATGCCCTGTGGTCGATCTTCCAGAGAGGCAGTAACTTTCTCTAACGCCTTAAGGGCCCGATCATTACTGGTTGGCCGCCGTTTTCGATATATAGCCAATGTACGTGCACATACGTCCATAGGCCTACTGTGTGAAGTACATCTAAAGTGGACTTCAAAGACGTATTGGCCAACTTCATATTTTCCACCGTTCTTGAGTGACGTCACTTTACATTTTTTTTGTCTAAAAGCATTACTTTTTTGCAATAAAAATGTTATTACTCAAACAGTTTTAGTCCGAATTCGATTCTGATGACACGGTTAGAAAGATAGATAAATTTTCTAAAAATTGATACCATTTCGAAGCATAACTTATTCTCCAATCAGCCTCAATCTCTCTCCGAATCCTGGAAAAATAAAAGTAATCGAAATTTTTAAGAAAACTCATTAGGCCCTTACGTGATCATTATGAGACCTAGGTGCTGGCACTTTTTATAAAAGTTTCCTTGTTTAATGGGCTTTCTAACGGTATATCATTTTCCAGGATTCCTTTTATCTTCGTACGAGAAATTACGTTTGTTTTTGCAAGAAAACGTGTTCACGAGCACTCTACAGTGTTAGTTTATCAACTTGTTTAATTCATTGAAAACTCTTTTAGATGGACCAGTAGTCAATTTTTAAAGTAGATTGTCTTAAAATAAGGAAGTGAAAGGTTACGTCTTTGAAGTCCACTTCAGATGTACTACACACAGTAGGCCTAAGGACAATAGTTACTGGTTCACCCTGTATACTATATACGTATTATATATTTATTTACAAAAACATAATTTACAAATAAGTTAGGGATACAAAGAGTTTCGAGTTATACAAAATCATTTTTTGTCTTCTTAATCCATTATTACTGCTGTACTTACAGTAAAATTTGTTCTGTTATTTCTTATGTTTTCTCAATATAATCCATTAATATAATAAAAAATATTCGAATGTTCATTTTTTACTTTTACGATATCATTCATAGTAACAGAGGTTAAAACAAAATATTTCAATATTTATGATAGCCTTATCATAGATGCACTAGATCAGCACCCACTTTGTAAATTACATATCTTAATATATAATTACATATATTACTTTGTAATTACATGAAATTAAAAAAATCCTCTTTTTTACGCAAATTTTTCAACAGTTCAGTATATAGCTGTACTATCCGATTCAAACCCTGTTTTGGGGTTCCGAAGTGTGTTAAGGCTGCGACCATTAACTTATGGGTGCAGAGTAGGTCTCAGGAGTGGTGGCTTGCCACTACTGGTCAGAGAGACAGGCGAAGGAGTTTATTAAAGGCTATTCGCCGAGGCTGACTGCAGAATTAATCCGTCAAGGCCGTGTGGGGGCTATAAGGGGGATGATTGTAGGCCTATTAACTGGGCCACTGCAGGCTCAGAAAACACATGCATCGCATGGGCCTGGCAGATGATAGCCAGCCTCTGTAGGTTCTTTCAGGAAGAGGAGAAAACGGCACTGCACGTGTTGTGTCAGTGTGAGGGGCTTGTCTGGGGCTAAGTATATTACTTCTCGGGGAGGAAAAACCAAGGTCTGGTGAGCTTTACCCAAGAGTCACTCTCCAGCATTAAGAGTCTGATCAAAAGGACAGGTCTGGAGGGTGAGCTTTAGAGTGAGGGGAACCACAATAGATCTAAAGGAGTCGCAGTGGCGTAGGCCTTGAGGCCGCCCTAGCCTAATCAAATCTAATCTAATCAGATTCAAAGGAGGCATTTTTTGCAATAAGTGGCAATTGCCTATATACGAGGGTCGTTTGAAAAGTCCGTGCAAAAATAAAAACTACTTAATTTTTTGGGGTAAACCTTTTTTATTTTTCAACATAGTCTCCTTTTAGGCTTATATACTTCGTCCAACTCTGCTCTAGTTTGTTAATCCCTTCCGAATAATAGGATTTGTCCAAGTCTGAAAAATAGCCATTCGTTTCTGCAATCACCTCCTCGTTTGAATAAAATCTTTTTCCCGCCAGCCATTTCTTCATATTGGGGAACAAATAGTAGTCCGAGGGAGCCAAGTCTGGAGAATAGGGGGGATGTGAAACGAGTTGGAATTCTATTTCCATTAATTTTGCGACCACAACTGCTGAGGTGTTAGCTGGTGCGTTGTCGTGATGGAAAAGGACTTTTTTGTGGGCCAATCGTGGGCGTTTTTCTTGCAGCTCGGTTTTTAAACGGTCCAATAACGATGAATAATATGCACCTGTAATAGTTTTACCCTTTTCCAGATAGTCGATGAGGATTATTCCTTGCGAATCCCAAAAGACAGTCGCCATAATCTTTCCGGCCGAAGGAACGGTCTTCGCCTTTTTTTGGCGCAGATTCCCCCTTGGTAACCCATTGTTTAGATTATTCTTTGGTCTCAGGAGTGTAGTGATGTATCCACGTTTCATCCACAGTGACGAAACGACGCTTAAAGTCTTGCGGATTCTTCTGGAACAGCTGCAAACCGTCCTTGCAACACTTCACACGATTTCGTTTTTGGTCAAGCGTGAGCAATCGCGGCACCCATCTTGCGGATAGCTTTGTCATGTCCAAATGTTGATGCAAAATATTATGTACCCGTTCATTCGAGATGCCCACAGCACTAGCAATCTCACGCACCTTCACTCTCTTCTGTCATCCATCACCATATCATGGATTTTATCAATGATTTCTGGAGTAGTAACCTCAACAGGGCGTCCAGAACGTTCAGCGTCACTTGTGCCCATATGGCCACTCCGAAAATTTTGAAACCACTTATAAACTGTTCTAATGGAAGGTGCAGAGTCACCATAATGTTTATCAAGCTCCTCTTTAGTCTCCTGAGGCATTTTGCCTTTCATAAAGTAGTGTTTAATCAACACACGAAATTCTTTTTCGTCCATTTTTTGAAAATCACTAGACTTCCTCGATTCAAACGAATGCCAAACACAAAGAAATAGACCGATCTGGCTGAAACTTGGTGTGTGTTCTTCCAAGAGATGATACGCGCCAGTGGTGCTATCTCTCTGACTTTGCACGGACTTTTCAAACGACCCTCGTATGTTAATTGCACAGTTATTATTACAATAAGTGCATCTGATTACTTAACTTATATCGCTTAAGCTGATCATAAGGTTACCCAAGTTCAAGTAACGTTCATTCAAATGTAGCGTTTACTTTTTTGCTTTGGATTAATGGCGTTTAAATAAACTGAAGTAACATATTAAGACTAACTGGCTAGTGCGAAATTCATTTCTCGAAATTAATCATTTGTCTACGACAAATACACTATGACGTATACACATAGATCTAACACATTCACATGTGATTATTCACAATTATTAGGTATAAAATATTTACTTATTGTACTTACGATTATGAGAAGTTTGTAAATATCGTATTTGTTAGTAAATAAATAAATTAACCCTTTTAGTACCGGCGAAAAGAACGTGCCTAAGCGAACAATACCGGGCCGAATCGGCGAATTTGCAGAAGTTTGCGAAAATGCTCGTAAAAACGAAAGTAGAAGTGATATTTACAAAATATAAAAAGCAGCATATTCGGAAATAAAGGGAGAATAAAACGATACGAATTGTGTTTCATTATTTGTTGAAAATCATAAGAATAACATGAACATAAGACTTAACAAAAATCGTACAAAAGTGATTTCTCTTTTTCAAATGGTAATTGCACATAAAAAAAAGTCATAATTTGGTCATAGCTCTATATACATCTTTTAGTATAATGTATAGACATTATTATTGTCAATAATTCGCACTAATTCTGCGTCATCCATGTTCGTAACAGGGTATAATTTTTTCAAAAAGGTATCAACAAAACTGACAAAATTTTCTACTGCTAATTGTGTCTCTATGAAAACTTTGACGGTTTTTGAATACTGACTGCACGTTAGAAGGATCAAGAAAGACTGAAAAAGATTTTAGGCTTGCCGAGTCGATGCACGCATGCCACTTGAATACTCCGATAACTATCATAAACATCATAAAGATTGCGATTACGGACCAGAGAAACTATCCCGTGTCGACGAATATCCGAGGGATATCCCGGGTCCCGATTCTATCTTATCACTCTAACATATACAGACCCGCGGCACTAATAAGCATAAAATATTGTAGAGAGAGCGGAAACGGGCGAGGACGTCCGTACGCCGAAACGGGGGACCCGCTAGTATAGCCCGAGTCAGTGTGACCTGCGAGCCGGAAGTTCGTCACGGTCGTCCTGGTGTCAACCTGGTTGAGAGAGAGACTATTCTTAGTTGCTATTAATACGTATGTGTGTAAAGAGTTTTCGTTTATTTGTAATAAAGTTTTGTTTCGTTTACGTTGGTTTCCTTCCGTACCTTCCCCCTCCCTACAATATAACAAAAAGTTAAATCTAATAACCATTTTTTCACTTGTGTTGCATCGAATATGAACCATTTTAACATTTTATAAAGTTATTTTGAAACACAGACCTCTTGTGATGAGTACAATAAGGCCCCAACGGAGGCGCAACGATATATCGTCGTTGGTATTTTTGGCAAGTGCACCGAACGACGATATATCGTCGTTCGGTACTAAAAGGGTTAATAAATCAATTAAATAAATAAATCAAATATAATACTCAAGAGAAATGTAATTAAGAAATTAATTTGAACTCTTTCAACCTATTGGTTTGCATCCATGTACGAAATATTTGACGTTAAATAAAATTTTATTATTTTTAGTTACAAATAACGCCGAAGATATTGGCTAGTTACTTTTCAAATTTGAGTTTCACCACTCTAATTGCTTACCTTCAAATTTACATTATTGTATTTGCTAGTATCTTAATAAAAATGCTAAATTAACCTTGTTGGCTCGTTTCCTACCTTATTAACGAGTTCTAAATAAGATATTTAGTAGTTTTATACCATTTATTTATTTTCAAGGGAAAATATATTTTCCACTAATAAGTTTTTTAGATAGTGTTTTTATGATAAGAAAGTGGGTACTTGAAATATCTTAATAAGTGTTCAATATTTTAATGGTGTTGACTTACAATTTTAAAATAGCAATTATTATTATTGAAATTAACAACCTTATTAAAGATAAGGTCCGGTAGGACAGGGCACGAAAAAGTGTAACGTTGAAGAACACCCAAATTGACAATTTTTTTTCTCTTTTTCTATAAAAGATAAAATTCCCAAATTTTCTTTATAATATAGGCAAATCCTCCTTTATAACTGTATTTTTTTTTGCAACAACCTAGATCTGATAGATTTTGGGAAAAAAGTGGACAAAAATTAGCAAAAACAGCAATTTCAAAAATTGTTCTTGTTCTTCTTGTTACCTTTTTTATAAACAACGTAGCACCTAGACGCGTGAACCGATTTTCATGAATGAGGTGTCATTCGATTCAGGATTTTATGTAGATGAGCCTTTTACAGGTCTCGACGCTGTACATCGAATTGGAGAGGAGTTAGCCCCATGTATGTAAGGCCCCTTCAAAATTATTATTGCTAACAACTTTGAATATCTCTTAGCCCGATAATGATAAAATTTGGCAGGATGGTAGGGTTAGGGTTCCGCTATGTAACATTAAAGCGACGTTCTGCTCTTACATCTATTAAGAAGAAGTTATGCAGTCATTTAAAATTATTGTCCCGTAAACATATCTGAATGAATTATAATATATAGCTTAAAACCCTTTCCATTTCAAATATGTATGAAAATATTGAAGACCGAACCCTTTAGCTTTGAAAATCAACCCATATACTTAACTTCTAAAACTGTAAGTTATTGTTCAGGAGATAGTTAATGAGATATATAAGGTTAAATTTTGGTGTTATCAGATTCGTTCAAATTTCAAACCTCTCTCTTCGTATTGTTTAGATTTTAATGATTTCTGTACCAAATTTTAGAGAAAAGTTAGCTCTATAGCTTGTATAAGTTGGTAATAGGTAATGGACTAAAGAAGGTTATTAAATTTTGGTGGTTTTCAAATTCTTTCAAATGTTCAATCCTTGATATCTCTCTTCGTATTGTTCAGATTATAATAAATTTTTTAGCGAATTGTAGAGAAAAGTTTAGTTCTATATCTGGTATAAATAGCAATATTTTAGTGATAACAGTTATTAAGATATAGAAGGTTAATTTTGGAGGTTTGCAAATTTAATCAAATTTCAAACCTTTGTTGTAAAACAAGTTATCTATTTTTTTGTTCGTAGTTTGTTTTTGTCATTACTACCGTTGACCAAAAACGAAATCGTGTGAAGTGTTGCAAGGACGGTTTGCAGCTGTTCCAGAAGAATCCGCAGGACATTAAGCGTCGTTTCGTCACTGTGGATGAAACATGGATACATCACTACACTCCTGAGACCAAAGAACAATCTAAACAATGGGTTACCAAGGGGGAATCTGCGCCAAAAAAGGCGAAGACCGTTCCTTCGGCCGGAAAGATTATGGCGACTGTCTTTTGGGATTCGCAAGGAATAATCCTCATCGACTATCTGGAAAAGGGTAAAACTATTACAGGTGCATATTATTCATCGTTATTAGACCGTTTGAAAACCGAACTGCAAGAAAAACGCCCACGATTGGCCCACAAAAAAGTCCTTTTCCATCACGACAACGCACCAGCTCACACCTCAGCAGTTGTGGTCGCAAAATTAATGGAAATAGGGTTCCAACTCGTTTCACATCCCCCCTATTCTCCAGACTTGGCTCCCTCGGACTACTATTTGTTCCCCAATATGAAGAAATGGCTGGCGGGAAAAAGATTTTATTCAAACGAGGAGGTGATTGCAGAAACGAATGGCTATTTTTCAGACTTGGACAAATCCTATTATTCGGAAGGGATCAACAAACTAGAGCAGCGTTGGACGAAGTGTATAAGCCTAAAAGGAGACTATGTTGAAAAATAAAAAAGGTTTACCCCAAAAAATTATTAAATTAAATTAAAATTAAAAGTAGTTTTTATTTTTGCACGGACTTTTCAAACGACCCTCGTAATTGGTTGTTGGACGTTAAGCCACGCCTGAAAAAATAGGCGATTACTTTACTCTTTTTTTTCTACTTAAATTATGTTATTAAAATTTGAGTAAAACACATAAGTTTTTTCGTACATTTCTAAATGGCTGATATTACGAGCTGATGTATGAATGAAATATTCAATGCCTGCTGATTTGTGTAACTTTTTTTCGTTTAATCAACCCTTATAATTTACTTTTTAAATTGTAAGTTTTTGTTAAGCAAATTGGTCGTAGACGATAAGTCCAGAAATTACCCTGAAATGGGACATATTCTCGGAGATCCCAAATACCCTTCTCCTCCAAAAGTGCCCTTAAACCGATTATTTTCCCCAAAAAAGATTTCAGATAACTGTTATAGAACTATGTTATGAGCAATTAGATGCAAATAAGTATACTATTTTTTTTTGTGTGTGTAATTATGTTGGTCACACATTCCCTAGAAAATTTGACACAATTACAAAACTTCTTCTAACCTAGAAGAGCAAGTAAACACTTCTTTTTTGTTTACATTTGTAAAATTTATTAATTTAATATTTGTATTAATCTTGAATGTTTGTGTTAGTGGCAGAATGTGCAATGTAGCATTTTATCTGTTTAGTTGCTTAATAAATTGTTTTACAGATTAAGGCATTTTGTTCAGTATATGTTATTAAAACAACTTTTATTAAAAAAAAAAAAAAAAACAAAAGATTATATATTAATTGTACGTGTTAGTTAATCATTTTATGTAATTGTTAACATTTGTTAAACAATTACAATATGAGTTAAAATAAGACAAAATAAAAGAAAGTAAACAAATTGAACGCTATATTAAATTACACACTTCATTACAAATAATTGTAAAAGTCTTTACATTACACTCCTAGGCGTCCTAAACTTCTCTTTCTTTTCATATGAGAAAATGGCATGAGTTTTTCTCATTGCTAATTTGATTTCCCACAATTTTTTCTGTGAGTAGGTGTTTCTATAATGTGACCTTCCAAGTACATTATGGTTAATTCGCACATAAATTAATACTATGGTCAATATGTCGTAATTAACAATTTCTGAAAGTAATTATATAATTGACCTTAATATTTAAAGGGAGTAAATTTAAACCTTGTAACAAATAAATTAATTGATTAAGGGGTGAACAGTGTGTGTTAAAAATTTTACTCATTATTTTTCATAAATTTGGTTTTATTTATCTTATAAATTAGGTGGTCTCTTTTATTAAATGTTAGTTAGCTTCTACATTACACAGGTTTATTGTTGTATAAATATGGTATGAAGTTTATTTCAAACTTTAAATATTTAAAGTATAATTAATTCTTAACAGTTGTTTCATCACGGTAGCCGAGCGGTTAGAGGCGTAGCCCGCAAAGCTATTATGTATTGTGGTACATGGGTTCGATTCCCCAGTCCTAGGCCTTGGATTTTATTTAATGGTTAATAAAAGAAATTTTACCAGTAAAGTATGTTTGTTAGTCGTCTCCGTCTACGGCACCTAATTTGGTAGTTGGACGTAAAGCGTGCCTGGAAAAAATATAGGCATTAGTTTACATTTTAATTCTTAAACATTATACAATTTCATTTCTTTACAAATTGAATGTGGGCCAGCTAATTAAGAGTTTTACAAACATTGATACATATTCCAATTGGAGTTCAGTTCTTCATAGATCTTTATTTAATTTTAATTTTATATTAATTTACTTTATTTATTTTATATAATATTTCGTATTTTTTAATTTATATGTAAGCAGTGCTCTCAAGCAGACGGCTTTGCCATTGCTTTATTTATTTTTTAAATCTACTTTGGCTATGTATATATATGATTTCTCAATAAAATAATAATAATAATAATATTCCAATTGGAGTTCAGTTCTTCATAGATCTTGATACCGTCTTAGTTTCTGGCTTCTTAAAGAGCTGTAGGGCTTGCCAAGGTGGTAATGAGATGTGGATGGCAATGTATGAAGAGTGTGGAAGAAGTTGTTAGTTAGTTTTGGTCATGTGAGTGTGAATGGCCTTGAATGTCGAGTTCTCTGAGTGTTTGGATGTTCGTAGTAAACCAATTCGTAGTACTTTTCGTCAGTGTGTTGCTAGCTGTAATCCAGACTGGGCAGGCTGGATGTTAAAAGAGGTCTAAGGAGAGCCTTATAGAGCAGTACAGTGCCAGGAGTGTTTCTGTTAATTAGTGGTTAAACTGTTTCAGTCGAGTGTATGCTTGTTGCAGTTTAGTGTTGAGGTGCAGTCTGTAGGTCTTTACGTCAGTGTGTTGCTAGTTGTAATCCAGACTGGGCAGGTTGGATGTTAAAAGAGGTCTAAGGAGCGTCTTGTAGAGCAGTACAGTGCCAGGAGTGTTTCTGTTATTTAGTGGGTATAACTATTTCAGTCGAGTGTATGCTTGTTGCAGTTTTGTGTTGATGTGCAGTCTGCAGGTCTTTTTGTCAGTGTGTTGCTTGCTGTAATCTCCAGACTGGGCAGGCTAGATGTTAAAAGAGGTCTAAGGAGCGTCTTGTAGAGCAGTACAGTGCCAGGAGTGTTTCTGTTATTTAGTGGTTAAACTGTTTCAGTCGAGTGTATGCTTGTTGCAGTTTAGTGTTGAGGTGCAGTCTGCAGGTCTTTACGTCAGTGTGTTGCTAGTTGTAATCCAGACTGGGCAGGTTGGATGTTAAAAGAGGTCTAAGGAGCGTCTTGTAGAGCAGTACAGTGCCAGGAGTGTTTCTGTTATTTAGTGGGTATAACTGTTTCAGTCGATTGTATGCTTGTTGCAGTTTTGTGTTGATGTGCAGTCTCCAGGTGCATTAAGGATTACGCCAAGACTGCGCACTCCTTGATCCTTTTGTTTCCAGGGCATTCCCTGGTTGTTAATTTTTGAATAGGCGTAGTTCTTCTACTGATGTTTGTAAGTCAGTAATGCATTGGTAATTGTCTATGTAGAAAAGGGCCATTATTTTAACGTCTACGATTGGTAACTCGATTAAGTTGGTGTTCTGGCAAACTGGTTGGTTATGTGTTTTGGTCTAAATCCGAATTTCGGCTAGTCTCTAACGCTTCAGTATATTTTACGGGTTCTCAAGCTTTTATTTTTATAATTAGGGTACAACTGTGCATTGCCAGTAATTATGCCACGCTTTCTGGTGCCAGGCGAATCTCTGTCAACATTTACTCCAGATCCATATGACGGTTAAGTCCTATAATCTGAGAGGGTTCTAAGAAAGATATGACCTTCTTCAGCACTTCTTAATTATTCAGTGTCCTGAATCTTCCTTGAGAATAATGGCATCACAGGCCAGAAGTTTCCTCAATCGTTCCTCAGAATCTGCAAATACCGTCACGTTCTACATCGAACTTTGCTACTCAGAGCAGACACCGTCGTAACACGATGCATGGGATCGTGGTATAGAGGATGTTTTTTGTTTTTTTTGGGAGGGGCGGTCCATTTTTTCCCAAGGTAATCTGGGGTATTCAGAAATCGACCGTGGCAATGCCCTCGAATAACACGTCAAGGCCATTTATTTACTCGCCTGTTTGGTCCCGATTTCAGACAGGATATAGCCTGTGTTGGTTACGCTCTCGCTGCAAACCTCCTTCCATGGGTACACGATTCGCATAACATCCTGCATCAGGAGGAATACCTTGGCAGACTGCTCCTAGGGGTTCAGGGACCCCCTGGATGATTGACGGGTACACCTTTACCGCCCAGCAGGACTTCATCGACGTTCAGATTTAGGTCCACCAAAATTTTGATTTCAGCGGCACTTCTAGAAGTGTGCCGTGAACAGTCTCCAAGGAATAGAAAGCCTGCTATTTCCAATCATTGGGTGCAAATACCCCAAGGGCGCTATCCCCACTCACACCCACACAGCATTTACTGTTAGTAAGAATTTAAATTTTTTCAAGAATTCGCTGCTTGAACCTTGAAATTTGTGGCTAGAGAGGAAGCCATACAAGTTTTACACCAGATAATTTTTATTTCAAGATTTAAAGTTTGTTTTTTTGCAAATAAATTCATTGAAAATATATTTTATCAAAATTTTAATTATTAAAAAAAAAAAATTAATAAAACTTTTTCATTATAATGCAGGCTGTACTACCCATAAAAATGTCGCGTAAGTCGCCTATAGTGCACAAAAGATAAGAAATCTCCCATCATTTCTACATAATGTGAAAAATTCAGTTAATGTAGTTGGCGGTGGTGACATTGCTCTTGCACGTACATTTTCTGATGTAAAATACACACGCTGTCCATTTTCAAGATGTACTGCTAAATGAACAACCGTTGAATATCGTTCATGAATGGAAAATGATATACAGGTAATACGCCATACAGCCTCATTGCTACTTATGTAGCGTCCCAGTTGATATTGGGTGACTTCATCGTTAGATGCAGTTGTATTTTCCACACCAAACACTGCCATATCGCTTCCTTTGTTCACATATTTGCAAATATATTTTCTAGCTTTCACTGAATTGCAGTACTCAACATTTATGTGTGCTTTACGCGTTTTTAGTAGTAATGGAGAATATGGTACTACCCAACGATTATCAACGTCAATAGTATTGTTGAGTACTTTTAGTTTAATGGATTTTCCACCATCTTCGGTATAATTTATTCTCGTATTAATAATTGCAGAAAACTGTTTTTCATGGTTTTCATGGTTACACTTTTAACAAATATTACTAATTAAATGTTATTTTCATATTTTTGGGATATTTATTCGAGTGCACCTAGAACCCCAACTCTGATTTTAAAAAAAATTTGCAAAAACCTTCCCGGGGATATACCTAATAATTTCCCAAATTTTCACGGCGATTGGATGTATGGTTTTTGAATCTATCGAGTACAAACAAACAAACAGACACACATTCATTTTTATATATATAGATTAGGTTTGTGATATAAGCATTCTAATGAGCAATTCTAATTCTAGAAGGGGTTTGAAATCCAATTATCATTTGTGTTTTGGGAAAATACTCCATGAAAGACAGTTTTAATCCTTGATAAATGTGCTATTATATTTTCTCGTATATCTTGAGACAGACTATCCTTATTACTGTACAATATTAACAACTTTACTGTGTAATATTATTAATTAAAATAATTTTTATGTCCGCCATTATTGATTATTTTTCGTGTACCCACCAACCAGCAACTCGCATACCATAGGTTAGGAAATGCTGATACAGAAGTTTTAAGTTTCTTCTTTTCCTTTCACTTTTACCTTTAAAAGCCGTTTACAAGAAGTCGTCCCGGTTATATGTTACATTGCTCTGTAAGGTACGGCCTTACAAACTGTATAACGTTATTAATAATTAAACATGACTGTTATTCGGAGTTAGTAGAAATTTGGTAGTCCTTGAGATAATAGTAACAGATAGCTGTTTAAGGTCACTCAAGATTTTTGTCTTTTTAGTAGTTAAACCAATAAAAAAATTTATATGCAGGATCCTTCGTATTTCTAAATTGTTGTTTTTTAACTGTTAGTTAAAAATGTTCTTTCCCTGTTAAAGACCGTTTGGGTGCCCAGTTTTCTGGCTGTTAAAATTTGCAGTTTTATGTAATAGCCAACTTTTTTTTAAAATCTAAAACTGGTAGAAACTTTAGAGTCTGCTATCGATAGAAACGTATGTGCTTGGTTCTCTAACGGTTTATTTAAACAAATTAAATAATAAATAATTTATTTCAGAAGCCATTTTGTGCTCTATTGTAAATTGTTGCAATAATTCAACTCAAATTCAGTAGCAGTTATAATTTATATTATAAACAGAATTTTATTTTTTTTGAATGTACATTTTTCATCGTATTTCTCAACTTTTGGTTTTTTGGAGTTAATCGAGTTATGCAGCGAACGGCTCAATTATTAAAATAGCTGAAAGAAAATGAATTTTCTGTTTTCTTTTCAAAAATAAATACTCGGTTCTTTTGACGACTTTCTGTCACCTCCATTTCTCTCCCAAAAAAATCTTAAAATGAAACTTTTAACGTGATTTCTTTTAAAGACATTATCAAATAACAAAATAATTTCTGCTTTTGTATGAGGTTTAGTTGGTAGTTAATAAAATTCAACAAAGTTGTCTAAAAATGCTAGTTAATAAGTCTAACTATTTATTTATTTAACATTGAACTTGAAACGGATAACCGTCTATAACTGTCCGGTAGGACAGTTGTATAAGGGTTGATCATCAAAAACTGCAGGAAAAAGCGTAACGTTGAAAAACACCCAACTTTGACAATTTTTTTCTCTTTTTCTATAAAAGATAAAATTCCCAAATTTTCTTTAAATTATAGGGCAAATCCTCCTTTATAACTGTAATTTTTTTGCAACAACCTAGATCTGATAGATTTTGAGAAAAAAGTTGCCGAAAATGTGCAAAAACGGCATTTTCAAAAATTGTTGTTGTTCTTGTTCTTCTTCTTCTTCTTCTTGTTGTTGTTGTTACCTTTTTTGTAAACTGCGTAGCGCCTAAACGCGTGAACCGATTTTCATGAATGAGGTGTCATTCGATTCGGAATTTTATGTAGATGTGCCTTTTGGGGGTCTCGACTCTGTACATCGAATGGGAGAGGAGCTAGCCCCCTTTATGTAAGGCCCCCTCCAAAATTATTATTACTAATTACTCTGTAAATCTTGGCCCGATTTTGATAAAATTTGGTAGGATGATAGGGTTAGGGCTCCCCTACATAACATTAAAGCGACGATCTAATCTTACACTTGTTAAGGGGAAGTATAGCAATCGTTTCAAATTATCGACACGTGAACTGATTTTCATGAAAAAAGTGTCATTCGAATCGAAATTTTGTACAGATTTGCATTTTAAAAGTCTCGACGCTACGCCTCATAAGGAGGGGAGTTTGCCCCACCCAAGTAAAGCCCTTTCTAAAACTATTATTACCAATATTTCCATAACGCTTAGTCCGATTTTGATAAAATTTAGCACGAAGAAGTGATTAAAGGTCCTCTACGTGGCAGTGAAGTGCCATCATGCTCTTACACCTACTAAGAGGAAGTCTTGCAACTGTTAAAATTATCAATGGGTGAACCGATTTACATCAATGAATTGTCGTTCGATTCAAAATCTTTGCCTCTTTGCCTTTTTGGGAGAAGTACTGTATTCGCAGTTTGTTTTTCTTACTCCTCTTAAAAGGAAGTACTGAAATCGCAGTTTAATTTTGCTAGTTACGTACAAATACCTTCCTATTTTATTCAAAACGCTTTCTCAAAAAAATTGTTATTGAGGATGGCAACTATAATCATTCTTTATAAAGATCTCTCCAGTGGTAGTTACAGTTCCGACTTAACACCTTTTCAGGTTATAATGATAGAATTGCTTATTCCAAATTTTAAACAAATCTGTAAAGCAGATATGTAACTTTGCAAAATAGACAAAAATGAAAATCTATCCAAAAGGTACAAAAATCTCCTTAACAAAAACTTACAGTTTTAAAAGTTAAGTATAAGGGTTGATTAAACGCCAAAAGGTACACAAATCAGCTAGTACCCAACATTTCATTCATGCTTAGTTCATATAATTTAAGTAATTTTGCTGCATTAACTTTTCCTTCACATTTTTTAGAATTTATTAGATGTCACAGACCCTTATGCTGGCCAGTTCATTCATAATATTATTTTGTTATAATTATGATAAAATGTATATTATATCCGTTTTTAAATAGGTACTTTATTTTAACTCTATTCCGAATTATTCTTCGGATTTAGCTTTAATTTGCCCTTTATTCTGAGATGTCACATATATATATATATATGCAAAAGTAGAAAAAGACAAAGTTAGAGTCGGCTACTGTTTAAATTTGAATCACGGATTTGAAAGAATATTTCAGTGTTGAATTCGTTTTACCGAAATATTCGTGAGCACAAATACCACACAGTTAATAACAAGTAGATTATTCAACAATAATGATTCATTTCTCAATTGTAATTTAATTTAGACCCCCTAATTTTACTTATAGTAAAATACTGGAATAATTAGCTGTCCTAAAAAATATGTATATTTTATTTATTTTATATTACATATATACAACATTGTGGGAAGAACACCTAGTTTGAGAATGTAATTGAAGAAAACCATATTATTTGCGATAAAGCCAGATAATTATTACCTTTAATTAGAAACGTTTGGCTACTACATAAAATAACAATTACTTTAATCGAATAATGAACTTAAAAAGACGATCTAAAAAAATAAATAAAATAAAATAAATAAATAAAATAAATAAATAAAATAAACAAAATCATTGATGTATGTTGATGTAAGCATTTTTTCAAAAAGTTTTTGAATTTTTTAACCTGTAATTAATTGATTGATTGATTATTATAGATTAATAGATATTAAAGTCAATCTACAGTGCTACTTGAACAAATATTTTGTAGATAAATATGGCCAGCATAAGGGTCTGTGACATCTAATAAATTCTAAAAAATGTGAAGGAAAAGTTAATGCAGCAAAATTACTTAAATTATATGAACTAAGCATGAATGAAATGTTGGGTACTAGCTGATTTGTGTACCTTTTGGCGTTTAATCAACCCTTATACTTAACTTTTAAAACTGTAAGTTTTTGTTAAGGAGATTCCTAGATATGTTATAAAAAATGCCAAGAAACGAGAAGAGTAAATACGTAAATCATTTTTCGCAAACGTTGCTTGATCGTGCGTTAAATTGAAGATATAGCGAGCGTTGGACAGTATCTTTTAATGAAGAGATTTGAAGGCGCCTCGGTAGCCGAGCGGTTAGTGGGCAAGGCCCGCAAAGCTAAGATGTATTGTTGGTAGTGGGTTCGATTCTTGGTCTCTAAACCTTGGATTTTAATTATAGTTCAATATGAGAACTTTGTAGTAAAGTATGTTTTTGCTAGTCGCCACCGTCCATGTCACCTTATTTTCTGAATGCTGGAGGGTTTAGCGGAGCCTCGTAGTTCCGTACCGTAAGTCCAGATCGGTCCCAGAAGTGTTCTGTACTGAATTAGTTTGTGTAAACCATATTTATTTACATTCATAACATACTTTAATTTTTTTTTTTTTTTTGCCAGACACTTTGTGCTTCTTCTCCTAGTCGAAATGATTGACTTGTAATTGCAGTCACATATTGCTAGGGTCAGAGTTGTTTGTACTTGTAAATATTATTTACTTAATAGTTGTTACAAGTATAAAGTTCTCATTTTTAGGTTAGGTTGTTTAATTAACAATTATTTGTAATGTGATTTAACAATTATTAAAACTGTCTGGTAGGACAGTTGTACGTATAAGGGTTGATCGTCAAAAACTGCAAGAAAAAGCGTAACGTTGAAAAACACCCAACTTCGACAATTTTTTTCTCTTTTTCTATAAAAGATAAAATTCCCAAATTTTCTTTATAATATACGGCAAATCCTCCTTTATAATTGTAATTTTGTTCCAACAATCCAGATCTGATAGATTTTGAGAAAAAAGTTGCTGAAAATGAGCAAAAACGGCATTTTCAAAAATTGTTCTTGTTGTTGTTGTTACCTTTTTTGTAAACAACGTAGCGCCTAAACGCGTAAACCGATTTTCATGAATGAGATGTCATTCGATCCGGAATTTTATGTAGATGTGCCTTTTGGGGGTCTCGACGCTATACATCGAATGGGAGAGGAGTTAGCTCTACGTATGTAAGGCCCCCTTCAAAATTATTATTACGAGTACTAATTACATTGTAAATCTTGGCTCGATTTTGATAAAATTTGACAGGATGAAAGGGTTAGAGCTCCTCTACGTAACATTAAAGCGACGTTCTGCTCTTACACCTGTTAAGGGGAAGTATGATTTGTAATGTGATTTATAGAAGAAGAAGAAGAAGAAGAAGTCTTTATTTAATTTACAAAATTACAAAATTACATACATGTAAAATAGTATTTCAATTACAGTGAAATTAAATAAAACTAAAAATAAATTCCTTATAAAGACAAACAACATGGTCATTGACCGTCCGTGGAGTCTATGATTTATTGTTGCATTTTGTATTTATTTATTTTTGTATATATATATATATATATATTAATATATATATATCAACATATATATATATTTTTTTTTTAAATTATTATTATTATTATTATTTTTATACTGTTATTATTATTATTACCTTATATACTTCCTTCTTTCTGTCTTAACTATACAATATAAAACATAAAGCATTAAACCGAAAATTGGAAAACAAAAAATAGATTTATAATTATCCTGGATTAATAAGTGATACTCGTTTTGCATAAGCTACAGTACAATACTGAACCAAAGCAACCCAGTCTTTGCCGTTCAAATAATCCACAAAGCTCTGTCTAGAAAGAGTAGGCGAACCAAAGTAACGACCGCGCAGTTCAGCCAATGCCGGACAATCCGCCAGGAAGTGTAACAGGTCCTCATACTCATTAGTGACACATAGATTGCATTCAAGGTCGGTATTCTTAAAATATTTGTAATTCAACGGTAATAGATCACCTCGAATTTTAAATATCCATCTCATTGATTTCAAAGAAAAAGCATCAGTTAAATACAATTTATCCTCTAAAGTATAATGAAGTTCTTTATAAAATGGGTAATAACTTGTATTAAATACCTTCAGTTTGCAAATGTTATTAAAATCACTGTTTAAAGATTCAATTATAATATTAAGCGTAGTTTTCCACAAAACGCTATTGTTACAATTTGTGAAGTTTAAATTAAAATTAATATTAAATTTTTCAGCTTGACTCTTAATTTCTGAAAACCAAAAAATATTCTTTTTTATTATTTCAGTAGCTAAAATTTTGGGATATCTATTTTCGGAAAGGTTTAAGGATCTGAGTAGATATTTATAGTGCAGTTTTAATGTGTAAAGGAAAATAGGCGGTAATTTGGTTTCGAAATGTATTAACGCTGAGGGTGCGTATTTTGGGCATCTCATTAATTTCTTCATGAAAAAATAAAGAACCCTCTCAACCTCGTCATATCTTTTCCATCCCCACAATTGGGCACCATAGCAAATGATATTTCTAGTAACTGAGTTGAAAATTCTAATTTTTGATGAATATGAAATATTATTATTATCAATAAATTGTGACCATATTAAGTTTATGTGATTTATATTTATGTTCAAAATGCCTGTAATTTTTCGTTTTTTTTTTTAATAACTTAAAATTGTTTGACAAATATATACTATGTATAGTTTATATAATTATTTTTTAGTAATTGAATATTTAAAGCAAAAAAAACTGTAAAATTATGCATTTATTATTGCATAAACTGCCTAAAACGTTTAGAAATTTTATAAAGCAACTCTAGGCATTAAATAAAATGCCACGCTTGCACATCCCGTCACGAGTTCGGCACGAATCTTTAGAAGTTTCTTTAAATACTCGAATAATCGTTTGAATATCTATATATTTTAAAAATGTAACAACTTCTAAAATTTATAAAAACTAGATTTAATAATTATCATTTTTTTTCCGATTTTAATTGATACTGAGAAATTAGAAACGTCTTAAATTTTTTTAAAAAAAGGTAGAGACTGTTTTTGGCATTTTTAGGTAGTAGGGGTTCCTCTGAAACATATAAGGGATTACCAAAATCTAATAAACTCACATTGACATTTCTCTATTTAAAAGTATGCCTAATTTATTTAGGAAATAATTGATATCTATTGAGAAAAAACAGTAAATAAAAAAGATCCTAAGTTAATGGCAAATTTTCATTGTTCGAATAAAAGAAACATTAAATTCAAATTTGAAAATTAATAAATTCTAATTACAAGTATTATTTATTTGTTATTAACTGTGTGTAATTTGTGCTCTCATATTCCGCTGTAAGACGAATTCAATACTAAAATTTTGTGTTAACTTTGTGATTCAAATCACTGTGGTAATAGACCAACTCTAACTTTCCCTATTTCTTCCTTGATGTGCGAGTGAATGTGATGATTATTCCAGAATAAAGATAAATCACAAGAATTATTTGAAATAGAGTTAAAATGAAGTGCTTTTTTAGTACTAACTATGATGATAAGATACATCTTTTATAGGAAAATATTTATGGGTGATAAAAGACCAGCACAAAAGTCTTGTGACATCTAATACATTCTAAAAAATATGATCCTAGAAGTATAAATATGAATGAAATGTTGGGTACTTGCTGATTTGTGTACCTTTTGGCGTTTAATCAACCCTTATACTTAACTTTTTAAACTGTAAGTAGTCAAAGTGGACTCAACGTTTCATTCATAGTAACAGGACAGTTAGTTAGTTCTATACGTAGTGTCGTAATCCTTCGCATACTATAGAAAGGGCTACAAAGTATTAGTGAAGCATGTCTGGGCAAAACAAAACTGTAAGAACAGCGGAGTATTTTTCATCTCTTCTGTATCTATCTTTATGATTTGGGACACGACGTCTTTTTGATTTTTTTTTTTTCATTATTAAAGTTATTTTCTTTCTATTTTTTTAAGCAAGCTCAAAAACTGCTTCTAGCCTTCCAAATTTTAATAAGCTATGTAATTGAACTATATTTTCCAATAATTAATCGATTGTCCTGCGTAATATGTGCAAAAAGAAATGTAAACTGCGTGCAAAAATAAATTCACCGCCAGTAGGAGTAAGGCACAGCCTTTCATACTTTCACTCGTTCATCGACATTAATCTGTATCTTAAATGATTTCAATTTGGGAGGATGATATAAATTAAAGAAGTAGTTGATGGTTAACTAAATGACGATGCATGCTTCGAATGAGATATCGCTAACTCCCTTTGTGGTCCTCATTCAAAGGATCGCTGAAGATATCGCAGTTCTTTTTCGTTTAGGAGGAACTCCTTCAACGCCTTCTCTTCCGTACTCTTCAAAAGTTCTATTTGATTTAAATTTGGCTCCAATATGGACATAACGGAATCGAACTACAGGCTTTTGCCAAGCGGCACCCCCACCTGCGTGAGTTCAAACCTTGCAATCAAGGTTCTGCTCCGAGCAGTTATCAATTCTCCCTTCTATGTATCCAACTGAACCGAACCGTTCACAGTGACCTCAATATTCCGCTTCCTCTTCCTCCACCTCTGTCGACTCTTTTCTCGAACAATTCCTGACGTTTCTCTTAGATGTTCTAGATGCCAATGGGCTCATGATTTATGTGGTTAAAACTGTCAAATCTCTTGTACGGAGTGCCATCAAAGGGTAATTTATTCTATAATTCTTGTTAATATTGTTCAGAACAGCTGCATTACTTGTGGCATAATTTTGCCCTTAAATAATCAAAAGAATTTTTTAAAAAAATCGTTAGAACATCATTTTTTAATCTCTAATTGTCATTTATCTGTAAATTGAAATAATTTATTGCCTACGTTAATGTCAATAAACGCAGAAAGTCAAGAAACTATTGTCCCAAAACAAAACTTTTGTTTACAAAAGTTATATGCAGCATTTTACTTAATCTCTAGAATTTAAAATAAATAATTCCTCAAATTCCTTAAGTTTTATTTTGAAGCATGGAAATTGGTCGATAAAAACTTTGAAAGGAAGTTAGATCTAAGTTTATTGGAGAGTTTTACGTTCGAAAATGCATTATTGAACCTTCACAAAAAAACAGGAGCAAATTAGACAAACATCATTGCAGTCAAATATACAGGGTGAACCAGTAAGTATTGTCCGTAGGCCTACTGTGTGTAGTACATCTAAAGTGGAGTTCAATGACGTATTGGCCAACTTCATATTTTCCACTGTTCTTGAGTGACGTCACTTTACATTTTTTTGTCTAAAAGCATTACTTTTTTGCAATAAAAATGTTATTACTCAAAAAGTTTTAGTCCGAATTCGATTCTAAAGACACGGTTAGAAAGACAGATAAATTTTCTAATAATTGACACCATTTTGAAGCATAAGTCATTCTCCAAACAGCCTCAATCTTCTTCCGAATGCTGGAAAAATAAAAGTAATAGAAATTTTTCAAGAAAACTCATTAGGCCCTTACGTGATCATTATCCAGACCTAGGTGCTGGCACTTTTTACAAAAAGTTTCCTTGTCTAATGGGCTTTCAAACGGTATATCATTTTCCAGGATTCCTTTTATCTTCGTACGTGAAATTACGTTTGATTTGCTAGAAAACGTGTTGACGAGCGCACAACCGTGTTAGTTTATCAAGTTGTTTAATTCATTGAAAACTCTTTTAGATGGGCCAGTAGTCAATTTTTAAAGTAGATTGTCTTAAAATAAGGAAGTCAAAGGTTACAAATTGCACTAAAAAAAAAAAATTCTAAACTCTCTGAAATAAATTTACTGACCTAAGTTTCATAAGTTTGCTAAATAAATTTTCTAAGAAAAACTAAATCGACTTTAATTATATCTATGACCTTTTAAAAGTAATGTGCATTTAAATTTTCGGGTCAAAGCTAACCCGACAATACCAGTTGAAGTTGAGATTTTGAGGATACCAGTTAAGAGTTAACCTAACTGATGGTAAATTTAAGGAAGTCCTTACTGACCAGATAGTTCAATAAAAACATGTTAAGTTAAAAACAGGATTAATTATGGAATCGTAATTGTCTGGAAAATACAATTTGAATGTTAATAATTTTTAGCAAGAGGTCTTATAAGGTCGCTTGAATGTACAAAAAATTAAAATAACTTTCAAAAAGTCTTCTTTTATTTTTTATTTTTTTTTTATAACATTTTTACTTTCATGCGACCTCCTTTATTGGCAAGCAATCCGCCGTAGTTGTTCTGTGGGCTTGATAATTTTTGCACGCCGCGACCTACTTACTACTACACTAACGTTTCTTTCTTTTGCAGGCTATACAAGAATTCAAGATGGAATCCAGCTGACACTGCAAGAATCAACTATAGCGCTCAGAGGCCAGCTTAAATTTCCAAATTTGTTTCTGTTTTTTTTTGAAAAACTTTGTCATCTATGCAGCGATGTGCAAGTCTTATGTGATTCGTAGTAACAGTCGCGTCTTATCAGTGTTTACCATATTCCTTTTACCTAACTAACGGACCCAAGTTAGGGATAATTTGTATTCCGACTCAGTGAGCCGACTCAAGTGTTCTTGTGTTGTTAATACGTAAGCCTAGAGACATGTCTACTGCTTTAAGAGTCGCAGCTACGGCGACAGAGGTGAGTCAATAGAAGTCTTCTATAGTAATAGCTGGGATTTTTGTAACTAGAATCGTCGTCGGTGAAGCAACCAATTTGTTTCAATGCAATTCAAAATGCTATTAGAATAGAGGCTATTTGCACCGCTAGATATCATTACTTTAGAATCCTTGGGGTGCTGTTTAAGGCGGACAGGTAGGACGCAAGCCTCAGGAGCTCCGCCCATCCTAAGGGCCCCCCCAATAATCAATTAAATTTTTCCAAAAATTATACCATGTACAGGATAATTATTAATTATGATGGCAAATTGATTTTACGATTTAAAATTGGTAAGAATATATTGTATTGTAACCAACTTCTGGGTAATGTCTACTTGCTTAAACTTTGTAAATATATTTTACATAAATATCATTGGAGTACACTAAATTTAAAGAAAAATGTTGGAATCTTTTGGGGAAAAAATATACGAGGTCTGTAAATTAAGTAATGAGACTGATTTTTTTATTAAAAAAAAATTACAATTCTATATTGTCACCTTCAAAATAACTTCCTTCTGAAGCAACACAGCGCTAGAGACGTTTCTTCCACTCCTCATAGCAGTGCTCTAACTCCGATACTGGAATAGCCTTCAGCTGGTCGGTTGAATGTTTTCGACTCTCCCAAAATGAGTTCCCTTGAGGTGATTTCTGGAACGTGTCCATTACTGGTGACGAGTCTTGGGTGTTTGAGTACGACCCAGAAACCAAGCGCCAGAGCATGGAGTGGCACCTCTCCAAGGCCCCAAAAAAAAGCAAGAATGGCGAAGTCGAAGATCAAATGCATGCTGATTTGTTTTTTTCTATAACCACGGAAATCGTCCACAAAGAATTTCTACCTCAAAGTCAAACGGTCAATCAACACTTTTACCGAGAGGTTCTTGAAAAAACTACGAAAAAGGGTCATTGGTGTGAGACCAAACATCAAGAACAAGTGGGTGTTACATCACGATAATGCTCCTTGTCACACACAGCAATTTCAATAAACCAGAGTTTTTGGCCAGTAAAAACATTCCTGTGGCTCCTCAGCCTCCTTATTCGCCTGACTTTAGTCCTTGTGACTTTTTTTCTCTTCCCAAAGTTGAAAAATCACCTCAAGGGAACTCATTTTGGGACAGTCGAAAACATTCAAAAGGCTGTAACCGACCAGCTGAAGGCTATTCCAGTATTGGAGTTCGAGCACTGCTATGAGGAGTGGAAGAAACGTCTCCAGCGATGTGTGGCTTCAGAAGGAAGTTATTTTGAAGGTGACAATATAGATATATAGTTATATAGACAATATAGAATTGTAATACTTTTTGAATAAAAAAATTTAAAAAAAATCAGTCTCATTACTTAATTTACAGACCTCGTTAATAGATAATGAAAAGAAAGACTTGGGATTAGCTATGCGGTTAGTTGGATTCCCACGCAAAGGTCCCGGGTTCGAATCCAGGTGTTCACCCTTAGATTTTCTCTTCCTAGAAGCTTCTTACAGCTCACTGTCCGGTGATGGAAGAAATACTCATAGGGTTGAGCCTCTTATTGTAACAAAATCAAAATTGATTTGGTATCCTCTAGTAGGTTACCTGAGGAAAATATAAAATTTCAACCTCCAACAATGTTTCATTATTTATTTACGCAAGGTACATGTACACCCTAAATTTCTTTTTCTTATTTAGAGGACATTAAAGCGGCTATTTCTGCTGAAATCTTTAAAAAATATCTGCATAATTGCAAGAGAGATAACAATCTTTTGCGATAAACGTGGATTAATTTAATGGAATAATTAATAATTGCCAATTAATTCTTTTAACAATGATATCTAATTAACATTTAGTTGTCTTTCATAACGTTGAGGGGTACAGTTTTTTAAATTATTTTTATTTTTTTTTAAATAACTGACTAATGGCATGCTCATACCTGAGTGTAAGAATGCATCTTACATAATATAACCTACAACTTACCTACCTTGTTCCATCTCAACTTGTAATTGGCCAACTTAACCTACCTCCAACCCAGTGTATACGTTATTATTTTGGGGGTCGATAGACTATACTAAAAACTCTCTTAAAGAATGTTCTAAATCGAACTAAAACTAAATTAAAGTTTAAATTCATTTATCCTACATTCAGTTAATAAAATTACATTCATTCCATATATACGAGGTGTGGCTATAAAAATAACGAGACTATTGCTATAAAACATTTTATTTTAAATTTATACATATTTAGTTATTATCACCTTCAATATACACCACTCCCCTATCACTACAACGCTCCATGCGAATTTACCATTGTTCAAAACAGTGTTGGAAGTCTTTTTCTGTGAGCTCCTGCATGAAGCGTGCCGCTTTTTCTTTCACAGCTTCAACGGACTGAAATCGTGTTCCTTTTAATGCAGATTTGACTTTAGGGAACAGATAAAAGTCATCAGACGAATAAGACGGATGGCCTAAAACTGGGATGTTGTACTTGGCTAGAAACGTCTTGACAGAAAATGCAGTGTGAGCCGGCGCGTTGTCTTGATAGAGAACCATGACTTGTTCTTCCAACAAATCGGGTCGTTTTTTTTCCTTACTCTTTCACGGAGTTGAGCAAGCACCTCACGTTAGTAATGTTGATTAATTATAATCGATATTTTTCATCCGTTTTGGACGTGGAAGGGCGACCCGGGCGGGTCATCATCTCCGACGTCTTCTCGGCCATCTTGGAAACGCTTAAACCACTCAAAAACCGGCGCACGTGATAAACATTCATCGCCATAAACTTCTTTTAATAAAAGATTAGTTTCAGTAGCGGTTTTACCCAGTTTCAGGTGAAATTTCACGACAATTCGTTGCTCTACTACAATGTGTAGTATCATGTTTTCGGCAAAACGAAACTAACACCAACTTACACAAACGACGGTTCCGGCCAGACAGATTTCTCCACAAACACATGATACGCTGTAATTGAAAGAGAAGGCTTTACGCTGCACAGCTGTCGGTCGTCAGGATTTGGCGCATGCATAGTTCTTCTGTCGCAGCATCAGTTTCGTTATTTAATAGCCACACCTCGTACATTCCTCCTAGCTAACGAAAACCTTAACTAACCTTACTAATACTATACTAAAAGCAATATTACTACTAAAATTAAACCTAAGAATTTTAGTTTCATCTCGTCATGCCTTAAACTTTAATTTGTCGCTAGAAAATTTGACATTCGGAGGGGTCAATAAAGAATAAAGGCCCCAGTTACAATAATAATAATAAAATCAAATATTATATTAAAATTGAATTAATTATTTTTGGGTTTTTCTTAATTGCATTCTGTACACAATTATATCGATTATTACGTTTTGAAACCATTTTTTTTTCTGAGGCCCCAATCTGGGGGGGACCTTTCTATGATTAGCATTTAGGCACTGATTCTTCATTGCCAAGATATGATTTTCTTCTTGGGGTTGTCAAGGGATTTTACACTCATCTAACTCGAAAAACTTTATTTGGTCATGGTCAGTTGTAGATCAAGTTGCCGAGGTAAGTTACTTTCTTTTATGGTATCACATCGTGTAAAAATATAGATTTACAAAGTAATTGATTCCACTGGTATTTATAAAATGAAAAAAAATATATATGTTCTTTGAAAGTATAAGCTGTATTCGCTTCACACATTAATTAAAAAAAGAAATTTAAATAAATGCTAGAAAAAAAGGCAAATACAAATCACTTACCGTAAAATTTTTAAAAAAAAATCTAGCGTTTAACCTCTCTTGACTTTTTGGTTTATTATTTTCAAGATTCTAACAAATTTTCTTTAAATCCCAAAAATTTGAGTTAGATTTAATTGTTACCAGCACTAGACAGTTTGTAAAACCGTACATTACACTGAAATGTAACCATTCAGAGAAGCCTAGTCTAACTCTTTCCTAAGAACGGCTGTAAAAAGATTTTTTTTTTATAAAGTAAAATTAAAAATAAATGTATTCAAAGACAAAATTTACAAAAACTCTCCCCTTATTCAATTTTTTTTTTTTAATTTATTTTCTCTAAAATATGTTTTCAGAAAAATGAGATGTAAATTCCCTGTTAGGATTTCCTAGATAAATTCATATTTATTTCACCACCGAACCTGAACCTTATCTGAACCATAGTTCTGGTGAAAAAAGATTATAATTTAATAGATATGTCGTCAATTTTCTATTGATTGAAAGAAACAAAAACAAACAAAATGGCGTTACCTAAAAGCGTTGGTTTCAAAGATATTTTTCAAGATATTCGTAGGGAAGACGGTGGCACATTTGAACAGAATTTACAATTTCTGTTACAGAGTGCGCCAGAATCGTATTATTGAACCTTTTTATTTTATTTTCTACAACTTTCAAGTATTCTGAACGGATCTATATCAATAAACACTTATTACTTTACATGCATATCTATATTTTTTCAATTTAAAAATGTGTCAAATGTTGATATCTGGTGGGGTAGCTTTGAACACAATATAAAATAGAAAGAAATGATATTACTTTACTTTGAATCTACTTCCTATCAGTTATTTCTCTCACTTTCTCTTTTAAACCACAGAAATCTAGTTCAAAAATCAATAATGACTCAGTTCGAGATATTGTACCCGAAGTGATGAGTTTAGGAAGTTTGAACAAAATATTCGGTTTGTTGCGCTTCTTAATGTAGGTTCGGACCCACTTTCCCCTTCTCTGCGATTAAACAAAAGTCACAAACTTGCAGGAGTCGGTAGGGCACATTTTAACTGAGATGTTAAAGAGAAAATATAATATCTAACACTTATTGCAATCTTCTACAATACACTTCCAAAGCTGCAACAAAAATTTTACTTCCACATTACAAAATATAACATTCCTCAATTCTGGACTATACAAACAATTAAAGCGAAGGCAAACTCTGTTAATTATACAACAGGTCTACCACAAAATATGGAGAAAATTACCAATCATAAATGTTTTAAATATTTGGCGGAAAATTAAAAACTGTTCAAATGTGCCTCCTGTTTATGTAGGATCAATACTCAAAAATGTAGTACAATTAATAAACGATAATTGCCTTCCAATACCTGGTATTGAATACCAATAATTTCTACTGACAAAAACTTGTTAACTTCAGAGAAGATATTGCAGTAAGTTACTTAAGTGGAAATTGTATGAGTATTCACTCCAAATTTATAATTTTCTTCGATAATGTCTTTGAAGATTTTTGCCTTCAAAATTCTTGTCCATAAACAATGAAACCTAACAGTTTCATTTGAAACAATAACTGGAATAATTGTTTATTTGTCAGGCAAAGTAAGAGCGTAATAGATTGTTAAATAACCTACACTTTGCATCTTGAAAGTAACAATTGAGAGGGAAAAAAGATGGTATAATTCAACCTTCATTTGCTAAAGATTTTATCGATTTTAATGTAATTGCATAACTACTGATAATGCTCTATTAATAAAAACAGTAATTTCCTACAAATAGCAGAGAAAAATCTTGTAATATAACTGAATAAAAATTTAAGTTCTATTCATTACAGCCATAGAATTATATTAACTGAGATGTTGAGCTTTGGCAAACTCCTGCCTTTATGAGTTTTTTGACTGTTTAATATACAGATTAATAAGTTTTTATGTGCATCTTTTAATTGCTGCTAACCAACCAATCAATAATCCATGATTTGTATAACCCATTTAATTGCAGCTATTTATAGCTAATTATTAACTATAATATGGCTATTTGCTAGTTCTCGCCTGCGAGATAGGATCACCTGATCTGATTTGTTTTGCGCATAAATTCTCCTTCAAGGTCGTAGTGCGCGTAGTAGAATATTTTAGCAATTGAGTACCACTTCACTCAATTAATTCTTGTTTATCTACGAATCTATTTGCCATGATTATCCTAGCGAGTTTTTATCAAATATTTGGCTTTTTGTTACTTTGTACGGCTTCTAATGTTTTAAAAGTTCTAATCTACTAATGTTGCTTTAAAAATTGACATTTATAATAGTAATAACAGGACTTAGTGATTGTCATGTGAGTTAGGAGTGCACTTAGAATGTTTTTTTCCCCGGTGGGGTAAGGTATTTTTACATTTTAAAATAATGCGCTAATTTAGGGTACAACCCAAGTCACTTTCAACAAGCATATTTATACAAGAATATATTCACAAAATAATTTAGGCATATAGCTAGTTGCAATAATACATCTTGTGTTTTACACATTTGTCCTCAACAGTTCGGCACTCAGACAATATATAGCTTATCAGAATCCTGGACATTCTCTTAACTTGAAAGACTTCAAAATAATAATTAAAGGCGCAGATAATCGCAGCAATCCCCTCACTCAAAATTAATAAATAAATCAAAGTACAAAATGAATGAAATAAATAAAAATAAAATAATGAACACATGTTTCAGTATTGGGGTTTTAATTCAGTCCTAAATTAAATAAAAAGGATGTTTAAACAAACGTGATTTCATGCAAAACAGTTGCAATAAAAACAAAGGTATTGTCTAATTTTTCAGGCCGGCTTTACTTCCACTATCCAATTGCAATAGAACATATTATATTGTTAATCGCTTTTGTATAAATATATTCACTGAACAAATATGAGTTTGCATCAAGTAAAATGTATTGTATTATCAAAATACCAAAAATACATTTAAAGGGAGGCTAAATTTAAAATTTAATTTGACCTTTTTTTTCCTGATTTCACATTATTAAAAGAGACTCCAATATTTTGATTTCGTGAAGCCTTAAAAATGGTGCCCTTGGCCTTTATACATTCCTTGCTTTTTCTTTATTGAGCTATTAATTTTTGGTAAAAATTTTAAATAAAAAAATCTGCAATACTTTTGCTTTCGAAATTGATTTGAAAAGAGGCAGAAATAGTTTTAAACAATGATGGTTTGGGTCTAATACATTGGGAATAGCTGTAGAGTTTGTATTTAGTACTCTGAACTGCCGGCAGATGGTAGGACCTTACGGTACTCAGTATAGCATTGTTACTTTCAGCTTACCATATTATTTATTTGAATTTAACCAATAATATTAGGAATGTAGACCTGTACGACAAGTCTTGTAAGACAGTGGTTGGACAAGGTTGAACTCTTAAACACTTTCCAAATGCTAAAACCCTTTAAAAAGAATGTGTACACAATTTATAAATTGAACGAGTTAGAGAAAAAAGTACCACTTAAATACTCTGCGGACCCCTCGCTAATGGATTGTAATCTTTTTAAAAATCTGGTTAGCTTTATTGCTGATAGAAATCTTCACCCAGCAGAGGTCCAGGCAAATACTATTTTAATAAATTTTCTGCATTCCGGGGAATAAAATTTGATTTTTTAACTTGGGGCTGCAATATTTCTTGAAGTAGAAGAGATAATTCAGAACATAAATTGTAGTAAATTTAGCTATCGATTTTTTAGATACAGTTATGATGTAAGTTAATGTTAACCAAGTGATGAAAAAAAAATTAAAGAAAGTCCCATCTTCCCAACATAAAGCAATAAGCACTAAACTCCCAGACCTAAATGGTAAGCAAATTGAATTCGATATAATTTTAGATCTATACAGTATTTGACGTACAGTTATTTGCTGACCAAGGTATGAGCTATAAATAACTTTTAATTACAACAAGTAATAGCTAGGTGTGGTAGGTAGGTTGAATGGTTTGCAATAAAAGACCTTGAAGTTGTACGTTTTGCTAATTTACCGGTTGAATCCAAAATGGAACAAAACTTGACTTCTTGTAAGACTAGTTTATTAACTTACGTATACTATTTTGGCTGTGTGAGTGAGAGCTGCTGTTTTCATTTTTATTTTTTACGCAACACTCAGTTTGATTAGCATAACTAAAAAAAAGAAAAGAAAAAAGTATAATAGTTAAATTATTTTTATATTTTTTGTGAATTTTTTGGGTGGTTGACCGCACTAACCTTCTAGGCATTGAATCCATTAGATTTAACTACTTCAATTCTATGAACATTATTTTTTTTAAAATAATCCAAAATAATATTAAAATATTCTTATTATAAAGTCCATAAAGTAAAATACATAACTACTATCTTTCTATAAATTCTCAAGCATTCTTTAAAGTAGGTATTATCTCTTTTAGCGACGAAAACTTGTTCACCATACTTATTCTTTTCCAAAATCAACTATAAGTTTTCAATTGGATTGAGGTTCAAGGTCTGTAGAGGAGTTTTCCGTTGTCATCTTTACGTTCTACTACAACCATTACCTTGTTTTCCAAACTGAGTATTTGGGTTCATTGTCCCACTGAAATAAAAATATAACCCTAATCCCAAGCTTGCGCCCACATTTCTGCAAATATACAGAGGTTCAAATTGTCGGATGTACATTAGATTTTAGATTTAGATTTTAAAAGGCGTGACGGGATCCATGCCTCACGGCACCGCAGCCACAAGAGGCTTATTGTGCCTTCCCCTTTTAGGTCTAGTAGATGAAACCTTCCCTTCTAAGAAGGTTCTTTAACCTTTGCTTTTTAAGCCTTTGCTTTCCCTACCAGTTCCTTCTGTGCTATAATCTCCTTTGGTACCAAAGATGTCGTAGCGCAGTCTCTCGATTGCAACGCGAATCGAATAACAGGTGAGAGGCCGTTTCTACCTCTTCCTAGCACAATCTGCACAACGGTTCCGAGCTAATAAGCCCCTATCTTGTGCAGGTGCTTCCTGAACCTGCCGTGCCCTGTGAATAGGCCTGTATAACCAGAGTAATCTGATTTCTGCCCATACCCAGAGTCACTTTGGTTCTTTGTTTACACAGCAAGGGCATGACACTCTTGCCGTGTTTGACCCCAGGTCACTTCACCCAGTTCTTTTCACCTTCTCTCTAGATTCAATCTCTGAGAGCCTCACGAACTGCACCCTTGGTGATCCCCAGGACAGGTTCCGGGCCAATGAAAGGAGTGTTAGCTCCATTCCTGGCCATTAGATGAGCTGTCTCATTCCCCTTTATCCCCCACATGACCCGGCACCCATTCTAACAGAACTTTATTGTGCCAAAGCCAGTAGTTCTAGGGCTTTTCTGCATTCCCAGACCAGGGAAGAGGTAATTCTGAAGGAAACAATGGCCTTCAGCGCAGCCTGGCTGTCCGAAAAGATACATATCTCCCCATTTCTAAGATTCATCCGCAGATTTTCCTCAGCGCAAGTTTTAATGGCAAAGAGCTCGGCCTGAAAGACGATGGAATATCTCCCAAGAGCACTCTCAATGAAAGTTTTAATGTACATTAATAGAAGTAGGTTCTAATGAATTGTTCACAGTTTTTTTTAAATAAATATTAACAACTTCCACCGGATTCCTTAATTCAATGGTACAACGGCACCATTATACAGCAGATAGCCTGTCACCGCTTCTAAAAAAACAACCATCATAGTCCAAATTAAATTTGCATTCAAATACGACTTAAAAAAAACAAATACCCTTAGTTACTGAATTCTTGTCAATGGTTTATCACAAATATGCCATTGAAAATTTATTATACATACATGATTGGTTAGTTAAATGGAAATTTGAATACTAAACTGTTAATGCCTATAATTTAATATAAAGCCTTAAAAATATAATGTGCTATATGTTTAGTAAATATTATTTACATAAAATAATTGGAATGATTTTAAAAAAAATATATACGGACTGTTATGTAGATAGAAAATTCAAAAGAATTTTAGTTGATATAGTAGAATTTTTTCTGGAAATAACAATCAGTTATCAATACATGATTTTGTTACATTTCTGTTGGATCTATTAAATCGTAAAATAGTTATAAACTTTGTTAAAAAATTAAGAATTCGTTATCGTGTAACAGCTATTTTAATGCATCTTAATCATTATAACAATTTTCTTAAAAACATCATATACTGCTATTTACTGTGGTGTAATGAAATTCTTTGCTTTATTTGACTGTATTACTTCATTGGGTACTAAAAAAAAAATAAGTTTTAACTCTTAACATTTTTGTAGAATCCATTTTTATTGATAACTTGAATTCATTTTGTAATTCAACTCAGCAAGAAAAGATTAGAATTTAATGATGGTTTTGGTTCTTTTCGACCATTGTTGATAGATGATTTTTGGGAATATCGAAGTGCGGTCATCAATAAAAACAACTTTTTGCTTTATACCAACGTTTCGGTAATTTTTACTACCTTCTTCAGGGTCTGTACAAAAAGAATATTACACTAATATAGATAAAATTGAAAACCAAAAAAATTAAAATAAACAATAAAAATATTTTTAAAACATGAAATTAAATAGATAGATAAATAAAATAAATATAATATAAATATAATTTGGAAAAACTTACATTATAGTTAAAAAAGTTTGTGAAGTTTAATGTAGAGCTATATCATCATAACTGTTAAGGATTCACGGAAAAGCAGGTTTATATAGAGGTAAGGGAGGGGTGAAAACAATAGGGCTGGAAAAACCTAAAGTATACTTACAGACCCTGAAGAAGGTAGTAAAAATTACCGAAACGTTGGTATAAAGCAAAAAGTTGTTTTTATTGATGACCGCACCTCGATATTCCCAAAAATCATTAGAATTTAATTCAACTTCCATTTTCTGAGTACAATTCACTATTTGATTGATTTTAGTTACAGTCAATGCAGATATGTGGCAGAATAAGTTCTCCTGTTGTCTAAAGAGAGGTAATTTTCTGCTAGAACAACATTGACCATTCCAATCAATTGTCTTGAAAATAGAATTCAGATATGCTAGCTCACCGATCGGGAATCATCTTCCAAATGAACAACTTCTTCAATGAATTAATCTCTAGCAGAGTGTTATCTGCAAATCTTATCTACGAGGTACAGAAAGAGCAGATTGGCCTGGCATGACCCGCTAATTTTGAGTATTTGAGTTTAAGTGTATCCACCTAAACTCTCTTTATAAACGATTTTTTTTCTCCTCCCTTGTTCTTTGAATTATTGTCAACCGCTTATTCTCATCATACCTTCTTCATCTTTCCACGTCCAACGTAATAATTCTTCCATGTCCACAACGGCCTAGACTTTCTTTCCACTTACTCCCAGAGATCCACACTGCTTTCTCCTCTCTCCGAACCTTTTGACCAACTGTTCTCCATCTACTGATGCCGATGACTAGATACAGAAACTGTATCATCCACTGCTTTCTTCGTACATTCTAACCTTTACTCAGTTATTATGTATGACAGAAAAAGTTGTGTTTCTCTATTTTTTTTGTTTTGTTTTTGCTTACTACGCCTTACCCAGAAATTGTATACGAGTATATGTAAACTTACGTTTATCTATATTTGTTGTGTTTTGGTTTAAGATAAGAAATCATATTTACCCTGAAACTACATACCATTGTATGTAAGACATATTTGTTTATGTTTTACTTGAATTTATTTATTTCTTTAGTTCCATATATTTGTTAAATAATATTTCTAACATTTCTTCAATTTTTGCCATATACCCTATTTAGTTTCTTTAAATTCTTTGGGTGCTTGTGACTTTAGTTTCTAATTCGCTATTCTCTATCACTCTTTTTAGTATATATGTACATATACACTAGATATATGTACATATACATTAGATATATGTACATATACATTAGATATATGTACATATACACTAGATATATGTACGTATACACTAGCTATAGTTTGTTCTAGACTGAGTGAGGTCAGACTAAAATATTTTAGGAATATTTCTATAACAAATGTGAAAATATTAGAAATATTAAATGGTTCTGATTGGCCTCGGTTAGCACAATATTGTAAAGCAATAAGTATACATGGTTCTAGTATTAATTATTTACAAATGTTTTTGTGAAAACTTTTATTTACCTAAATTTTTTAATTTTCTGTTTTCTTAGTTAGATCAATAATTTAAATAATAATTTGTATAACCACTCCGCCGACGGTCTTTGACCATGGCAGTTGTCTTTATAATTTATTTTGCATACCCAGAAATGTATTTTATTAATATTTTTATTTTAATAAATAAAGACTATATAATAAAAATACACTAGCTATATGTACATATACACTAAGATATATGTACATACACATTAGATATATGTATATATACATTAGGTATATGTACATATACATTAGATATATGTACATATACACTAGATATATGTACGTATACACTAGATATATGTACGTATACACTAGATATATGTACATATTCACTAGATATATACATTTATAGTCATTTAAGGAGAATGAAAAATAATGGTTAAAAAAAGTGGTGTCAGAGATGAGTCGTTAATATTTTTCAAAATATGAAAATATTGTTTAAAGAATAAATCCTTTGAAAGAAAATGTGACCTAATGCGGTTCTAGTTGCTTCACTAATTAGGCTAAAAAGGATTAACGTAGTTAGGAAACATTTTAATTTGTTTAGGAAAAATTAAATGACACGTGGCTATTATTTATATATTTTAGCTTTTGTTCCACTAGAGGCTATTTTGGTAAAAACCAAATAATCGTTTTTGATTGCAGTTGAATTTATGGCCAAGAGTGTACAGTGCTCTGAGGTTATTCTCCAGCCTTGAATCCAGCGAAAGATTTGAAAAAACGTTCAAGGTAAGGCCTGTTTCTATCTTATTATGATTTTACAATTACAATGATGCCTACAATTTTTCAACACTAAAGAAGTTTCTTAGATTTTTAAAATGTAAAAGAAAGAAAGAAAGACAAGTGACGTTAGGTGTTACCCCTAAAACATTTAAAGTTAATGATGCTTTAGGGGAACTTTCTGAGCCAAACAACCAAAAACACTAAAATTGGTGTTCTTTGTGCTGATCTGGATGTACCTAAAGACGTATCTAACCATCACATGATTATGCCGAAGATAATATGTTACTGTAGGATACTGGTACGTGAATTCTAAACCTCAACAGGCTGCAATCGTTATGCATGCTTGCTGACTTCTCCTAAACAACAATCTTATGGGACATCTACTAAATAATAGTGACTTGTGTTGAGAAATTTAATTTACTTAGACAACTGGTTAATATATAGGATCACTTCTGTTTTGGCTTAAGGATGATTCCAGACAGAGTTTGCGCTATTCGCTGCCTTAGATTATCCTTAGATAGTAGTAAAATTCATTCCTTTCATCTTCAAATCACTCTAGGAAGTAAAAATAAAGTAATAATTTATGCTATTTGCAATGTATTCAGAAATACCTATGTATAAATAAAAACAATTATAGTTAAATTATAATGGGGAGAATTCCCTGTTTCCCAACATACGGCAGCCAAAGAGCTAGGCGTTTCTCCCCATAATGTCAAGTAAGTAAAGATCCTCTTCAAGGTTCAGGAGCCTTATAGTCGTTTTTGTGACATGATCTCTGGCATTAGAGTGCTCGATGGCCTCGAATCGCAACTGGGAATTGCAAGATATAGAAAATGTTTCCTCTCCTCTTCTCAGTTTTCACAAAGTGTGGACTCACCCACAATGGCATATTCTGTGGAGGTTTCTATGACTATCGTGCTCTAAATATCGGCCATAAGTGAGCATGACACTCGGCCTGGGGTCTGGTTTAAGGCACGCGACCAATTACCGAGTTTGCTTTGGCCTACAAAGGCTACTGGAGATTTCCCAAAGCTAGCCCCCATATAACTTACCTCGTGAATCCAAAAGCGCCAAAGGCTGTAGGTAGAGGGATGTGCTTGAAAACATCATCAACTTCATATGCACGTTCTCGCGCAACATTTGATGCCCAAAGATCGCCCTTGAGGCATCTAGACTTGAGCCGAAATTTATGCAGCTATTAATAACTAATTTAGGATAACTAATTCTATTTACTGGTCCCGACCACCTTTTCGTGACATTATCAATGTTAAAGTGAAACTTGATGTGATAAGTCCCGTCGAGCTCTAATGTTTTTGGAAAGAAAATAATAATTAAATAATATTTTTGTCTGCTCTAGTATTCAGATATCTCAGTGCGATTGGCTTCACCAGAGAGACTTCAACCAAAGCCTGACGCAAAATCATTGCAATTTGGCAAGCATTTCACTGATCATATGCTGAAGATTGAATACCACGTAAGAGGTGGTGGATGGCAAAAACCGATAATATGTCCGTTGGAATATCTGTCACTGCATCCAGCTGCCAAAGTACTGCACTATGCAATCGAGGTAAACTATAAAAACCTATTTGTCTCTAATTTACAAAAAATTAAAAATAGAAAGTCTATTGCAAAACTTTCAAACTGAAAAGGAAATAGATAAGAAAATGAATTAGTAAACAGCCATCCAAAAAATGCTATATTTACAAAAACAACTTACAGAGCAATATATAGCAACTACAGTTCCAGCAACTAGTTCTGCCCATATATGTGCGCAAGCTATATACTAATCTACAAATTAAGTTCATTTAACACAAAGCATGTGACAAAAACTTAAATTATCCTGACAAGATAAATTACTAGATCTACTAACTAATTCTACACTTATATATCACTTATCATATCAGACAAGACTAGACAATCCAGATTGTATTAAGACCCAGCTAAGCAAGAACATAATTATACCAAGTAAGCATTCAAAGCTAAAAAGTTCATTAAAGCGCTTTTAAGCGGACAATTCACAAAAACGAAATCAGCTAACCACCAACAGAAAGCGCTTAAATCACAAAAACAAAATTGAAAAATAGGTAGCCATTGTAGTTCTATCTACTAGTTCTAACCAATAATATTACCAACCTGTAGACTAGTCTAGGCTATACAATTTTAGTTTCAATGACACACAGCACATGATTAGAACAATCTACCAAGTTTCTACTTAACATGGTATGACCCAGCAGGATTCTAGACCAGCCTTGGCAATTTGTGTTGTATTAAGACCAGCATAGAACAAGAATATCGTCCAGCTAATTAAACCACTGTTTTACCAAACTTATTCCATCCTAATTCATGTCCAAGCTGTTTGTCACTCTTCTAAACATTTATGTTGTACTCCTTAACAAAAACTTACAGTTTAAAATGTTAAGTATAAGGGTTGATTAAACGCCAAAAGGTACACAAATCAGCGAGTACCCAACATTTCATTAATACTTCATTAATAGTTAAGTAATTCTACTGCATTAATTTTCATTAATAAGTTATTTTTTAGAATTTATTAGATGTCACAGACCCTTATGCTGGCCACTTCATTTATAATATTTTTTTGTTATAATTATGATAAGTCACATATATATGTACATGCATGTTAAAGTAGAAAAAAACAAAGTTAGAGTAGGCTACTGTCTTGAATTCGTCTTACCGAAATATTCGTGAGCACAAATAACACACAGTTAATAACAAGTAGATTATTCAACAAAAATTATTCATTTCTCAATTGTAATTTAATTTAGTTCCCCTAATTTTACTTATAGTAAAATACTGGAATAATTAGCTGTCCTAAAAATATGCATATCTCATTTACTTTATATTACATATATACAACACTGTGGGAAGAATACCTAGATTGAGAATGTAATTGAAGAAAACTATATTATTTGCGATAAAGCCAGATAATTATAATTATTTCCTATTATTATAAACGTTTGACTACTACATAAAATAACAATTACTTTAATCGAAGAATGAACTTAAACCGACGACTTTTATTTAAAAATAAAAATAAATAAATAAAATAAACAAAATCATTGATGTAAGTTTTTTATAAAAAGAAGTTTTGAATTTTTTAGCCTCATAATTTTTTTATATTTTTTATAACGTTTTTCTTTTTAACCTGTAATTAATAGTTTGATTATTATAAATAACTAGATATTACAGTCAATCTACAGTGCTACTTGAACATATATTTTGTAGACGAAAATGGCCAGCATAAGGGTCTGTGACATCTAATAAATTCTAAAAAATAACTTATTAATGAAAATTAATGCAGTAGAATTACTTAACTATTAATGAAGTATTAATGAAATGTTGGGTACTCGCTGATTTGTGTACCTTTTGGCGTTTAATCAACCCTTATACTTAACATTTTAAACTGTAAGTTTTTGTTAAGGAGATTTTTGTACCTTTTGGATAGATTTTCCTTTTTGTCTATTTCGCAATCTTTACAGACTTTTTTAAAATTTGGAATAAGCAATTCTATCATTATAATCTGATAAGGTGTTAAGTCGGAACCGTAACCTCCACTGGAGGGATCTTTTTAAAGAATGATTATAGTTGCGTTCCCATCCATCCTCAATAACAATCTTTTTGAAAAAGCGTTTTGAATATCATAGGAAGGTATTTGTACGTAAATAGCAAAATTAAACTGCGATTTCAGTACTTCCTTTTAAGAGGAGTAAGAAAAATAAACTACGATTGCAGTACTTCTCCCTAAAAGGCAAAGAGGCAAAGATTTTTTAATCGAACGTCAATTCATTGATTTAAATCGGTTCACTCATTAAAACTGTCCGGTAGGACAGTTGTATAAGGGTTGATCGTCAAAAACTGCACGAAAAAGCGTAACGTTGAAAAACACCCAACTTTGACAATTTTTTTCTCTTTTTCTATAAAAGATAAAATTCCCAAATTTTCTTTAAATCTTACTCCAAACCCTCCTTTATAACTGTAATTTTTTTGCAACCACCCAGATCTAATAGGTTTCGAGAAAAAAGTTGCCGAAAATGAGCAAAAACGGCTTTTTCAAAAAATGTTCTTCTTCTTCTTCTTGTTGTTCTTGTTGTTACCTTTTTTGTAAACAGCGTAGCGCCTAAACGCGTGAACCGATTTTCATGAATGAGGTGTCATTCGATTCGGAATTTTATGTAGATGTGCCTTTTGGGGGTCTCGGCCCTGTACATTGAATGGGAGAGGAGTTAGCCCCCTTTATGTAAGGCCCCCTCCAAAATTATTATTACTAATTACTCTGTAAATCTTGGCCCGATTTTGATAAAATTTGGTAGGATGATAGGGTTAGGGCTCCCCTACCTAACAATAAAGCGACGATCTGCTCTTACACTTGTTAAGGGGAAGTATAGCAATCGTTTCAAATTATCGACACGTGAACCGATTTTCATGAATGAAGTGTCATTCGAATCGAAATTTTGTACAGATTTGTACTTTAAAAGTCTCGACGCTATGCCTCATAAGGAGGGGAGTTCGCCCCACCCAAATAAGGCCCTTTCTAAAACTATTATTACCAATATTTCTACAAAGCTTAGTCCGATTTTGATAAAATTTAGCACGAAGAAGTGATTAAAGCTCCTCTATGTGGCTGTGAAGTGCCATCATGCTCTTACACCTACTAAGAGGAAGTACTGCAATCGTTAAAATTATCAATGAGTGAACCGATTTACATCAATGAATTGTCGTTCGATTCAAAATCTTTGCCTTTTAGGGAGAAGTACTGTAATCGCAGTTTATTTTTCTTGCTCCTCTTAAAAGGAAGTACTGAAATCGCAGTTTAATTTTGCTATTTACGTACAAATACCTTCCTATTTTATTCAAAACGCTTTCTCAAAAAAATGGTTATTGAGGATGGTTTGGGGACCGCAACTATAATCATTCTTTAAAAAGATCTCTCCAGTGGTAGTTACGGTTCCGATTTAACACCTTATCAGGTTATAATGATAGAATAGCTTATTCCAAATTTTAAAAAATCTGTAAAGCAGACGTAACTTTGCAAATAGACAAAAAGGAAAATCTATCCAAAAGGTACAAAAATCTCCTTAACAAAAACTTACAGTTTTAAAAGTTAAGTATAAGGGTTGATTAAACGCCAAAAGGTACACAAATCAGCAGTTCCCAACATTTCATTAATACTTCATTGATATAATTTAAGTAATTTTACTGCATTAACTTTTCCTTCACATTTTTTAGAATTTATTAGATGTCACAGACCCTTATGCTGGCCAGTTCATTCATAATATTTTTTTATTATAATTATGATAAAATGAGTGATGAATTATTCTGAGTATTGATAATTTAAACGATTGCAGTACTTCATCTTAGTAGGTGCAAGAGCATCAGCAACGTAGAGGAGCCTTAACCACTTATTCGAGCTGAATTTTATCAAAATCGGACTAAGCGTTATAAAAATATTGGTAATAATAGTTTTAGAAAGGGCCTTATTTGGGTGGGGCAAACTCCCCTCCTTATGAGGCACGGCATCGAGACTTTTAAAGTGCAAATCTGTAGAAAATTTCGATTCGAATGACACTTCATTCATGAAAATCGGTTCACGTGTCGATAATTTGCAACGATCGCTATACTTCCCCTTAACAAGTGTAAGAGCTGATCGCCGCTTTAATGTTACGTAGGGGAGCCCTAACCCTATCATCCTACCAAATTTTATAAAAATCGGGCCAAGATTTACAGAGTAATTAGTAATAATAATTTTGGAGGAGGCCTTACATAAAGGGGGCTATCTCCTCTCCCATTCGATGTACAGGGTCGAGACCCCCAAAAGGCACATCTACATAAAATTCCGAATCGGACGATACCTCATTCATGAAAATCGGTTCGCGCGTTTAGGCGCTACGTTGTTTACAAAAAAGGTAACAAGAAGAAGAACAAGAACATTTTTTGAAAAAGTCGTTTTTGCTCATTTTTAGCAACTTTTTTCTCGAAACCTATTAGATCTGGGTTGTTGCAAAAAAATTACAGTTATAAAGGAGGGTTTGCCCTTTATTTTAAAGAAAATTTGGGAATTTTATCTTTTATAGAAAAAGAGAAAAAAATTGTCTAAGTTGGGTGTTTTTCAACGTTACGCTTTTTCGTGCAGTTTTTGATGATCAACCCTTATACAACTGTCCTACCGGACAGTTTTAATTAAGACCCCGCAAATTGACAAAGACACAACTCTACCAAATAAACTATTAGTTCTGTTGTACTAATTCTGTGTTTGTGCATAACCGCGCTGTATGGTATTCAGAAACAAGAATGTTATTTTACCATTATAAACAAATGCTTCTTTTATATAAGACCATTCTGTAGGCTAGAATTGGCTTTACAATTTAAGTTGTGTGAACACACATCATGTGATAAGAAAATAATTGTACCAAGTAAACCACATGTTCTGTTAAACTAATTCTGCCTCCTATGTTTACAGTTATTTGAAGGCATGAAGGCTTATCGCGGAGAGGATGAAAAAATTAGAATCTTTCGTCCACATTTAAATATGATTAGAATGAATCAATCTGCTGATAGATGTGGATTGCCACTATTTGATTCAGATGAATTGATCAAATGTATGTGTCGACTGATTTCCATTGACCAGGAATGGGTACCACATTCCGAGGCAGCTGCCTTGTATATACGACCAACTATGATTGCTACTGAGGTAAGTGTAAACAGGTTAGTTTTACTTTAGACCAGAGCTTTCTAACTATAGTCTGTTAATTGTAGATAGAACAATCACACTATCTAAAAGGAAAGTAATGTCTATTTTTTCAGGCGGGCTTTACGTCGATTTACCAAATTAAGTATCGTAGATGGAGACGACTAGTTAACGTACTTTATTATAAATTTTTCTTATTAACCAATAATTAAAATTCAAGGCCTAGGACGGGAATCGAGACCAGTACCATAATACATCTTAGCTTCTAACACGAGACTATCGTGGAAATAACAAGAGAAATTTATATTAAAGTCTGTTTTTCTATACGCCTTCGTCCACCATACATGCCCACTCAAACCCAATGCATTTAAGTATTTGAATGATTGAAGTGATCTAGCCAGCTTATTCATAGTTATTTGTGTTTCTCTTTGTCTGCCGACTGCATTTAAAGCTTTATTTTTAAATTGATAATGTGCAGCTAATTAGATTTTTATATCAATTTTTAAATAAATGGCGAATCCAAATACTGTTTGTCAAGTATAACTTGTATAAAAATTCATTTCCATCATGTCAGTATAATTTAAAAAAAAAGAGAAGATTTTGTGTGTATTCACATTGTGTATTTTCATATACAATATTCTGTGCACTTGTATATTTATATGTATGTACGTAAATTTTACTTGAATGAGAAGTAACCCAAAAAATCATTTTTGTATAATTTTTAAATACAAAGATTTTTTGCAAACTAACGTTAAGAACAGCTGTCAGAGAAATTCCTCGTGTTTCCGATTTGTTGATACGTTTAAAAAAAAATTCAATTTACTGTTAAATGTCTACCCAAATCATTAACTGAAGTTAGCGTACACCTTATTGAACCATTTAATCGTAAATTATATTTGACAGTAGATAAACAATTTACCTAATTTCAATTGTTGTAGCCCACACTTGGTGTGAATGTGACAGAAAGTGCATTACTATATGTAATACTAACCCCCGTTGGATCTTACTTTGGACCCAAGCAACAGGCCGTAAAATTACTGGCAGATCCGAAGTTCATAAGGGCCTGGCCTGGTGGAGTTGGTGACATGAAAATGGGCTCCAACTACGCACCGACCGTGCATGTGCAGGTATTGCAAACTACATAAATTATAGCCAAAATCAGCTATCTAAAACTTTAGTTCTACACCGTTTTATCATAAAGTTATTGCTAATCATAGTTAAACTTAAAATAGGGCAATTTCACTGATTCTACTGATTGTACCAGCCCCATATCTTTTTGAGGAGTAATCATATCTACGAGGGTCGTTTGAAAATTCCGTGCAAAGTCAGAGTGATAGCACCACTGGCGCGTATCGAGGTTATGTTTAGTTAGTAGCATCTCTTGGAAGAACACACACCAAGTTTCAGCCAGATCGGTCTATTTCTTTGTGTTTGGCATTCGTTTGAATCGAGGAAGTCGAGTGATTTTCAAAAAATGGACGAAAAAGAATTTCGTGTGTTGATTAAATACTACTTTATGAAAGGGAAAACGCTTCAGGAGACTAAAGAGAAGCTTGATAAACATTATGGTGACTCTGCACCTTCGATTAGAACAGTTTATAAGTGGTTTCCAAATTTTCGGAGTGGCCATATGGGCACAAGTGACGCTGAACGTTCTGGACGCCCTGTTGAGGTTACTACTCCAGGAATCATTGATAAAATCCATGATATGGTGATGGATGACAGAAGAGTGAAGGTGCGTGAGATTGCTAGTGCTGTGGGCATCTCGAATGAACGGGTACATAATATTTTGCATCAACATTTGGACATGACTAAGCTATCCGCAAGATGGGTGCCGCGATTGCTCACGCTTGACCAAAAACGAAATCGTGTGAAGTGTTGCAAGGACGGTTTGCAGCTGTTCCAGAAGAATCCGCAGGACTTTAAGCGTCGTTTCGTCACTGTGGATGAAACATGGATACATCACTACACTCCTGAGACCAAAGAACAATCTAAACAATGGGTTACCAAGGGGGAATCTGCGCCAAAAAAGGCGAAGACCGTTCCTTCGGCCGGAAAGATTATGGCGACTGTCTTTTGGGATTCGCAAGGAATAATCCTCATCGACTATCTGGAAAAGGGTAAAACTATTACAGGTGCATATTATTCATCGTTATTGGACCGTTTGAAAAACGAGCTGCAAGAAAAACGCCCACGATTGGCCCACAAAAAAGTCCTTTTCCATCACGACAACGCACCAGCTCACACCTCAGCAGTTGTGGTCGCAAAATTAATGGAAATAGGGTTCCAACTCGTTTCACATCCCCCCTATTCTCCAGACTTGGCTCCCTCGGACTACTATTTGTTCCCCAATAAGAAGAAATGGCTGGCGGGAAAAAGATTTTATTCAAACGAGGAGTTGATTGCAGAAACGAATGGCTATTTTTCAGACTTGGACAAATCCTATTATTCGGAAGGGATCAACAAACTAGAGCAGCGTTGGACGAAGTGTATAAGCCTAAAAGGAGACTATGTTGAAAAATAAAAAAGGTTTACCCCAAAAAATTAAGTAGTTTTTATTTTTGCACGAACTTTTCAAACGACCCTCGTACATAAAAAACATAAATTTAGATTTCAACATTTTTAGTTCGGAACTATACTACTTAGTTCTATACAGTTTTTAGTCTTGCTAAAGAGTATGAGCTACAAAGGAAAGCTACACTTTCCCAACTTGGATAGCAATATTTCCTTGAGGACTCGTCCTATTTGGAAAGAGCAGCACATAAATTATAGTAAATTTAGCTGTCTATAATTTTATATACACACTGTTTGACCGTAAGTTAATACTAACTGAGATATATATGCTTTCCGATACAGAGATCAGCTGTTGCCAAAGGACTACATCAAGTTCTCTGGTTGTATGGAGATGACCATCAAGTGACAGAAGTTGGAACTATGAATATATTTATGGTTATCCGCAATTCTGATGGAGGTAATTACTAGATTACAATTTCTTAAAAAAAAACATCTCATTCTTAGGACAAAATGTTAATATTTATTTTATATATGTATTATAGAACGTGAACTTATTACACCGCCACTGAATGGGTTGATTTTGCCGGGAATCACAAGAGCTTCTATTCTGGACCTTTCCAAGGAATGGAATGACTACAAGGTTACTGAAAGAGTCTTCACGATGAGCGAGATGATCACCTTCAAGAAAGAAGGACGGGTTAGTAGTTACTCAACTTGTAGCTAACGCAACCTTATTTAGAAGATTGTTTATTTTTTTGGTGACAGATCTATTATTCTAAAGAGAATAAAAATTATTGTTAATTACAGTCATACTTTTTTATTTATTTTTGTTAAGTTTTCAGCCTAGGGTCTAGGTCATCTACAAAGCTGTGGAAAATATATTTTACAGGAACAGATTACAATGTTTATTGATTTGATTTTTAGACCTACGTAGAGCTTATTAGCAAATTAATCGCCAGTTTTTTGCAGACAGGGCTTAATGTCCTTCTCCAAAGTCGTAGACCCTGTTGAGTGAATGTGAGCGGTTTCAATATAAGTGTTGCTTTGGTTGTTAGGCAGGGACGTTACTCAACAACTTCTACAAAGTCTTATCCTCCTAGGTTCTCAGTTTCCTTCTAAATTCTTTATGTAAACATTGCTTTACTTATAAACATTTGCTTTTTCTTTGTTGCAGCTTCTGGAATTTTTCGGCGCGGGTACAGCCTGTAACGTCAGCCCCGTTGATGTCATCGTTTTCCAGGACACTGAAATTGAAATTCCCACGCTATTACAGAAAGATGCAATTCACCACCGACTGCTAACTGCTTTAAACAACATTCAGTACGGGGCAGTCGAACACCCATGGGCAATCCCAATTGACTGATTAATCAATAAACCCATGAACAGATAATAGTCTTCCATCCTAGGGAAACTCTTTGTAAGCTTGGTGGTGTACTGGTGTCAGGCCAATGTTAACTCTGATAATTTCTCTTGCGCATGTTTTGTAATCCATGCCAGTTACACGTAAAACAAATGCATTCCCTCTTATCTTTTAATTATATTTCAGATCATTCTTAATTTATATTCTCAAATCTAGTGAACATGTTGGACATGCCATCTAATATTAAACTAACGAAGGCATAAGGATTAAGGCATTGAGTAAACCCCGTCAACGGACCGATACGCAAAACGGAGTAACAGTTCTTGATATGCTAATAATTTCACGCTTTTCAGAGCGAGAAGAATTTTGTTCAACATTGCATCCAATTTGTAATTATACTATTTCTACTAATAGTAGTACTATTTCTTGTAGGCATATTAAAATGCTGCATAGTAGCAGAAACATAAATTCAAAACCAAGTGAACTACTAGCTTTTTAATATAACTAATAAGTTCTTATATTTGGCCAACCTACTTGCAGACCAGGCTAGGAAATTTTAAGATATATACCCACAGCACAGCAACAGGATACAGAATTCAAAACCTAGTAAATTGTTACTCTACAAATTATGCCCTCCTATATGACAAAGCTATGTACTAGAATTAGTAATTCTTGTTCGGCCATGTCCAGACTTAAAACAATTGATCGATGGGAACTATTCTCACCAATAGTTATTGGCTGTCTAATATCTCTAAAAGTTAAATGTAAGCTCAGCTTACGAATCATAACATCGTTTGGGGCTAGCTTTTCTCTGAAATTCTGTGTGTTTCTCTATGCTTATTGAAATATAAACCTTGGATTAGACTTGTACGGTAAATCTTTAGTCTTGATCTAAGTTCTACCATATAAAACGCTGGACATCCGACAAGATGGAGGTTAGAAGCAAATGCTAACTCGCTTTGTCTGGTTATGGCGAGAGCTTGTTGCTGGACAAGGACAACTTCATGACTAACTCGGTGCAACTAACGGTACTTCGGACTGACTTAATATTCGTAATAAGTGGAACTAGCAAATGAAAAGAAATCCCATTTAAGAAATTCACCCAAAACCAAGAGTGTTTTGGCAACAACATGCGTACACAGGCGAGAAATTCATAAGAGTAAAATATAAAAAACATAGAATAAGTAAATAATTATGTATTTTAGGACAATTGAATTCAAAAAATTAATGCTCAAGCAAATAAATTTTGTAAAATTGTGCATCTATGTATCAAATACATTTGAATCTCGAAGCAATAATCGAAAAATAAATAAAAGGCAAAACACATGATCTAGTTTTATTCACAACTTACCTACTCTAATTTTTATTTATTTATTTATTATTTCTTGTTGGGTGCCATCCACTGGAATGGTTATTTGCGTTATTCTAAAATACTCTAAAAAAAAAATTAAAACTGTAGTTTCATGGTAACTTGGTTTACGTTTAGCTCACCTAAAAACAAACAAAAAAAAACAGTCATTACTTTAACTTTATGTACAAAACTAGGCTACAATTTTTTCCCCCTGTATTAATGTTTGCAACTGCAAATTTCAGACTCGCAGCAAGCAAATGTGACAATAGTACAAAAGCACAGTATAAACATAAAATCAAAATAATAATAATAATTAAACAAAATCACTTGATGGGCTTGAATGAAGGTCGTCCAGCGATACCATCTGGATGCGTCCATTAATGTAAATTACCAATTATTCAATGGTCACAAGGCCATTGTCGCTTCAGCGTACGAAGAGCTTCGATGAAAGATTAGTAAAAGTTGTGCATTAAGGGATTAAGATGTAGAAAAAGTTTGTAGAAGAACTTGATGTAGCGGATCTGGTCAAGGTCAGAAAAAAATGGGATTCGCAGGTCGGTGTGGATGGTACGGTTGCTCACATAAATAGGTGCATCAGTGATTGTTTAAAGAATGATTGCCTGGTGAGTCTGGATCTTGTTTTAAGTGAACGCTTAGCTATTCCATATAGTTCAAGATAGTTGACAAGTTCAGAAATTTCTTGTCTGTAATAGTCAGTTTTGATTGTATGTCAAGGAGCCCTTTGAGCATTCGGCGCCTCTGGTTAAATTCAAGTCGTTTGAGACTAATGTGCGGGTTCCACGAGAGTCGCTTGTCAAGGTAAAGTCCAAAAAATATTTTTTAACAGTGTCTGCTAAAGGAATAAGAAAGTAATTCAAGTTAGTTTTGGAGCTTTACAATTCCTTCATATTTCGAATTGCTGTATTTCCAGTCCAGAGAGGGACAACAATTTAATCAATTAACTTCCAATTGAATTAAACCAAAATTTAATTTTAATCATGATTAAAATTAAGAAATTTAATCGACCAAAATTAGTTGATTAAATTACAATAAATTCACTTTTAATTTCATTGGAATAGATCAATTAAAATGTTTAATGATAAAAAAATTGAGATTAATATTAAAATTAAATAATTTGAATTTTAATTGATTGAATTAAATCCCAAATTTAGTTTTAATCACTTTGGACGATTAAACTTTTTAATTTAATCAAAATTTGTGATTAAATTTTTATAACCACAACTTTGCCACTGGTTGAACCAGGATCGGGCCAATGCACCTTAATTCTATTCTTCATAGCTGGTTCCTCATCACCATCAATATTACCACTCAAACTCGGTACTTTCACTCCACCAACCAGCTGCCCATCTTCAACAATATTATCACTTTTCAGAAACTCGTCACCTTCATTCTAACAACCTAATGCCTCATCTACATCAATTCGTCAATGGTATTAGCCTACTTTATAAGTGGCAAGTCAAATCCAAGGTTGGTTCGATGTAACATAAAGTGAGAATTACTGTAATGTATGCACAAAACTAAAACAATTACACACAAATTAACTGAGTAATGTAGCCTTACGGGAGATCTTTCTAATCAAGGAACAACCTCCAAAACGAGGTTCCACCAGAGAAGAAGAATAGCAAAGGTGAAAAAGAAGTAGCTCAGATTACTTCACTAACATGGAGATGTGTAGAAGATAGATTGACAAAATAATGGACTAATACATAAATAGGTTACATGTAATGCGGTAAAAAATAAGTTAAATATGAAAGTATGAAGTCCTATATAAGTCTAGTGAGTCGTCGAAATGGTTAAATATGAGTGTAGGATGGTCCTTTATAAGTCTAGTAAGTCACAAACTTCGTTAAATGTAGTGTAAGATAGTCGTATGTAAGACTAGTGAGTCACCAACTTGGTTAAATGTGAGTTAAATCGATGTGAGTTAGATCTATATCGATCTAGTGAGTGATAAACATGTTAAAATATGAGTCTAGTGAGTCGTCAAGAATCAATAATAGATTTTTATAACACCTATGTCACGAAAGAAAAATTTTCAGAATTGAGAAATCTGGCACAAAAAGCTGTAAGCGCTTTTGGAACTTCAAATTCACCTGCGAATCGTTTTTTCGAAAATAAAATTTATCAAACATAAAAACGGATGAAAACCTGCTACATCAATTACGTTGTGCATATTTGCGCATTGAGTTCGACTTGCAATAGATAAGTGAAAGAATTGAGATACAAATATCTCACTAATTAAATAAATTAAATATTCGGTCATGTATAATTGCCGTTATTTTTTTTTTTGCGCATCAACAGCTGAGGTTATTAGCGCCCGGAGCTTTTTCCAGTGCACTGCCGGCCTCCGGACAGTGTTCTCTCGTTACAGACAACACTGTCCATCACCGGACAGTGAGCTGTAAGAAGCTCCTAGGAAGAGAAAATCTAAGGGTCAGCTGCTGGATTCGAACCCGGGACCTCCGCGTGGGAGTCCAGTATGCTAACCTCATAGCTAATCCCTTCCCTAATTGCCGTTATTATATTATTTATGTTTATTTGTATGAATACTAATAAAAATAATAATAATTCTTTTTTGAATTTCCACTGCCAAAAGTTTTTGTAAATCTAAACTTTTATGAGTGGCCCGCAGGCTTATAATGAATTTCCATATTAGTCCACAAGATCATTTGGTTTGGTCACTTTTGGTCTAGGAGGAACCTTGGCATGGTGGACGAGGGCGTGTATTATCGGTAAAGGAAAGTAATTCAGAGTGAAAATTTTAGAAGGTAAGGATATTTTGCAGAAGCAATTAAAGAAATCTAAAAGGTCCAATTGTTTTTGAGGAGAATTGGGCCGTTAGGTTTACTGGAAAGGAAAATGTAAGAGAAGCTGGTTTGTGGAGATTGTTACGGAAAGAAGGCCTCGAGGATTAGCCACTCAACTTCTTAAGACAAGGAGGCTCGCATTGTAATCACTACGGCACATGAATAACAAGATAGGTCAGTTAGCTGTGGCCGCTGGCCAAAAGCTGTAAAAATAGGTTTCACAATTTTTTTTGGGGCCTGGTGAGCTCGTTAGTAGACGGATCTGTTTTTTTGTTATATTCCCAGCGATGCTTAGTCTCTTCATCTTGAACTGAGCTAAGATGGTGGACTCGTTGACCGCAGAGTTAAAGTATCGTCCATCATGGTAGTGCTTTCCAACGAGGAAATAATTTTTTTTAAAAAAAAGTATTCTTACACGTGTTTTACAAAGTGAAAGAGAGGAGATAAACTTAACACAGACAATTTATGCACAGGTATTACAAACAAATATAAGAGCAGTATTGCAGTTGCTGTTATTTATATTTTCTTTTAAAAAGTTAACTTTAATCTCAGCTGATTCCTAAAGCCATGTAGTTTTCTGGATTTGGTTGTACTTTTGCTACTCGTACAAAATTAGTTTATATTTTTAATTTTCGTGATTGAGAACAGGAATTTCATTTCTATAAAAGTAAGTTAACAATCTAGGTTGGTTATAAGTTGCACAATTTGCCAGACTTCACAAACGGCCAGCTGCATTCTGCATCTATCTTCAGAACAATATATTACTATCGTATTAGAACATTGTCTTGTATGCTGTTTTAAAATTCAGCTTTCAGTTCATTTTCCGCGCTTTTAGCTCTCATTTATTGGATGGTAATCAATTATTGATGCCACTTCAGTTCTGGAGTGTACAGTGGCGCTGAACGAGGGCGTTTCTCTGAACTTCGATTCAAAATAAATTAGATCATCTTAGCCAAAGATATGATGATTAATTTAATTTTTTTTAATTGGTTCGTTGTGAATGAAGAAAGAAGAAAAAAAAACATTGATTTCGTCCCATATTAATAAAATACAAATTATAGGGTAAAAGTATACCTTGCTTTTATTCACAATTAATATCCCAATTCTCACATTGAGCAGCGAACCCAGAAAATAACTTAAATAAATTTAATATGAAGTATGGAAAAAAATGTTATTATTTTAAAAATGAAAATTTAAAGCTTATTGCCTAACAAAGAATATAAAGACAGAAACTTTTATTTTGCTCCCTAGTACTATTCTTTAAGAACTACAAAAATGATAGAAATTAATACTCTGAGCAAAAGAGGAGAGCCTACGTGCAATACAAAGAATTACAATGTTATTAATTAAATATAAAATACTAATAATTATCGTAATAACATTTTTAAAATAATAAAAATGAATAAATAAAATTAAGTCTATTATGTAGCAGCGTCACCTCTAAATGAGTAGATTGTAAATTCATTTTTAATGAAACTCTTGTTATTTTATGGATTAATGATTAAGCGTTCTAGAATAAAGAGGATTAGACTAGAAATAAATTTTTGTTAATAACATTTCTAAATAAAAATTAGGATTAAATAAATTAGGATTTAATATTAACTGATCTAGTGTTTCTTAAATCAAATTGGGTTTTACTAATGTACAACTCAGTGAATATTCTGGATAATCATGAACAAAAAATTGTCAGGGTAATACTAATAGAGTTAGTGAGAGGAGATAAATGGTAAAGACTAGATCTTGTCTGGCCAGTTATGAATGGTAAGCTGTCCGAGAGAATCATCAGTCTATTAAAGCAGATCTTTGGAATTTACCTGTTCAGCTTCTTCAATTAAGATAACCACCAATCAACCATCTTTTTAAATAATTTCAACTGGATATGGATCCACTCTTACATAATAATCTGGGGTGGTAAGATGTAGCTTTTTTAAAAAGATAATTGCCCACGTTCAATAATATTTCTTTACCTGCAGCTCCTTTTTACTAACATGTACAGCAAAGCAGAATGTGAGATAAAGTCTAGAATGAGGCAGTTACATTTCCAGGTATCAGATTTTGTACTTTTCAATATATTAGCTCTGGAAGGTATTTTTTATCTTTGCTATATATACAATATATTAATTGTCTATGTGACCAATGCCAATGCCAACAATATACGTCCAAAATAGTAACTATAATTATAGTAATAATAATATAACAAAGAAATATGACCAAACTTTTAATAGCTAAAGTAGATAATAGTAAAAAAAAGATATATTGTTATATCATTTGTACTGCAGTCCCCTACAAATTTTCAACAATTTAAGTTGTAACTTTATTCAGACATCATGGCGACTAGCCTTTAAATTATAACAATTCTAATCACATACGCTGTTAATTCTGTTCTAATATCGATTTATGAGTCATGAATGTTTAAATTTTAATGTGTTGATTAAGTTTTAATATAATTAAGACTGTAATCCCTTATCAGCAGCCAATGTGTTTAATTTTTGTAACTCGGTGAGATAAGGAGCCTTATCTCACCTGTGAAAGAAGTTTGAAGTATTTGGCTGGTTACTGGCAGTGAATACTTACATAAGGTGTGTTAATTTTTTTTTTTTGCATTACTACTTACGGTAAGCAATATTTTTTAAAATAATTTGTATACAGTGAGAAGGCTAAAAACTTAATACACATTTTTTAAATTGACTCCTAAATTAACTGCATATTTAGGAAATTGCGACTCAACATTGTTTTGCCCCTAGTAAAGAAAAAAAACATTGCAATCGTTTCCATTTTTCAGGATTTGGGTATTCATAAATTTAGCGTTTTAAGGTTCGTTGATTAAAGAAAATAGTTTCTATGAATAGATTAGGAAAACCGGGATATCAAGGAACGTTCAAATTTAATATTTGACTTATGTGACTCACTCGACTTTCTCTAATCGCATTAAAATAATTAAAATTCTCTTGAAAATTTCTCTTAACTCTCTTCAAAGATTCAACAGTGACAATTAGTAATTATAAATACTTTATTTTATAACAATAAATATGTATAATATAAAGTAGTAAAAAAAAAGTAAAGTAATCGCCTATTTTTTCAGGCAGGCTTAACGTCCAACTACCAAATTAGGTGTCGTGGACGGAGGCGACTAGCAAAATACTTTACTTTAAATTTCTTTCATTAACCATTAAATAAAATCTAAGGCCTATAGACTGGGAATCGAACCCAGTACCACAATACATATTAGCTTCGCAGGGTCTCGCCTCTAACCGCTCGGCTACCTCTCTCTCACAATCGTAAATATGTACGAAACCAATCAAATACCTTCTCTTACTTTTGGGAAAAAGTAAAAACTTGTAGTTTAAAAAAAAAACACATTTTTATCTTATTTACACTTCTACCCCTAAATTATCTCAGAATTTATTATACTGGCAGACTTTTCAAAAAAAAGTGAAACTGCTCTTTTGATCGACATATGTTGAAAATTTTAATATATCTGATTTCCAATATCAATTACTTAAATTTTAGAACAATTTTTAAATCACTAAAGAATTTGGAAAAAACAAATACATATTAATATCAAAGGGGTAATTTTCTAATAATTGAGAATAATATTCTGACCAATTTTTGACTTAATACTCTCTCTATTTTTTAATTTTATTACTTTGCCAGTGACGACTATAGCTTCTATAGAGAGATAATATTCCAAAATTTGTTAAAAATGGTTTAAAATGCCATTGCTCCAAAGTAAGTTACCAAATATGGCATTCGTAGCCATTGAAAGTGAACGACGTAATGAATTTTTTTTTCAAATAAGTGTTAAACTTATTTTACTATAATGCTTTTCAAATAAAATCTATCAATTTCATTTCTTTAGCTAGTTGAAAATATTTAACCAAGACAGAAAGTAATACACCATTATTGTGATCAATATTAGCTTTAAAAAAAAAGATGGCATACTACACTTCATAATAGAATGCCCGATTGATTTTATAGACACAAATATGTAAAAAGTTTTATGAATAATTTTCCAAATACAACAAATCAGCTGATACAAGTTATCAATAGATAAATTGAATAGCTTGTTTTTATAGATTAGTTTACATAGTCTATACATAAGAAACTTAAGATTGGGGTTTAGTAACTGAAGTCAGGCTTTATTCATTTTTTTTTTTTGATGTTTACTTATTATTATTTTGGTTCAGTTGTATTTTATTGATACCCAAAAGGTTTGCTTTAGTTTTTTGCGTGAACATTTATAATGACTTTGCTTTTTATTATTTTTCTAGCTAAATTATTGAAATGTAATCTGCATAAATTAATTTTATTGTATTTCTTTTTGGTACATGTTCAAACTCATTACTACAGTATGTATTCCTTAAGAATAAAATATATCCTGTGTTCTATTATAAGTTAGCTTTAAATGTAAACTAGTTGAAGAAAGTAAAAATTATTTAAAATAATTTTCAAAGGACTGATTCATTAATGGATAGTAGTTAGCGTGTTAGTTAGTTTAATTTCAGTTACCTATTCTAATTTTATCAACGTTTTCAGTTTGTAAAATTATATTAACAGTTTATCATACAAATATGTATAGATAATAGATAGATGTAAACTTTATTTGAAAATAAATACATATATCTTACATAAATAAAAAAGTTGCTATGTATTAAAAGTAAAAACTTCTTACATAGTTTAGGGTCGTTTAGGATGATAACAAGAGAATTATATAGTGGGAAAAAGAGAGAAAAACCTGCAGCTAGTGGAGATTGTTAGTAGACATGTTTATTCTAGTAAAGGATTATAGATGGCTAGTTCATGGTAGAGTGGGTTAGGATGACCTTCTATAGTGCAGAAGAATTTCAACAGAAGGTTTGGATGAAGGGGAGTACTGGAATACAAATGTTTTGTTTAAAACATACGTGTTCTTTTCTTGAAAAATTATATTCTAACTTTATTGTACGAATAAGTTTTTGTTTTAAATATAATATATTCTTTCCTTAAAAAGTTATATTTAAAGTTTATTCTAAAAACTTGATAATTGCAACATTAATGCATATTTTATCTAATTTCCTCGGTTCAATGCGAGTTTGAACGAATAAAGGAAAGAAGAATGCAACTCACAAAAAAAGGTCTGTCTGTAATAGATGTTTTTTCAGTAGAAACTGATTTTAATGGGTTTTTGAAAAAAGCTAGAACGTTGAGCTTGATTTTTAAGATGATCACATTTGTACAGTGTATGTTTTTATCATCTCAAAAATCAGTACTTTGGAAGTAGTGACTTTACCGAGCAATTTTATAAAAGGTTTCGGGATTTAGAAATATTATTAAAAGACTTTCATATGTATGTATATGTGGTACAGCTGATAAGTATGCTTACGTCTATCATTTTCATTTGAATAATTTTCCTGTATTAATTGATTTTAGCTCAGTTCTGAGGGGTAAGATGATGCTAAATTTTAGAGATCACTCTTAGTCGTCATGTCTAAGTATAATTCACGGTTTGAACGGAGACCTTTGTTGTTCTTTTCAGATAACAATGAAGTCGTTGGTGTTCCTAGCTGCAACATTGCTGTGTTACACTGTTGTAACTGTTAAAGCGGCCAACGTGACAATATACGCTTGTCAAGTTTGCAAGTGTTATTACCAAGATTTAGACTGTTCACATAGAAATTTGACTCATCATCTAAATGACTCATCAATTGAAGGATTTAAATTCAATGATGTCATCTTTGATAGAAACTCAATTGTGCATCTAAAACCATTTCCGGTGATGACGGCATCGAAGTTAAGTTTTCGGTAAGTGAAGCATTTCTAAATTATTGAGACACTGGGTTCCAATGCCTAAATAATTTTCAGTATGGTTAGTTAATAGCCCTTTGGTAATAACTTATGCTAACTACATCCAAACCAGCCTAGCATGTTATGCAACTTTTGCTCATACAGTCTTCCTAGTCAAAATATGCCAAAAATAACCTAACCTAACTAACCTCACTTTATATCTCTAACCTATTTGTTTCCAGTCACAATGGTATCGCATCCATTGACGTAGCTACATTTAGAGCAGTGAAAAATCTGACAGAAATCGACCTGAGTCACAACCATTTGACATCACACGATCTGATTCCGCATATATTCATGGTAAATATTGTGGTGAGGGTATAGTTCAGGCTAAGCCGCTTGGACCCCACTTCTAACCCTACATTACGTATACTTTCAGGGCAGCTACTCACCTCTAGCTTACGAGCCATTAAGCTCGCTCAAGGTGTTGCGCCTCAGTGGCAACTCGTTGCACACACTACACCAAGACCTCTTTGAGCATTTGCCCAATCTACGTCATCTCAGTCTTGACTCAAACCCATTTAAACTGATCGATAGGCCAACTTCCGTGGCTGTTGGATCATTGCTGAAACTACAGGTAAAGTTATTCAAGTCTTTTTTTACCAAGTCCAAGCTTAGAATGCATGCATAACTACACTTAGATTGTAGCTAAATATTTTGAGACCATGCTTCTATCGTTTCAGACATTAGATTTATCATCAACGCAGCTGTCCGGATTGCCACCTACGTTTCTTCATACTCCAAGATATCTAGACTCGTTGAATTTGTCGAGCAACCAGTTTAAAGTGGTTCCACCATCTTTGGGCGAATCTGAGGAATCCTTGCGTGAATTAATACTTGATAACAATCCAATTTTAGAAATCAGGTGAGCAAACATATTATTAGTAAATTTTTTTCAACCCAATGAGTTTTAAAAATCAATCTACCGTTCCACATTTTCTCTCCTCAGAATATTCCCCAGCTTGAAGAATCTCGAGGTATTACATATGAACGACATGCCAAAATTGGCGGAGATCGGCTCGGGTGCTTTACAACATTTGGCCAATTTAAAGGAACTATCTATTACACACAGTCCTCAGTTGACTTCGATTGCTGAGGACGCATTTAGTGGTGAGACGAAGGAATTATCATGGCCACCTTTGTCGAAGGTGAGAGAACTTCATTTTGTATCTTGCTGCTTAGATAAACATCCTCATTACGCTCATCTGTTCTAAACCTGGACTCATGAATGGATACTAAACTTTTCACACTTGAACAATAAACATTTCATGTGTGAGATACTTATTAATATTAAAAATGTTTTCAAGGAAGCCATTTTTACTATCAACTTTCAAAAAATATTGATCCCTGTGCCCGAGTAAACTATATACATTGCAACTAGGTTTTCAAAGATGAGATAGGCATACGATATCATTTTTACGACTCTTTTCTATCACTTCGCTTTTCCATTAACAATTACAGCTTTTCATTAACAACAATCGGCTAGGGTACTTAGGTCAAGGCTTCGTAGCCAGATGGGACCACCTAACCGAGCTGGACGTCTCCATGAATCCTTGGATTTGCGACTGTGAGAACCAATGGTTTCTATCCACCTTGATGCCACACTTCATGAATGTCAACAAGAAGAAAGCAATATATATGATGTAAGTAACATAACCATGCCCACTATATTATCGTAATGCACATTTTGATAAAATCGAGGATGCTTCTAATGTGTCCTAAGCCAATTCAAATTTCAAAGCAGTCAACTATACAGCATTAAGTTAAGCTTGGAACATTCGTCTAAATAAGCTTCCATCAGAACAGTACAACACCACTTCTAGCAGGAGGAACTTCGACCATACCTCTAATATGCTAAGTCAGTGCAGAGTACAGATCAGCCTCATATAATATCCTTAACAAAAACTTACAGTTTTAAAAGTTAAGTATAAGGGTTGATTAAACGCCAAAAGGTACACAAATCAGCAGTTCCCAACATTTCATTAATACTTCATTGATATAATTTAAGTAATTTTACTGCATTAACTTTTCCTTCACATTTTTTAGAATTTATTAGATGTCACAGACCCTTATGCTGGCCATTTTCGTCTACAAAATATTTACTCAAGTAGCACACCATTTAACTTAGATTGACTGTAATATCTATTTATCTATAATAATCAAACTATTAATCACAGGTGAAAAAGAAAACGTTATAAAAAATATAAAAAAAATAAGAGGCTAAAAAATTCATAAACTTTTTTTACATCAATGATTTTATGCATTTATTTTTATTTTTAAATAAAAATCATTGGTTTAAGTTCATTCTTCGATTAAAGTAATTGTTATTTTATGTTGTAGTCAAACGTTTGTAATAATAAGTAATAAATAATCTGGCTTTATCGCAAATAATATAGTTTTCTTCAATTACATTCTCAATCTAGGTGTTCTTCCCACAATGTTATATATATGTAATATAAAATAAAGAAAATAAAGATATGCATATTTTTAGGACAGCTAATTATTCCAGTATTTTACCATAAGTAAAATTAGGGGGACTAAATTAAATTACAATTGAGAAATGAGTAAATATTGTTGAATAATCTACTTGTTATTAAATGTATGTTATTTGTGCTCACGAATATTTCGGTAAGACGAATTTAAGACTGAAATATTGTTTTGAATCCTCCGTGATTGAAATTTAAAAAGTGGCCGACTCTAACTTTGTTTTTTTCTACTTTAACATGCATGTATATGTGACTACTCAGAATAATTCATCACTCATTTTATCATAATTATAATAAAAAAATATTATGAATGAACTGGCCAGCATAAGGGTCTGTGACATCTAATAAATTCTAAAAAATGTGAAGGAAAAGTTAATGCAGTAAAATTACTTAAATTATATCAATGAAGTATTAATGAAATGTTGGGAACTGCTGATTTGTGTACCTTTTGGCGTTTAATCAACCCTTATACTTAACTTTTAAAACTGTAAGTTTTTGTTAAGGAGATTTTTGTACCTTTTGGATAGATTTTCCTTTTTGTCTATTTGCAAAGTTACGTCTGCTTTACAGATTTTTTAAAATTTGGAATAAGCTATTCTATCATTATAACCTGATAAGGTGTTAAATCGGAACCGTAACTACCACTGGAGAGATCTTTTTAAAGAATGATTATAGTTGCGGTCCCCAAACCATCCTCAATAACCATTTTTTTGAGAAAGCGTTTTGAATAAAATAGGAAGGTATTTGTACGTAAATAGCAAAATTAAACTGCGATTTCAGTACTTCCTTTTAAGAGGAGCAAGAAAAATAAACTGCGATTACAGTACTTCTCCCTAAAAGGCAAAGATTGATGTAAATCGGTTCACTCATTGATAATTTTAACGATTGCAGTACTTCCTCTTAGTAGGTGTAAGAGCATGATGGCACTTCACAGCCACGTAGAGGAGCTTTAACCACTTATTTGAGCTAAATTTTATCAAAATCGGACTAAGCTTTGTAGAAATATTGGTAATAATAGTTTTAGAAAGGGCCTTATTTGGGTGGGGCGAACTCCCCTCCTTATGAGGCATAGCGTCGAGACTTTTAAAGTACAAATCTGTACAAAATTTCGATTCGAATGACACTTCATTCATGAAAATCGGTTCACGTTTCGATAATTTGAAACGATTGCTATACTTCCCCTTAACAAGTGTAAGAGCAGATCGTCGCTTTATTGTTAGGTAGGGGAGCCCTAACCCTATCATCCTACCAAATTTTATCAAAATCGGGCCAAGATTTACAGAGTAATTAGTAATAATAATTTTGGAGGGGGCCTTACATAAAGGGGGCTAACTCCTCTCCCATTCGATGTACAGGGCCGAGACCCCCAAAAGGCACATCTACATAAAATTCCGAATCGAATGACACCTCATTCATGAAAATCGGTTCACGCGTTTAGGCGCTACGTTGTTTACAAAAAAGGTAACAAGAACAACAACAACAACAAGAGGAAGAAGAAGAACAAGAACAAGAACATTTTTTGAAAAAGCCGTTTTTGCTCATTTTCGGCAACTTTTTTCTCGAAACCTATTAGATCTGGGTGGTTGCAAAAAAATTACAGTTATAAAGGAGGATTTGCCCTATATTATAAAGAAAATTTGGGAATTTTATCTTTAATAGAAAAATAGAAAAAAATTGTCAAAGTTGGGTGTTTTTCAACGTTACACTTTTTCGTGCAGTATTTGATGGTCAACCCTTATACAACTGTCCTACCGGACAGTTTTAATTAAGGGAGTTGCAACTTTGCATCTGATGCTGTCTCAGCTAATATAAAATACAGATCTTATTACGGCAAAATTTGTACGAATGCCTCTAATTATGCATAAACTCAGTGAGGAATACAGATCTATCACCCATGTAATATTAGGAGGAAGCATAGCTCAAAAGTCTGTATTCATTGCAACACACAGATGGAGCTCCTATTAAGATTAAGCAAAATGCTGCCTTCTTTTAAAACTATTCCAATTCAGTCCCATATTTAAATCTATCATGAACAATATGGGGTAATGAAAGCAAGCTCCTAATGTAGCCCAAGACAGCACTATAATCAGATCTACTACCTTTATATTTAGGGAAAACTAAGCATTGCTCTAAACTGTTACACTCAGCTTCATATGATATTAAGCATGACTACTAGCATGTTTATGTTCTCTGAAGTGCCTGAGTCATTACAATGTACAGTTAAAAATCTACCACCTGCTGTATATATTGTTATGAAACTACAAGTTTTTCTCTATTCTCTGTTTTGGATTTCCTATTTTCGCAGGTGTGAAGAGCCTACAGAGATGAGAGGCCGGCTATTGATGAATCTGACTAAGACTGGCGTAGATATGCGGTGTCTAGACTCAAGAGGCAGTCGACCCGAACAGGATTCTCTAGTGCTGGTTGCCATATTGATTGGATTATTGATGTCCATTCCATTAGCAATGGCATCCTTTGCATTTTACCAGCGAGTCTATGGAAATGCCTCACCTTTGGTGCGATTTTCTTACCATAGAGCCTCATTTGTCGACACCATTTCCTAAAAAACAAAATAACAAAAAAAAAAATCGTAAACAATTTTTTATTATCTAGAATTAATTTTTTAAATTTAAATTAAGTGCTATTAGTTAAGAATCTTTTGAGGATGTATAGATTTCGAGAAACATATGATATTCACAAAAATCGTATACACGGCATAAGGAGGTTGGAAGCCATTTGGACAGAAAAATATAGCGAGCCCCACTTGAAAAATATTTTTTTATTTAGTAAAATTAACTATCAAATTCAAATAAATCCTAATAACAATATAATAATAAATTTAGTTGGGAAAATAGTTGAAAAAAAATTTGTCTGTAAAAGCTACTTTCAGTTAGACACATTTGTAAAAATTTGTAAGACAATATATTAAATTTGAATTAGTAAAAAATACCAGAATAATCATTTAAATAACTAAAAGGTAGCAATGTTAATATTTAACTTTACCTATGTGACTTTTGAGCTATCTTATTCTCTGCTAACCGGTTCAAATATGGATAATATTTGTTCGCAATATTAATATCAATAATAATAATAATAAGTATATTTACAATAATAATAAGAGAAGGGATTAGAAAGGAAGTGGTTAGCTATACTGGATTCCAACGTGGAGACCCCAGGTACGAATCCAGCTATAAGCCCTTAGATTTATCTTCCTAGGTGCTTCTTATAGTTCATTGTCCGGCAATGGAATTATTACAGTTGTCTGTAACGGGAGAACACTGTCCAGTAGCCGGCAGTGAATTAGGTAAAGCTCCATGCGCCAACAACCTCAGATGTTGACGTGCCTTAAAAATTATAAAATTAAAAAATATTAATTATTATTATTATAGTTGAAAAATAAAACGTTTATTGTACTAGAAAAGTTTATTTTCAACATAGTTCATTGAACAAATAAATAAATAAAAATTAGTATTCCTATTTATGAATATGCAGCATTCAAAGACAATCATTAGAATCATTTCGAAATAATCGCAATGATTAATTTAATGATAGGTTAAACCAAAAAAAGAGTGGCGGATCCAGAATGTCAAATTTTTGGAAGAGGAGCCAATATAGTAAGGTGATGAAGAGTTCAGAGGATAGTAAGCGGACTGACCGAGTAAATATGAATGCCTTTATGGATTCATATTGAAAATAATATTGAAATAATAAGAGTTATTGAAGATTAGTACGGAATGGAAAACAAATTATCATTATTCTTTTTTAATTTGTGTTAGGTCTTAACTCTTTAAAAATAAGTATTATGGTTATTAAATCTTGAGTACTTTCCATAAGAAATTAAAATATGATTTTATTGTGTGAATTAAGACAAGAGTTAGATTTTGAAAAACTCTGAAATAGCTATACCTTAGAGGTAGAGGGCAGTAATTTAATAAAGAAACATTAAAAGAACATAAATCGGAGAGCAGATTGAAGATAATACTGCCTCTACTTCCTGAAATAATAAAAATTGGGAGAGCAGACTAAAAATAATATTGAAACTAATAATTAATAGTAAAAGCAGGAAATCTAAAGGGATGGCGGACGCCACCAACACTTAGAATGCCATTGATAAAAAAAAAATAAATAAAAACAATAAAATATTCTTATATTTACAGTTAAGACAGTAGCACAAAAACATACAATAATGAGTTCTAGTCCATAAAAGTAATTATTAAAATACTAACAATTTTGTCTCTTCACAATTAGGTATAAAGTTACAATCAGCACGTGCTTGACTTTATTTTAAAATATTTGTATCCTTGCAATTAAACTTCAGATTCATACTTAGACAATTTGGCATGGCTTTGGACTTAGCCTTAGACTGACTATTAGAGGCTTTGGACTTAGCCTTAGACTGACTATTAGAGGCTTTGGACTTAGCCTTAGACTGACTATTAGAGGCTTTGGACTTAGCCTTAGACTGACTATTAGAGGCTTTGGACTTAGCCTTAGACTGACTATTAGAGGCTTTGGACTTAGCCTTAGACTGACTATTAGAGGCTTTGGACTTAGCCTTAGACTGACTATTAGAGGCTTTGGACTTAGCCTTAGACTGACTATTAGAGGCTTTGAACTTAGCCTTAGGCTGACTATTAGAGGCTTTGGACTTAGCCTTAGACTGACTATTAGAGGCTTTGGACTTAGCCTTAGACTGACACTATTCATTACCTTTACAATCAAAACACTGGCTGACACATAGCGCATTGACTGAGACACGACACAAGGGGAGAATGGCCATTAAAATTATAATATTATAGTCTCATCCAGAACTCAGGACAGAGGGACCTACACAGGAGTAATTTATTCATATTTCAGCTCTTATTTTTAGCCATTTAGAAACGTTCGGAAAAGCTTATCTATTTCATTCAAATTTCGTAACAACAATATAATTTAAATAATTTTATTGCGTTAAATTTTCATAAATATTGTTTAGAATTAATGTCACAGACCTATGCTGGCTGGCCATTTTCATCTAAAAATATTTTTGAGTAAAGAGTAGCACCCATTTAATTTAAATTAAATTTTTCGATCGTTTCTAAATGGCTGAAATTACAAGCTGAAATATGAATGAAATTTTTGGTACTTGCTGATTTGTGTACCTTTATTCGTTTAATCAACCCTTATACTTAACTTTTTAAACTGTAAGTTTTAAAGGTATACATTCACTAAAGATTTAAATATATTCAAAAACTAGTTGATACATGCCGTTTTACCTCAATTGTAGAAGTCTAACACTTTAGATTTATCTAGATTTTATTTTTACTTTACAAGTGTTACAATAATTGTTTAAAGAGTTTGTCATTAACTGTAGTGATAAGTGGGTGCAAGGTGTGTAAGTATAAGTTGTCAATTCAAAAAAATACTTGAAAACATCACATAAATAAACGAACTGTTTCCTTATTAGAGCAAATATTATTGTCTTAATTGTGTCATCATTTTTTCCATAACATTTTAAACTGCCCTTCCTCTAGCTTGGGAGCTGGTGACGCCCATTTATTGGTATCTTAAGCCATTCAACAGAACAGAAGAATCAAGTTACATAAACGTTAGGAACTCTGTAGCTTTAACATTTTCGGGTGGTTACTTTTCGTCTATTTTACAAACATGAGATTACTGTTTATTAGAGGTAATTTATAATTTTAACGAAGTGAGAAATTGGAGCTGGTCTAAAGTGGATACAATTAATGTTATCCGATTGAAACCAGGTACACTATGGTTTGCTTTGAATGTTATCAGTTAATAGGTTTTCGTTTTTAAATCTTATATTTGTGTTTCTTGGAAATAATTTCATTTTATGTGCGTTTTTTTTCCTCTTTTAAGCTATTAGTAGATTAGATTAGATTAGATTATCAGGGTGGGACCTATGCTCCACGGCACCGCAGCCAAAAAAGGCTTATTGTGCCTTTCCCCTTTGGATCTAGTAGACAAAACCTCCCCTACTAAAGAGGTTGAGAACTTTCTCTACTAGTTCTTTTTGCGCTCCAAAATTCTTTTGGTCTCCAAGATCCAAAGGTTTCAGAGCGCAATCACTCGATTGCAAATCAATCGAACAGCCAGTGAGAGGCCGTTTCCTCCTCATCCTGACACAATTTGCACACCGGTTCCGAGCTAAGCTATTAGTAAGGGTACGTTCACAACGGAACTGTGAGTATAGATGATAGCAGAGATGATAACTGATAGAGTAAAATATAATCGCTGATTAGTGTGCACAACAGAGCTGTGATACATGCAACATGTCCGAGTAGTGAAGAAGTGTTTTTATGTTCAGCAGCAACAAAATGGTATAGTTTAAAGAAAAAACGCTTTAGAAAATATCATGTACATTCCATATACAGGGTGAATCAGTAAGTATTATCCATAGGCCTACTGTGTGAAGAACATCTAAAGTGGAGTTCCATGACGTATTGGCCAACTTCATATTTTCTACTGTTCTTTAGTGACGTCACTTTAAATTTGTTTTCTAAAATCATTACTTTTTTTTGCAATAAAAATGTTATTACTCAAACAGTTTTAGTCCGAATTCGATTCTGATGACCCGGTTAGAAAGACAGATAAATTTCCTAAAAATTGACACCATTTCGAAGCATAAGTCATTCTCCAAACAGCCTCAATCTCTCTCCGAATCCTGGAAAAATAAAAGTAATCGAAATTTTTAAGAAAACTCATTAAGCCCTTACGTGATCATTATGAGACCTAGGTGCTGGCACTTTTTCTAAAAGTTTCCTTGTTTAATGGGCTTTCAAACGGTATATCATTTTCCAGGATTCTTTTTATCTTCGTCAGAGAAATTACGTTTGTTTTACCAGAAAACGTGTTCACGAGCACTCAACAGTGTTATGGTACAATAGAAAATTTTGAAACCAAGTCTAACAGATAAGTGAAGTTTATTTGTAAGGCACCTAGTTGTATTGGTTAATACCTAATTCAGATTATAAAGATTATCTGTTAGTGGGTTCAAAGGGTTGTTAAGGCTTATTCATATTTTTTTCTTTTTCAACCGGGTAGTTGTGTGTGAAATTGTAATTTGGAGTAAATACAAACTATATGTATTTTTTTTTTTTATAAAAATAGCACTTGTTTAAAATATTTCCTAACATTTTCTCAAATATTTCAGAGTTTAGATTTTTTTTTTTTTTTGTGCAATTTGTAATCTTTGACTTCCTTATTTAAAGACAGCCTACTTTAAAATTGACTATTGGTCCATCTAAAAGAGTTTTCAATGAAAGAAACAGCTTGATAATTAACACTCTTGAGTGCTCGTGAACACGTTTTCTTGCAAAAACAAACGTAATTTCTCGTACGAAGATAAAAGGAATCCTGGAAAATGATATACCGTTAGAAAGCCCATTAAACAAGGAAACTTTTATAAAAAGTGCCAGCACCTAGGTCTCATAATGATCACGTAAGGGCCTAATGAGTTTTCTTAAAAATTTCGATTACTTTTATTTTTCCAGGATTCGGAGAGAGATTGAGGCTGATTGGAGAATAAGTTATGCTTCGAAATGGTATCAATTTTTAGAAAATTTATCTATCTTTCTAACCGTGTCATCAGAATCGAATTCGGACTAAAACTGTTTGAGTAATAACATTTTTATTGGAAAAAAGTAATGATTTTTAGAAAAAAACTTTAAAGTGACGTCACTCAAGAACAGAGGAAAATATGAAGTTGGCCAATACGTCATTGAGCTCCACTTTAGATGTACTACACACAGTAGGCCTATGGACAATACTTACTGGTTCACCCTGTATAAAAAACGAAGAACTTTGGGTGAATTTCACCATTTATTTAAAGAACTTAGAAATTATCCCGATCGTTTTTTTTTTTTGAATATGTGAGGATGGGTCCACCCACATTCGACTATATTTTAGAAAAAATAAGGTCAAAATTAAGAAAACGTTGGAAAAATTGTCATGGAAATCCTATAACCATAGAAGAAAAACTAGTGATTACTCTTAGGTAAGTAATGGTTTTATTGAGAAAAAACAAATAAATACACATAAAAATAAATGTAAGCACGGTTTAAAAAACAAAATATTGTTAAAAGTAAATAATAACAAAAAATAATGAGTAAAGCCAGCATTAATTAATTTTTCTACGTCCATTTTGAAGCTCCGATACTAGAGTTCAGCTAGCAAAAAAATGAAATATTTAATTCTATAATCTATGCTCGTTTATACCTGCGCGTATGAGTCGCAGCTTCGTTGTGCACGCTCACATTCGAATATATTATGTTTTTCTTTAAGCGCTGATGCATCATCACTCCTATCATCTCTGCTATCATCTATGCTCACAGCTCCGTTGTGAGCTGTGGAACTAAGGTAGTTGAGAGCAGCTGTTTCTGCCTATTCAGTGATTATAGCTTATTTCTGATTCAACCTGGAAGCGGCGTCTTCGAAAGCATTTCCCCCTGTACTGGAACTTGTACGGTACATGGGTGGAACAGTTTCCACCTTGATGGTTCAGTAAAAAGAAAAGCAATCGCAAATTTGAATGACTTGTTGTCTTGAAAAGTGAATTTAACCCTTCAGCCATCACGTCGGGTCATATTGACCCAGCTCATACTTTCAAGTCTTCTATTTTAATATCTATAAGGGCTGGGTTCGCGAAATTTTTATTTATCTCTTTTTGACGTATTTTGATTGAGATGGCATTGGATTTTTTTCCCGCCGCGTGCTGTACGGGCTCGAACCAGCAATTTTGACCCGAGGTGACGGTTTGTGTCATTCATTTCTTAGTGTTTTGACCCGAGGTGATTCCTTGAGTAACATTTTTCTCCTCCAATAAAACTGTTTCCGAAGCAAGTAATTCTTTAATTTTATTCAATAAAAGTTTTTTTTTTATTGTTATTGTTATTAATAATATTGTACGAGTATCAAAGTTGCCTTGCCGCCGAGGGGGGTGTAGCTATTGTCCGTGGAGATTGTTCTGGGAGTTTAGTGAACGAAGTCTATCGCGGTCCACCACTGTGTAAAAACCGAGGGAGCGGCCCCAGTGGGAGTGGGGGTAGGATTTGCAGTCACAGTTTGAAATATAAAAATCACATATAAAAATAATGCTCAAAGTAAAAATATAAATTTCAAAATGGACCGACGAACCTTCCTCAAAAGTTTGGGGCATCAATTATTGCGAAACGTCATTATCAGAAGGTCGCTGAGCACCGTCATCCCACGGAATTTGAAGGTGAGGATAAATATGTATCTGCAAGAAGAAGGCGCAACAATTCTTCCGATTGCAACAAATGGAGAAGACATTACTAACCCTAAAAAACGAAGAAGATACCACATATGCCCTAGTACAAGAGACAATAAATATCCTACTTTATGCAGTAACTGTAAAAATTACATATGTAAGATACACTCAGTAACTATTTGCACTAACTGTAGAAATAATTGTAATTAATTAACTGTTTTAATTTTAATTGTAAACTGTAAATATTTTCTCTGTTTTTCATTACATGCTTAGCAGCACCTCATTTAGAAATTACATCTTTATGTTATTGATTTTTTTTTAAATTTGTATTTCTGTTTTATTGAAGTATAAATAAATGTTTTGTCTTCGATTTCTATTCCCTATAACATAAAGATGTAAACTAATATCATTTAGTTAGTTTTTTTTTATTATTTAATAGTTTTTAATACTGGGTCAATATGACCCGAGGTGACGGCTTATGGCACTTCACATAAGGTGACGGCTCAAGGGTTAATGGCCGAAGTTAGTCGGATACTGACTGGTCAATTTGGATTGCATGGATAAACTGCATTTTTAGTTAAGCCAGGAGATTTTTTTTTTTTTAATTAACGTATTTCTTTCTTTTTTTTTTTTAATCTGAAATTCAAGTACGTTTTACCGTATGTTAGCAACCAAACAGATACTCGAGCAATTGGTAAAACATACAAGCTTTTGGCCATAATATGGACACTTGCCTTGTGTGCTATATGGCATAAATCCGTAACCTTCTCTCAGCTAGATGGTACAGGCATTATATACAGGCAGAGTGGAAGGGTAAAGGAATAGCGGAACTCTTATCTACGGCTTGCAAGAAACACTCCCCCTAAAACCCCGCACCCTAGGTGTGTATGTGTTCCTGGATGCAATGATTGATTTCTAAAAGCAGCCTGGCGGTCTTAAAACTCCCACCTCATACCTCACTCACTCGCAACCATTTTGTCGTCGTTAACAGTAGACCAGAAAAGACATTTCCAGCGCAGATACACTTGCACATAGTCTTTTGGTGGGAAGGGTGGTCCCTTATTGTTAACTCCTTCACCACGCCAGGGATGATGTCACACTCCCCCCTTACACTGCCAAGCCTCAATGGTGGGGGGGGGCTGTTCACACATAGTCTGTGACGACAACACTCTTAAGCTTAGGTGGCAAAAAAAAGGAAAGAAGAAGACTGCTTCAATATATAAGAAGGGATGAGGAAAGCATTTTTAAACTATTTTACCCAACCTCCATACACACCAATCTACCTTAACCACCTCGCAGCTCGCTCCCTTAGGGAGAAGAGACAGATCTCACCCTTATTTAACCCTCTTTCTTCGCCTCTAGAACGGGGACGAAATTCATTTTCTGCCTGTTAAGAAAGTTTACCAGAGCTAGTAAATTTTTTTTTTTTTATCCACCCTCTCTTTTAAGGAGTGGTGAGTAGGTTGGAAGCTCTATATCTGGAGTGAAAGGGGTAAAATAAGGAAGTATTGGTGGTTAAATCAAGCCGCTATCAGTAGTGTAACACTCACTGAGGCTCCAAAAAAGCTCCAAACCATATACCCCATTAAAGGAAAGTCATATTGGAGTAAATTGAATAGGTATACCTAGCCTGCTGTAAGTACACCTTATAATCCTTCTACCAATACAAAATAAGAGCAAAGTACAAGTGCGCACGCACAAGACATTTTCTTACATTATGGACCGTTTATTTTGAAAATGGTATAAGTCCATTTTCAGTTATTTCGAGAAAATTAAAGGTTAAAATATCTGTTAATTATAAAATTTAGACAAATTGTATGAAGTCTGGCAATGTTTCTACTGTTTTATCAATATATAATTTGGTTATATAAATTTGATTTAGGCGTATTTTACTAAACTGATGTATACTTACAGGTGCAAATGGACTTACACCACTTTCAAAATTAGTCAATTGTAAAAATCGTTTAGTTTCAATTTTGAAAAATCAAATAATATATATTTTCAAATAATAATATACTAATATATAATAATATTTCATGTTAATAAATAATAATATACTTCATATTAATCCAATCTCACCACCATAGTCTACGAACACTTCTAGTCCACTGACCCTTACAAATAATTTCTATTCTAATTTCTTCTCGACTGTTTTTGTTGGGAAAAACTGTTTGTTTGGTTTGATTTGTGGCCGTTGACCACAAAGTTGGTACCACAAAGCTAAACGTGTCACTGACTAGGAGTGAGGAGAACTTTTTGGCTCCTCTCTTGTGAAAGGAAACTTGTTTCAGAGCGCCAGTCAGCCGAAGCTATTCGAGAACGGCGGTTCTATCCAGTTCCAAATAAAAAAATGTCATTAAGGGTGACTCAGATTCGGTGACGGAGGGACGTGTAATAAATAAAACGTAGACGAAGGGAAGCTAAAATAAAATGCTCTTAGATTAAAATGAACTTAACTCTTCAGACGGTCTAAGGACCAAGAATATGTCTGTCTAAATGCTTTTATATTTAAAGGTATATAATTTTGTAAAACCTTTTAATAAAGACTGAAAATAAAATTAACTTAAACACTTTTATGCAATCAAAAGAACAATGGAATAAAAAGAAATGGGGAAAAGTAAATGTCTTTATAAAATACTTTTATAATATAAAATATTTTATAAATAAAATACTTGGCTGATTCGCTTGGCACGAGAGGCCAAAAAAAAAAAATACTTTTACTAATAGTCACAACTTAAACTTTGAATGAAATTACATTTATAAACAATAATTCTTAAATCGGTACAAATAATGTTTGTGAAGTAGGTGGGTAAAATAAATTTCGTTACTCACAGAGCCGTAGGTGATAGAAATGTTATAATTTGCAGCTGCCACTGGCCAGGCAAAAAGTTAGTATACGAATCATGTTTTATTGTGACAAATCATTATTTCATGGAGTATTGCAGTCCGACTGCCACTTTTAAGTTGTAATAAAATATAACTAACTAGTACAGCCTGTGCCATCTAGCGGATATTTCGGTTACAAACTCATTTACTAGATGAATTTGACACGTCTCACAAGTATTTTGTGTAAAAGAAAATTATTACAAATGCGATTCATTACGCATGATGTCACCCATAACCAAACCAATTTCTCAATGATAGTATCTTTTTACTCAGTAGATTGTTCACTTTCTCGAAATTGGCTTCTAGGTTTTGGTAAACTTCGTATATACTTGACAAATACACATAGCTTTGTAGCCATCGCTTTTCATGAAAACTTCGCTTTAGTGCAGTTCAAGGGGTAGGGTTTTTGGGTGAAGGCTTCACTATAAAGATATATTACAGTGTAAGCATGGTTAAAAACAATAAATATTACTCAAACGTTTGGAATTTGAGGAAGATTGGCGAGTTAGAACCTCGAGAAAGACTATGGCATTTCTCTCTCGCTTTTACCCTCTCATGATGGGCCTGGATTTATCAGTTCAAGGACATTTATTACAAGAAAATTTTAACATGTTTCAAATAAAGTTTTAATTTTACAGGGTAATGGCTGCATGCTCTTAAAATTTAGGCCATTGTCTAGATTTTCATGTTTTGGATGTTATTTTCATTTCATATATTCTTATTTTATTTTTGGGCTAGTCCACATCTTGGCCAACCATCAATTAAAAGTAGCAAAGGGATGTTCAGAGGCTAGTTAAATAATATGGAACCGATTGGAAGACCTCTAACAATTTCTAGTAGCACAGTTGAAAGAGGTGACCGTTAAGTGTTGGCAACAACTTTATTTTACAATTGTGTTTTACTGCTGCTTTAAGACAATCGTAGGCGCATTAAAGTGTATTAAAATATATATATAATAATGAGTATAATTTGCTATACAATCGTTTGCATAAATTGGATACCATGGATTACTGAAAACTACGCATACAAACATTATAATAGTGATACCTTATTTACAAAACAGTCCGAAACAAGTAAAAATTATGAAATCACTATTTCATTTACTGGCTAGGTTTAACTTCTCATAGTTAGGCTATTTGAAGAAAGTGTTGTCGACAAATCATCGTGGCTTTCTATTGGCCTAACAGGCTACCTAAACTTTACATGTCTAATACGCCACTGTGATTTGTGAATTTTATTTATTGAATATCATTTCTATTTAAAAATACAGTTACAATTTTGCTTAATCATTTCTCTCCAATTCACTAATAACACCATAAATTAAGATTTTTCCGAACAATTATATTTTTGGATTCATACTTGTAATTTTACCTGGATGCAGAAAAGTTTTAAATATTGGTAATTTTATTGAAAATCGTGTAAAGAAAAATGGGCATGTTGATCAATAAGAAACCGCCATTTTCTAAGTTCATTTGCTGATTTTATTAAAATCTAAAATTCTAAATGTGACTATCAGAGGATTCCTAGCAAGTATTGGTAACGAATTGACTTATTTTCCTTGATTATAAGCCAAGCAGTTTTAGCATATTTATATCCTATTTTTATGAATTTTGTGTGAATTATTATGTATTTAATTCTATTATAGGATTTATTAATCTTAGATGAAAGTATAACAAAAACCCTAACACACATCAATATAGTTTCTGCAGACTCATTAAGAAAAGCGAATTTTAAGGAAATTAATCTAAAGTTGCTCGAAACATGGAAGGATATTTTCAAATTTTGAATTTGCTAAAAAGTTAGTTACTCGTGCGCAATTAAACCAGTACATACTTATTAATTATATAATAAAAATTATTATTAATAAGAAAATAAACAAACAAAAAATTGTATTAAGAAATCTTTTTAATTTTACAAATTTGGAAAAAATGTAATCCTTCGCCAAAACAATTAACTTCTTAAAGCTTCTTTAAATGTAAAAAAAATGTTTGAATTTTCTAATTTAAAAATCAGGATTTATTAGTCCTGAGTCCACTGAACCACTCATAACTTCGGTCCTTCAATAAATTTGCATCTTGACTGCGTTCCATCGTCTCTCTCCGGAATGAATTAAACCGATTTGAGTACAGCTCTACCATTTCCTCACGTAATGCGAATTCATCCTTCGTGGTAGCCCTGAAAACCAAAATAAAAAAAATGGTGTGTAATATGGGTTTTAATATGATTGGAAAGAATCTTAACTGGAGCTTTGGACTGCGGCCATACTATTCTAAGGAAACCGCAGTCAAATAACAGCCTTTTAAATTTACATAAAATCAATATTTAAGAAATTGTTACTCACTTTTTAATCTCTTTAATTGGAACATCATGTTTAACGCAGATATTGCATCGTTTTCCAGGGTCATATTTATCCTGTAAAATTCAAAATAAGATTTTTAGAAATTACTATTTAATCACAAAATTCCTTAGAGCAGAGGTTCTCAATTTATAGGTATTGCGGAACATAGATAACGAGATATTTACCTTCCAAAACTCTGATATATCGAATGTTAAAGTTCTATTTACGAGTATTGGAGTATTGTAGAGTAAATAGGATGGAAATAAATCTATGATGCAAGTCGCATTGCATTATTGCGAGCAACATTAATCAATTACTTTTTTTTTTGAATGACCATAATAATGTAATCAAACAAAAATAAATGTAACATAAAACAGTGCTCAATATTTCTGCAATACTTGCTGGAATGTTTAGCAATGCTGCTCGCATTTCTTGCAGTAAGTTTTCGAGTTTCAAGTGCAATCATACATTATCATACCCATTTAATGGCAAAAGTCAATTTTTCTTCTTTTTTAATATTCCCATGTAATCTTTTTTTAAAAATATTTTGATAGTAATCCGTAGTTCACTTTATGCAATTCTTTATAGTTTAGAAATGCTTATAAACATAATTTATTCTTTTCTATTCTATCCATTCATCACGAAATGTAAAATGGAATGAAAGGCATAAGCCTTGCTAGAAAGCGATATTTATTCAAATGATAACCAAATCATAAAACTGAAATCAGGTAGATAACCAATACTGCAATCAACCATTCCGTAATTTTCACTTTTAATGTTTTTTTAAATAACATAAAAAGTTTATTCAAATAAACTATATATTGTAATTATTATTACCATTCTGTTCACGCAATACCATTGAGAAGCATTGCCCTGGATTCCTGTCTGATGAAGTAGCTAGCCGACTAGTGAATTTATTAGACAACCACCATTTCTAAAAATTACCCAATCAAACAAAATAAATCTTACCAAGTATTGTTTTGTCGGATCAGGCAAATGTGGCCTATAGTCATTTAAATAAACTGTTATCATACCAGACTTTTCCATGTCCTGGTAGTTACTGTAAACCAAATGCTGAATTAATGAGATGCGTTAAAAAAAAAAAAAAAAATCGTTTATTTATTTTTGCACTATTGTTTTTAATAAACACATCAATTAATGCTAATATTAAAATTATAAGCTCATCAAGTTCTACAGCAACTACTCTTTCTTCGGCAAGCTAATGACTCCGTGACCTTTTCTAAACATATTCGCCATCACCAAAAATGATAACAAAATAATGAACCTGTAATGTTCTGCTTTACATTTATAGTATCATTTTAAAAGATTTATTTTGCTGGTTTGTGAACTCAAATAACTAGTCAGAGTATGAGATATTGTTTAAGTACAACCTAAAGATAAATTAAGTATTTATTCCTTAATTAAAAACGATTTTGTATTTAAAACAACTTTTTTTTTCTGTTGAGAGCAATACATAATTATAAGATAAACAAATCTTATTTGTTTATTCTCAGTAATAAAGTAACCAATGAAATGCATTACTTAATACAATTAAGTATTAAATGCCTGAGCCTGTACGAGCGCGTACGAAGGAACAATCCCATTGATTATTGGTCTCAATATCAGACACCAACACCAAGACTGAAGAGCCAAAAGACTTTTTTAACTAACTTTAAAGAAGTAATGGAGCGCCTGCAGCTAGATTGCACAAACCGAGAGGCATTTATATACCCAAAAAGCCCCCTAAGATTAGCGCAGGTACAATGTAACCTTCAGTTAACTAGAGCTGTTAAAAAAGGAATAACGCCTGAGTGGGAGCTAAAGGCAATAGCTCTAGAGACCATTATTAATCGTTACCCTTCACCCGATTGGTTTCATGTCTACACAGACGGTTCAGCCCTAGAAGCAAGATATAATGCAGGAGCCGGTGTGTACTCTGAAGCCTTTCAAATATCAGCACCTGTGGGGAAAGTATCCACTAATTATGAGCTATACTATTAGCCCTTGACAAAGTGAAGTGGGGTCCTTGGAGCCGTATTGTGGTCTTTGTTGACTCGCGTGCTGCGATTCTAGCTATAGCTGGAGCGAGCTATGCAGAGTCGGCAGTCATAGCGAAATGCAGAGCAGCGATTGAGGCTGCCAATAAAAGCAATAAGACAATAGCGCTCCAATGGATTCCAGGACACTGTGGGCTGCTTGGAAACGAGAGAGCCGATGAAATGGCAAAAAGAGGTGCGCAAATGGATCAACCTGAGCAACCGATCTCTATGCACGCTTTTAAAAGGATAACTGATGCCTGTCTTCGAACAGAAGTGAAGTGCAGACAAAAAGCAAAAGCGGATGGAAAACGATGGCAAGTATTGGTTGAACCAGGTGGACGAGTTCCACCTAATCTGACAAGAAGGGATGGCGTGGCCTGCTTCAGACTGCTCATGGGTCATGATTATTTGCAGGCCCACCTATGTCGCATTGGGTTGGCGGTGGACCCGACCTGCACTCTGTGTGGAAGAGAAGACATGTCCTCCGAACACCTTGACGTGTGTCCTTCTATCGAGGACATAAGAAGTCTTATCTTATCGGACAATATCTACAGGAAAAAAGCATTAGTGTACTGGGAAGCCCGACGTCGAATGGCAGAACTGCCGTGACTTACGGGTGGCGTAGATAAAAAAAAAAAAAAACTTAATACAATTTTAAAGTTTGACTAAAAAGAATTAAAATAATTAAAAGGAACTAATGTAATCACAAATTTATAAATAAAATGATTATTTAAAAACAGATCATATAATTGATTGGATAACGTTGTAAGTCAAATACATTACTAAATTTGTTATAATTTTTCAAATTCTTGATGTGTTTGTTTTTTTAATATAATTCAATATAATCTTTCAAAATTCATATCTTAAGTTACATCATTTTCGCTATTATACTGAGAAAAATAGAAATTAATGAGTAATATTATTTCCTGAGAGTAAATTTCTGTGATTAGCTATTTCGAAAGATACAAAATTTCTGTCTTAACTCTTCTACATGCTCCTCTCCTCTATACAATTCAAAGTGCTGACCTCTCACTGCATCCAAATACAGCCACTTTTACCTTCTCTGACGATACAGCCATTTTATCGTCTGACAATAAGTAGTGTCTACTGTTTGATGTGCCACTCGTGAACCACCTGCTAAGATGCCATATTACGACCGCTATCGCTGGATGGCCGTCGTACACTTTAGTAATGTCAGTGTGTTCTTGGCCTTTAGCCTATCAGCAAACTCATTTATGGACTATTGCAAGACATCTGTTTTACTTGTTGCAGTTGTAAAAATTTCAATAAAGGTTAAAAAAAAAAACTCTTCTACAGAATAGGATATCTGGACTTTAAAAAATTTCAAAACTTTTCGTAATTTTAATCGGTACGAGCTTAAAAGCTACATATATATTGTACTTTCTCAAGTAAAATGTACTTAATAACATGCAGGCCAGGTTACAGATTATGCAACTAAGTACAGACCTGGAAGCAACAGATTCTTTAAACAGAAGAAAATTTGTACCTCCATTTCCAGAATTTTTCCCCTTTTCTGGACGCAATTCTAACTTTTACGTCGGGAGGTTTCCCTAAGGCTTTCCTACCACATTCTGCCTGCCTTGGGTCCATTCATAATAAGGAACCATACCTTGTCAGCCAATTGGCTTACACTATTTCGTGACAGACTTTTTGAATATATTTAATTTATTTGATTAAATGTATCCCCTAAAACTATCTGCATAAAATCGCTGTTATTAAGTTAAATACTAAAACATTGTGTAAATATAGAGAAAATAAATAATATGTATCTACAGTTTAAAAAATCTATCGATCGGAGGAAGATGTCTTAAAGATACATATATTCTATAAAAATAACAATGGCAATATGGTAAAAGCAAATAAAATACTTCATATTCTCATTTTAAGGTGAAAGTTAAGGATAACTTACTATGGTCTTCGAGAATGCTTTTTATTTTTTAAAAGTCCATAGTTGGCCTAGAAAAGAAAGAAGACATTAGTAAAGACTTCATGAAAAAAGTTGAAACTTAATATACTTAATCAGGCATAGTGAATTGATAAAAAGCAACAATCTATTTATAAGTAAAAGTAAGACCAACTAAACTTGTAACAAATAATTAAAATATTGTTTATATTGCTGCTATAATTGTTACATTGTACATTTAAATGTTTTAAAACATTTTTAGTAGAAAATGTATAATATTCATTGGTAGTGTGTGTCTCCTAACGCCGGTTGAAAGCAATGGCAAAGTTTTTATCCTCTAACTAAATAATGTAAGTGAAGGTGAGAGGTGCAAATACCAGAGCGTTTAGCTGCTAAAAACCGTTCCTTTAGAACTCTCATGAAAAAGAAACTGATAACATAAACTGTTATGGCACCTGTTATTGCAATAACTAAACGGACCTATAGAATTAAGCTCTAGTAGTTATATCTAACCCTAAGTTATATAATATTATATATATTATACATTATCTACAAACTACTTGGATTTTAATTCTGCTCTCTATAAAATAACGCGTATTATTTTATTTTTTATTTTAAAAACTTATGTTCATTTATTTCTACATTAAATATTTAACAAGTGGTACTGTAAATAAGACTTAAAGGTACCCAAAGTACGTATGTTTTGTTCATACATAATACTCTAAAATTAATTGTACAGACCATATAATAATTATAATATCCGGCATCTTTTATTGGCGTTGTGAAGTCAGTTCCGTATGTCGACCAGTTCTTAGAGATGGGTTCTTCAGGCCGATTATTACAGTGCTTACTGTGGCAAAACGTACAATTCCCATCTATATCACTTTTGCGAGATTCCATTTGGACTTGGCAACCAATGAAAAGCTGAAATTAATGAAATGAACAAACTAGAACCAGTTCAAAGCCAAGAAACAATGTCACAAAAATAAGTAAAATGCTGTTTACCTGCAAACTTGACTTCTCAAAATTGGTATAAATTTAAAATAAAATCTAATGTCTGTGCAGTTGCTATAGTAATAAATAATAATATAAAGCATTATTTTCTATGAAATCCAAAGAAGATAAATTATTGCCGAATTTTATGCAATTTTATTCAAAAAGGATGAACAGTAGTGTAACATTATGCAATGCTCTAGTAAATGATTATCTGAGAAAAAATTACTATTTTTTAGTCAATCTAGGCTGGAATTGCAACTTTTGCCTGTGTTTTTAAAGCCTTCATTTTGAAATAAAGGTGACCCAGTGAGTAACATCGAGCACTATTCTAGTAATGGTTATCTGAGAAAAAATTACTCTTTTTTGGTCAATCTAGGCTGGGATTGTAACATTATCCTGTGTTTTTAAAGCCTACATTTTGAAATAAAGGTGACCCAGTGTGTAACATCGAGCATTGCTGTAGTATTTACTATAACCATTTGGTTATCTGAGAAAAAATTACTCTTTTTTAGTCAATCTAGGCTGGGATTATAACTTTTTCCTGTGTTTTTAAAGCCTACATTTTGAAATAAAGGTGACCCAGTGTGTAACATCGAGCACCGCTCTAGTAAATGGTTATCTGGGTTTAAATATCCTTCTACTTCGGTTAATCTAGATCGGGATGGCAACACTTTTCTAGTACATGGTTATCTGAGATTAAAATTACACTTTTCTAATCAATTTTTGACAGGGTTGCAACGTTTTCCAGTGTTTTTAATGCATATATTTTAATTTGAAGGCGACTTAGTGTTTAACATTGAGCGTTACGGTAAACGGTTATCTAAGATTAAATATCATTCATTTTGTGTCAATCGTAGGGATTGCCATTTTTTCCAGTGTTTTTAAAGGATATATATTTTGCAATGAAGGCGACTCAGTAAGTAACATCTAGTATTGCGCTAGTGGATTACTTATCTGTGTTTAAATATCTTTCTATTTCTCTCAATGTAGGTCAGGATTGAAAATTTATCGTGTTTTTAAATAATATATTTTGAAATGAATGCGCCCCAGTGTGTAATATCGATCACTGTTCTAGTATATATGAGATAAAAATTATTATTTTTTTAGTTAATCTAGATAGAGATTGCAACTTTTCTAGTGTTTATTAAGTTAATTATATGTAGAAAGTTTTACAGTTTTGTAACATTCATCACAGCTCAATGGTTAAAATGGTTATTTGAAATTAATGTCTCTTTTTCGAATGAATTTGGCCGGAATCCCGTCTTTTTTCGTTTTTTTTTTTTTTTTTTTTTTTTTTTTTTTTTTTTTTTTTTTTTTTTTTAAGTTTATGTTTAGAACTAAGGAACACTGTAAAATTCAGCCTTTTGCCGCCAAAGGTTATTTTAGATTAAAATTGCTTTCTTTGATCATGCAGACTGGTTTTGCACTTTTTTAAAAAAAATTGATTTACATATGTGCAGGTTTAGTGCAGCAATAGAAAGTAGAAATCGTCGTATTAAATTAATTATTATATAAAATTGATTTTTATTATTATTTTTTTTTTTGGCATTGGCTTTTCAACGTACAGCCAACTTCAACGTTCATACCTTCCTCTGGATATTTGATCTTAACTATGTAACTATCTATCCACAAGTATATTTGTTAATCAAATCTTCTTCACTATTTCTCTTTTAAAGAAATAAAATAAATAATAATTTATAAATGAATTATTTTTATAAGCAGTTATTTTAGGTGGGAACAGACCGACGACATATTAAACCTGAACTACCACAAGACAAATTCCAAGCTTAATTAACAGCCAGTGATAATTTTAAGCAATTATTGTTTTATTTTGTTAGTTTGCACTAGAAGCGAACTGGCTGGAATATCTAAGACATTTTTCTCCTTATTAAAAAAAAGAAAAAAGAATTTACTTTTGACTGATTACGTCATTATAATAATTATTTGTTGATATATTTTTCTAAGCATGAATTTGTTTATTTTAATTTTTTAAATTTAGCGGAAAATTCAATTATTTTCAGTTCACAGAGGCGTTTGCAGCGTAATGAAGTGATTAGTGTTGATTCAGCCAATTTAGAATACATGTTATTCATTATTGAAAATATTCTTTCAATGGGACCGAATGTGCCTAGATGGCTAAAAATGTATTCTATGATTTATATTTGTATCTAATTCTAATGGTAGCGTGCAAAGACAAAATACTCGTAATTCACTGGTAGCCGGTACAATATCATCAATACAGTTAAAAAACGAGACTATATACAAAGTCTAGTTGGTACTGTGATGGAACCTAAGCTGCTGAACAGTAGAATTCCACAACTAGCATTAAAGTCTAATGAACATTTTTATCAAAATTGAAGGATTAATAAAAAATCATTTTCAACTAAGTTTAAGTGAATTAACAGGGTACAGAGATAAATAAAGATAGTAAACCTTGAAACCTGTGATTTGGTTGATTCATTCAATGATACAGACACCAGAATTAGGTGTAATAGGCTTACAGTACGTGCATCCTCTTTAATTTTATAATAATGCTTGGTTGAATACCAATATTAGCCTCTAAACATTGTTGTCATAAGTATGCAAGGTTTTGCCTTTATAAAAGAAATAAAGTTAACATCAAGTTCTTAGAATACTGTAGGAATAAACTTGATTATTCCAAATTTTAAAAATATGTACAAATACGAATTTTAGTGGGGAATGAATAATATTAAAATCAAACATCAGAATGATTAAATTCAGTTTATTTTTATTTTTTTAACCTGTGATTGATAGTTTGATGGCTCCTAGTACAATCAATCTAAGTTAAATAGTGTGTTAATTTTTATTGAATAAATATTTTGTAAATGAAAATGTCCAGTATAATATCTAATAAATTATGTACAATATTGATGAAAATCTAATGCAGTAAAATTACTTAAATGATATCAATTGTCATAATTAATCACATAATCTTTCAAACGATTTTTGAAAGGCGGAGAAATTATGAGTCAATGTATGAATGAAATAATGTTGAGTAACTTACTGATTTATCTACCTTTTGGCGTTTTATCCACTTTTATAAAGACTTTTTAAGTTCGTAAGCTCTTTAAGGAAATTTTTGTGACTTTGTGAACAAGTTTATATGACTAATGATAAAAAATAAAAAGAACCAATTGGAAATCGGGAATAATTAGGCTGATTCACGCAGAGAATAGGGAATAAAATGTTTTTAATAATGCGTTGTGATTCAGACGCCGATGAGTACACATATATTTTATATCAATGTTATAGATTTCCCACAATCATAAATAAATTATTACCAATTACGAGGTGTGGCTATTAAATAACGAGACTGATGCTGCTACAGAAGAACTATGCATGCGCCAAATCCTAACGACCGACAGCCATGCAGCGTAAAGCCTTCTCTTTCGATTGCAGCGTCTCACGTGTTTGTAGAGAAATCTGTCTGACCGGAACCGTCGTTCGGATAAGAGGTGTTAGTTTCGTTTTGCTGAAAACATGATACTACACATTTAGTAGAGCTACGAATTGTCGTGAAATTTCACATGAAACTTGGTAAAACCGCTACTGAAACTTATCTTTTATTAAAAGAAGTTTATGGCGATGAATGTTAATCACGTGCGCGAGTTTTTGAGTGGTTCAAGCGTTTCCAAGATGGCCGAGAAGACGTTGGAGATGATGACCGCCCAGGTCGCCCAAAACAGATGAAAAATATCGATTATAATTAATCAACATTACTACCGTAAGGTGCTTGCTCAACTCCGTGAAAAAGTAAGGAAAAAAAACGACCCGATTTGTTGGAAGAACAAGTCATGGGTTCTCTCCATCAAGACAACGCGCCGGCTCACACTGCATTGTCTCTGTCAAGACGTTTCTAGCCAAGTACAACATCCCAGTTTTAGGCCATCCGCCCTTATTTGCCTGACCTGGCCCCCGTGTGACTTTTATCTGTTCCCCCAAAGTCAAATCTGCATTAAAATGATCGCGATTTCAGTCCGTTGAAGCTGTGAAAGAAAAAGCGGCACGCTTCATGCAGGAGCTCACAGAAAAAGACTTCCAGCACTGTTTCGAACAATGGTAAATTCGCATGGAGCGTTGTAGGGATAGGGGAGGTGTGTATATTGAAGGTGATAATAACTAAATATGTATAAATTAAAAAAAAATGTTTTATAGCAATAATCTCGTTATTTAATAGCCACACCTCGTATACTTTCAAATCATAGTAATAGAGAATATTTTTTTAATTATCTTATTACAATTATTTAATTATAAAGTCGATAATGTCTGCAGGACAATTTTAATTGTGGTGTTCGCTAACAGAGGTAGCTAGGGAGCCTTAAATAAATCCTGTTAAACCTTATCAGCGTAAAAGTAGAGGAAGATGCTTTAAATTATTACACTTTTTTTTTTTTTTAATTTTTTGTTTGCCCATCTGGAATCATTTAGGTACTTGTGTCCACTCTTATCAATAATTCATTGCCAGATTACCTAGCACTTTTTTCCACCCTTATTTCTGGGAGAATGTAAAAATGTAAGCGATTTCAATATTTGTATGGTGAACTTTGCCAAAAAATACTGTGCGCACGTGTCTGACTTTAAAATTATGTCCAATGCTCAACCCCAACGCTAAGTTCTACCTGTAGGTCTTGCGGGGTCAAATGTTTATGTCCTCCGTGACAGTGACAAAGAACGTAGCTATATGGTACATATAACTTTGAACTACCACTAATCATGAAGTGGTACAGATCCTATAACTTGTACAGCATTAAATTAAGGGTAACTAAAAAGTAATTGCATTTTTGTAGATTTAAACTTTTATTTAGAAAACATTACCAGAAAAATTTGATTAAGGCACTACTGAAAGAGAAGATGACAATGTAAGTAAATATTATTTTTCTTCCTAAATACCTTACTATCTGTATAAATTGTCACAAGAATAAATTTGAATGTCCCTTAGAGATATGTCGCTTATGACGGTACGATTGCGTTCAAATTTTCAACAGTAAGATAAATAATAAATTCTTTGAGAAAAGCAAGTTAAATTAAAGTTGCTATTATTAAATTAAAGGAGTCGATATTTTTAAATTGAGGATGTACGAAAAAGTTATTGTCTCATCCATTACATACATTTTACGTTAAAAATGAATTATGATTATAAGTAAACAAACAAACAAAAAAATTAATTTAGCAAATCGAACATTTATTTTATAATTTTGGAAAAAAAAAAATTTTTGAAACAATTCAATACAAAAAACATAACTTTTGAAAATTTGTGTAAAACTTGTGAAAGAATTTAAATAAATTTAGAAAAGGTTTTTATTATTTTTTTTTTTTTTTTTTGAAATCTTCATTAATTTTATGATTAATCGTCATCATCTCTGATTTTCAATTCCCTGGACTGTTCTTGAACCCATTGATACTGTCCAATCAACATCTCTTCGAGCTCATCAGGGAGCATGTCTTCATTATTTGTAGTATCTCTGAAAAGCAAAATTTTAAAAAAAAAATTAAATTTTAATATGAGACCGAACAGTTAGCGAGAAACAAACTCTGGACAGCGGTCATTCTAAGAGAACCGCAATCAGTAACAGCGCTATAATTAGTCAATACTCAAGGAAATGTTACTCACTTTTTTGTAATACGTTTATAGGCGATATTGTGTCGTTTCACTCGGCTATATATATTCTGTAAAATTCAAAATAAGATTTTTAGAAATAACAATTTAATTACTAAATTCCTTAGAGCAGAGGTTCTCAGTTTATAGGTATTGCAGAACATAGATAACGAGATATTTACCTTTCAAAACTTTGATATACCGAATGTTAAAGTTCTATTTATTGGAGTATTGTAGAGTAAATAGGATGGAAATAAATCAATGATGCAAGTTGCATTGCATTATTGCAAGACACATAAATCAATAAGTTTTTTTTTAATTACCATAATAATGTTTAAAGGGTTATCTATACTTTTAATCAAACAAAAATAAATGTAATATAAAACAGTGCTCAATATTTCTGCAGTAATTGCTGGAATGTTCAGTAATGCTGCTTGCAGTAAGTTTTCGAGTTTCAAGTGCAATCATACATTATCATACCTATTTAATAGCAAAAGTCAATTTTTCTTCTTTTTTAATATTCCCATGTAATCTTTTTTTAAAAATATTTTGATAGTAATCCGTGGTTCGAAAAATGGGGTAAAGACTCGTCTGTCAACTAGTTAGACCTACAGCACTTTATGCGATTCTACATAGTTTAGAAATGCTTATGAACATGATTTATCTTCTCCTATTCTATTCATTCATCACGAAAAGAAAAAAAAGAATAGGCATAAGCTTAGATAGAAAGCGATATTTATTCAAATGATAACCAAGTCATAAAATTAAAGTCAGGTAGGTAACCAATACTGTACTCAATCATTCCATAATTTTCACTTTTAATGTTTTTTGGAATAACATAAAAATTTTATACAAGTGAACTATATATTGTAATTATTTCTACCATTCTTTTCACGCAATACCATTGAGAAGCATTGCCCTGGATACCTGTCTGATGAAGTAGCTAGCCGACTAGTGAATTTATTAGACAACCATCTTTTCTAAAAATTGAACATACCTTTGTATCTTTAGTCGGGTAAGGAAAGAGTAGCCTATTTGAATACGTGGTAGGCTTGTCAGACGTTTCTTCTACATCTTTGTACTTCCACAAGTTATAACTGTAAACCAAATGCTGCATTAATGAGATGCGGGGGGGGGGGGGAAATTGCAATTTTATTGATTTATAAAAACTTGTCAATTAATGCTAATTTTGATAATATAGCACCAAATGATGAGTGCTGAACATGTATCAAACCGAGTCTTTTTACAGAAGTAAATTTCGTCGCCATTTCTAATACCTCTCTTTTCTTGGCGCAATTCAAACTTCTATGTTGGATGGTACATGCAAATAAAGTAATTTATACGTTTATTTTTCTTTATAAAAACTGAAAGATGAAGTGTAACTTACAATGGTCCTTTACACTTTAGAGGTTTCTCTAGATTTCGGTCTTTATTTTCCAATACTTTGATGCTTCCCTAGAAAAAAACAAAGAAAGAAACAAGACATTAGCAAGAAGATTAATGAGTATGCAAAAGATGAAAATATTTTACCAATCTAAGCAAATTGGTAAAAAGTAACAATCTATTTATAATTGAAGGAGATTCATGCAAGCTTTTAATTTTTGTAAAAATACGACCAAATATCAAATTATTGTTTATACTGTTGCTACAATTGTTACATTATACCAGCGTGAATGGCTTGAATAAAATCATTTGCCATATATCCAGTAGAAAATGTACAATATTCCTTGATAGTTTGTCTCCTAACGACGTTGAAAGCAATGGCAAAGTTTTTATTTTCTAACTACGTAATGTAGGTGAAGCTGAGAGGTGCACCTTCCCAAAAATGTAAGTACTTGAGCGCTTGGCTTCTAAAAACCATTCCTCTCTATAAACCTTCATGAAAAAAAAAAGGAATACCAGTGATTATTGCATGGGGGAAATACAGTGTTAATTAAAACAGGACAGTTTACAGAACAACTGGTAGGACAGTTCTTTAAGGGTTGATCGGCACGAAAAAGCGTAACATTGAAAAAACACCCAACTTTGGCCCATGCAGCTCAACATTTGACATCAGTCATACATTTCCTAAACATGTGAATCCAATTTATTGTTTATTTTTATACTTTCCAATGCATGTAATAGTATTCAAGTATTTCTTGAATTATCATTCAAACTTTTAAATAATCGAAAATGCGGTTTCTCAGAAAATATCAAACCTTTGAAAGTCTATTCTGTAAATTTGCATATCAAAATAAAAGATTTTCTTAACACATAGATTAAAGAATAGTTTATTTTTGTAAAAAAAAAAGCAGTTATCATTATTATTATTATTACAATGTTTTAATTGTAGAAAAGAACATTCATTTTTTTCTTTAAATCAAAGGGTTTTCCCTTCATTTTGAAAACTTATTTGAAACAAAGAGGTTTTTAAGCTATATGTTATAAAGAGGGAATCTACAATATTCTCTAATGTGTTCGGATGAAATTTTTGTTCATACACAATACTCTCTAATAAATTGTACATACTAGGATATCGTTCAATTCTTTGGCATCTTTAATAGGTGGTTTTTCACATTTTGATGTTGACGGTATAGGTTCTTCTAATGACCCAAAGTTACTTTTATTAAATGACGTACTCGGTCCGGCACAATCACTGTCTATTTTGACTTGTGATCTGAAAAAAAGCTGAAATTAATGAATTGAATAAGGGTGCCCTAGTTCTAATAAAAAAATAGGAACTAATGTTGAACACCAATAATTTGTATCTATTTCATTTTTTCTTTATGACAAAGAAGAAATCTCGTGGGAGTACACGTTAACTGGGATAAACGTGTTTGATTAAAAATAGTTTTTAAATTTTCTAAGCATTGTATGCTGTTTGTTGACTTACTTTCTAATAAGTCATTTTTTGAAAAATACTAATAAGAAAAATAGACAAATGATAAGATTTTACAGCTAAAAACATCTATTATTAGGAGGAAAATGTTTTAATGATACATATATTAAAATAGCAACGGCATTATGATATATGCAAATAAAATAATTCATATTCTAATTTTAAAAGGGAAAGTTAACTTACAATGGTCTCTGAGTATTCCTACGATTTCTGGATAGTACGTAGTTGGTCTAGAAATAATGAAAGGAGACATTAGTACTTCATGAAAAAAGTAAAAACTAGTTATATTTAATCAGGCTTAATGCATTGATAAAAACGAACAATCTATTTGTAATTGAAAGAGAGACACTCATGCTTTTAATGTTTGTAAATGTATGACCTAAATTTGTATCGAATAATTAAAATATTCTTTATACTACTGCTATAATTGTTGCATTATACTTGTGTTAGTGGCTCGAATAAAATGTTTTAAAATATTTCTAGTAGAAAATTTACAACATCCATTGATAGTGTGTCTCCTCACGCCAGTTGACGTAGAAAGTAACTGCAAAGTTTCTAGCTCCTAAATACGACATAGTGGCGAAGCTGTGAGATGCTTCCCCCCAAAAAATAAGCGTTTTTTAAGGCGCATCGTCTGGGTTGGTCGTTAGCACCAATAGGGCGTATTTTTATTTTTTTCTATTGCAAAAACTAACGTTCATATTTTTCAAAACTAAAAGGTTTGGTGTACAATACTTTCATACATATTTCAAATAGAACGGCTTTTAAGCTATATTATTTATTCAAGAAAATAGATTTACGGGACGATAATTTTATATGATTGCATAACTTCCCTTTAGTAAGTGTAAGAATAGATAGTCGCTTTACTGTTACGTGGGGGAGCGCTAACCCTCAAAATTTAAAGCTTAAATCCTGTAAAATTACCACACAATCGAGCTAAAATTTACAGAGTAATTAGTAATAATAAATTTGGAGGTCCTTACAAAGCATGAGGGTAAGGGTAACTCCTTTCCCATTTAAAGTACAGCGTCGGGACCCTTAAAAGAACGTCTACATAAAATTCTAAATCGAATGACACCTTATTCATGAAAATCAGTCAGCGCGTTTAGGCGCTATGTTGTTTCCAAATAGGTAAAACTATCAAGAAGAACAAAAATATTTTATGAAAATGTCGTTTTTGCTCTTTTTCGACAATCTTTTTTTCGAAATCTATTTGATCTGAGTTGTTGGAAAAAATAGCAGTTATAAAGGGGTAATTGCTCTATACGTTAATGAAAATGTGGGATTTTTATCTATAACAAGAACAGAGAAAGAAATTGTCAGAGTTGGGTGTTTTTAAACGTTACACTTTTTCATGCTCTTTTTGAAGATCAACCTCTTAATATAATATACATCTGTCATACCGAACAGTTTTAAAGAAAGAATGCACAAAATTCTCAAATGTGTTTGCATGAAACTTATGTTTACACTCAATACTCCCAGATAAATTGTACATACCAGTATATCGGTTAAGAGCTCAACATCTTGTTCCATCGGCGGTTCAAATTCAAATTTTGACGTAGACGGTATAGGTTCTGGAGACCCAATTTTTCCTGTATTATATGACGTGCTCGGCCCGGCATAATCACTGCCTATTTTAAGTTGTGAACTGTAAAAAGCTGAAATTAATTAATTGAATAAGGCAGCCCTAGTTCTAATAAAAAAACAGGAACTAATTTTGAACACCAATAATTTGTACCTTAAGGCTTTTAACCTGCAAATGTAGCTCTCCAAAATTTAAATATTTCTTTAAAAAAAAAATTCAAATCTACTTAAATTGTCTATGGTAATCTATACAAATAAAAATATATTGTAAATGTTAGTTTGTTCAAATTTTTTAAGTTTTTCACTGATAGCTTTGAAATTTTTACACGACTTTGTATTCGAATATGCATATTTTACACGCTATACTAAATACTCGTATATTACGATTCCATATTAATATTTCCGACATACAAAAAAATTATTAAACTGTACTGAAGCCAAATAAAAGCGTACAGAATTCTAAATGTTATCGGCAGATCGCTCTTACGTCGTGCTTGATGAAAGCTCTAGAGAGAATGATCAGATTTTGATTAGAAAGGTGGCTGAAACACAATCGTAAGTTGCCTCACAGCCTATTTGGTACCAGAAAAAGTAAATCTGTGAATGATTCTAAGATTTACATAAAGTAAGTTACCTCTTTAGGCATTTTTTCTAGATTTTATCTCTGCCCACATAAACGTACCACTATCACTATTGTATGAAAATATGAAGGCTCTAAGCCTACCACCTAAATTAGTCTTTATCTACTTAAATTTTTCTTTAAGACAAAGAAGAAATCTCGTGGGAGTACACGTTAACTGGGATACATGTGATTGATTAAACATAGTTTCCAAAATTTCCAAGCATTAAACGCTGTTTGTTGACTTACTTTCTATTAAGTCTCTTTTTGAAAAATACTAATAAGAAAAATAGACAAATGATAAGATTATACAGCTAAAAACATCTATTATTCGGAGGAAGATGATTTAATGATACATATATTAAAATAAATGTGGCATTATGATACATGCAAATAAAATAATTCATATTCTAATTTTAAGAGGGGAAGTTAAGGATAACTTACGATGGTCGTCGAGTCTGCCTAAGATTTCTGGATAGTGCGTAGTTGGCCTAGAAATAATGAAAGGAGACATTAGTAATTACTACATGAACAAAGGTAAAACTTATTATACATTATAAGGCTTAGTGAATTGATAAAAAGCAATAATTTATTTATAATTGAAGGAGACGCATTCATGCTTTTAATGTTTGTAAAAGTATGACCTAAACCTGTATCGAATAATTAAAGCATTCTTTATACTACTGCTATAATTGTTGCATTATACTAGTGTTAATGGCTCGAATAAAATGTTTTGAAATATTTCTAGTAAGAAAATGGACAACATTCATTGATAGTATGCCTCTTCTCGCTTGTTGACGTCGAAAGTAAAGGCGAAGTTTCTACCTTCTAATACGACATAGTGGCGAAGCTGTGAGATGCTTTCCCAGAATGTAAATCCAAGAGTGTTTGGATTTAAAAGCTAAAACCATTCCTTTTGTACCCTTATGAAAAAGAAGGAAGACCAGAGGTTAGTGCGGAAAAATACAAACGTGATTATCAGTTTACAGCACAGTTAACTATCTCGCTTCGAGTTTTTATAACAATGCTATATAAAAAGTTTATGGAGGTTTTATTTTGGTTTTAAGAACAGCTAAACAGATCTGTGGAATTAAGCTCTAGTAGACGATTAATATAATGCACTATATATTATTCGAAATCTATAAATCACTACCTATATGATTTTTATGATAATCGATACCCATGGGAGCATGATTACAGACCATTTTTGGATGTTTTTCTCTACTTGAAAAAAAAGCTTTTTTTTAAGGTGCATTGTTTGGGATGGTCGAGGAGGGAGTATTTTTATTTTTTTCTATTGTAAAATCTAAAGTTCATTTTTTTTTCAAAACTAAGCGGTTCGGTCTTCAATATATTCATACGTACTTGAAAAGGAAAGGCTTTTAAGCTATATTAAAACTGTTCAGTATGGCAGTTGTATAAGGGTTGATCATCAAAATGAGCACGTAGAAGCGTAACATTGAAAAACACTCAATTTTGACAGTTCTCTTTTTCTATAAAAGATAAAATTCCCAAATTTTCTTTATAATATACGGCAAATCCCCCTTTATAAGTGTAATTTTTTCCCAAAGTTGCTGAAAATGAGCAAAGACGGTATTTTCAAAAATTGTTCCTTTTGTTGTTACCTTTTTTGTAAACAACGAAGCGCCTAAATGCGCTGACCGATTTTCATTAATGAGGTGACATTCGCTTCGGAATTTTATGTAGATGGGCCTTTTCGAAGTCTCGACGCTGTACATCGAATGGAAGATGAGTTAGCCACATGTATGAAAGCCCCCCCCCGTTCGAAATTATTATTACAAAGAACTCTATTAATCTTAGCTCGATTTTGATAAAATTAGGAGGGTGAAAGGGTTAGGGCTCCTTTACGGAACGTTAAAGAGACGTCCTGTTCTTACTCTAAATGGAAGTAATGCATTCATTTAAAATTATCGTCCCGTGAACCAGTTTTCTTAAATGATTTATATTATCTCCTTACAAAAATCTTACAGTTCAAAAAGGTAATTATAAGGGTTGATTAAACGCCAAAAGGTAAACAAATCAGAAGTACCCACTATTTTATTAATAGTTCATTATGATATCATTTAAGCGATTTTACAATTTTAAAAGGAGAATGCTCAAAATTCTCAAATGTGATTGTATGAAACTTTTGTTAATATTCTAAGATAAATTGGACATACCAGTATATCGCTTATCAGTTCATCATCTTCTTCAACTGGCGGGATAAAGTCACATTTTGAAGTAGACGGTATAGGCTCTACGAGAGACCCAGTGTTACCTTTATTATAAGACGTGCTCGGCCCGGCACAATCACTTTCTATTTTAAGTTGTGAACTGTAAAAAGCTGAGATTAATGAATTGAATAAGGCAGCCCTAGTTCTAATAAAATAGGAGAAACTAATATCAAAAAACCAATAATATGTACCTTAAGGCATTTTATCTTAAAGAAAATGTAGCTCCTCAAACTTTATATAATTCCTACCAAAATTTAAATCTATCTAAAGCATCTACGGTAATCTATTAAATCGAAATATAAATGTTCGTTTGTTAAAAATTTTTAATCTTCCACAGTTCTTCATTGAACCAATTGAAATTTTTACACAAAGTTGTAATCAAACACGCGTATTTTACACGCTATACTACATGTGTTATTATTCTATATCAATCTAATCTACTTACAAAAAAATATTAAACTGAATAGAAGCCGAATATAAGCATACAGAATTCTAAATTTTTCGGCCGATCGCTCTTAAATCATGCTTGATGAAAACTCTAGAGAGAATCATTAAATTTTGATTAGAAAGATGGCTGGAACACCATCGTAAATTGCCTCACAGCATATTTGGTCCCAGAAAAAGAAAATCTGTGAATGATTCTAGGATTTACTTAAAAGTAAATTACCTCGTTAGGCATTTTTTAGATTTTATCTCTGCCCACGTAAACGTACCACTATCACTATTGTATGAAAATATGAAGGCTCTAAGACTGCCACCTAAGTTAGTCATTATCTATTTCATTTTATCTTTATGACAAAGAAGAAATCTCGTGGGAGTACACGTTAACTGGGATACATGTGATTGATTAAAAATAGTTTCCAAAATTACCAACTTTAAAGGTGTTTGTTGACTTACATTCTAATGAATAAAATAATTAAATGATAAAAAAATACGGCCTACAGATATCCATCAACTGCAGGAAGATATCTTAAAGATATAAATAAATAAAAATAAATAACAATGGCCATATGATACATGCAAATAAAATAATTCATATTCTCATTTTAAGGTAAAAGTTAAGGATATCTTACAATGGCCTTCGAGTCCTTCTACGATTTCTTGATACTTCGTAATTCGCCTAGAAAAAACGAAAGGAGACATTAGTAAGTATTTCACGAAAAAAGTTAAAACAATACGCATAATCAGGCATAGTGAATAGATAAAAGCAACAATCTATTTATAATTGAAATGTGTTGGTATGAAACATTTGTTGATATTTTAAAATAAATTGTACATACCAGTATTTCGCTTAATAGTTCATCGTCATCATCCATTGGCGGGTTGATTTCACACTTCGAGGTAGACGGTAAAGGTTCTTCTGAAGACGCTGTGTTAACTTTATTATATGACGTGCTCGGCCCGGCACTATCACTGTCAATTTTAAGTTGCGGCCTGAAAAAAAAGGAAATGAATAAGGCACCAGTAGTTCTAATACCAAAGCAGAACCCAATGTAAAAAATTCAATATGTACCTTATAGCTTTAAAAAATGTAGCTCCTCAAACTATATATATTTCCTGAAAAATTTAAATCTAAGTGAACCGTCTACGGTAATCTATATAAATAAAAATATAAATGTTTGTCTGTCAAAAATTTTGAATCTTCCACAGTTCTTCATTGAACAAATTGAAATTTTTACACAAAGTTGTAATCAAACCCGCGTATTTTACACGCTAAACTATATGTATTATTATTCCATATCAATCTAATCTACTTACAAAAAAATATTAAACTGAATGGATGCCTAATAAAAACATTTAGAATTCTAAATGTTATCGGCAGATCGCTGTTACGTCATGCTTGATGAAAACTCTAGAGAGAATCATTAAATTTTGATTAGAAAGATGGCTGGACCCCCATCGTAAATTGCCTCACAGCATATTTGGTCCCAGAAAAAGGAAATATGAGAATGATTCTAGGATTTACATAAAGTAAATTACATCTTTAGACATTTTTTCTAGGTTTTATCTCTGCCCACGTAAACGTACTACTATCACTATTGTATGAAAATATGAAGGCTCGAAGACTGCCACCTAAGTTAGTCTTTATCTATTTCATTTTTTAATTATGCCAAAGAAGAAATCTCGTGGGAGCACACGTTAACTGGGATACATGTGATTGATTAAAAATAGTTTCCAAAATTACCAACTTTAAAGGTGTTTGTTGACTTACATTCTAATGAATAAAATAATTAAATGATAAAAAAAATACGGCTTATAGATATGCATCAACCGCAGGAAGATATCTTAAAGTTATAAATATATAAAAATAAATAACAATAGTAATATGATACATGCAAATAAAATAATTCATATTCTCATATTAAGGTGAAAGTTAAGGATATCTTACAATGGCCTTCGAGTCCTTCTACGATTTCTTGATACTTCGTAATTCGCCTAGAAAAAACGAAAGGAGACATTAGTAAGTATTTCACGAAAAAAGTTAAAACAATACGCTTAATCAGGCATAGTGAATTGATAAAAGCAATCATCTATTTATAATTGAAATTTGTTGATATTTTAAAATAAATTGTACATACCAGTATTTCGCTTAATAGTTCATCATCATCATCCATTGGCGGGTTGAACTCACACTTTGAGGTTGACGGTAAAGGTTCTTCTGAAGACGCTGTGTTAACTTTATTATATGACGTGCTCGGCCCGGCACTATCACTGTCAATTTTAAGTTGCGGCCTGAAAAAAAAGGAAATGAATAAGGCACCAGTAGTTCTAATACCAAAGCAGAACCCAATGTAAAAAATTCAATATGTACCTTATAGCTTTAAAAAATGAAGCTCCTCAAACTATATATATTTCCTGAAAAATTTAAATCTAAGTGAAGCGTCTACGGTAATCTATATAAATAAAAATATAAATGTTCGTCTGTTAAAAATTTTGAATCTTCCACAGTTCATCATTGAACAAATTGAAATTTTTACACAAAGTTGTAATCAAACACGTATTTTGTAATAAAACGCGTATTTTACACGGTAAACTATATGTATTATTATTCTTTATCAATCTAATCTACTTACAAAAAAATATTAAACTGAATGGATGCCGAATAAAAACATTTAGAATTCTAAATGTTATCGGCAGATCGCTGTTACGTCATGCTTGATGAAAACTCTAGAGAGAATCATTAAATTTTGATTAGAAAGATGGCTGGACCACCATCGTAAATTGCCTCACAGCATATTTGGTCCCAGAAAAAGGAAATATGAGAATGATTTTAGCATTTACATAAAAAAAATTACCTCTTTAGGCATTTATTCTAGATTTTATCTCTGCCCACGTAAACGTACTACTATCACTATTGTATGAAAATATGAAGGCTCGAAGACTGCCACCTAAGTTAGTCTTTATCTATTTCATTTTTTCATTATGACAAAGAAGAAATCTCGTGGGAGTACACGTTAACTGAGATACATGTGATTGATTAAAAATAGTTTTCAAAATTACAACTTTAAAGGTGTTTGTTGACTTACATTCTAATGAATAAAATAATTAAATGATAAAAAAATACGGCTTATAGATATCCATCAACCGCAGGAAGATATCTTAAAGTTATAAATATATAAAAAAAAATAACAATAGCAATATGATACATGCAAATAAAATAATTCATATTCTCATATTAAGGTGAAAGTTAAGGATATCTTACAATGGCCTTCGAGTCTTTCTACGATTTCTTGATACTTCGTAATTCGCCTAGAAAAAACGAAAGGAGACATTAGTAAGTATTTCACGAAAAAAGTTAAAACAATACGCTTAATCAGGAATAGTGAATTGATAAAAGCAATAATCTATTTATAATTGAAATTTGTTGATATTTTAAAATAAATTGTACATACCAGTATTTCGCTTAATAGTTCATCATCATCATCCATTGGCGGGTTGAACTCACACTTTGAGGTTGACGGTAAAGGTTCTTCTGAAGACGCTGTGTTAACTTTATTATATGACGTGCTCGGCCCGGCACTATCACTGTCAATTTTAAGTTGCGGCCTGAAAAAAAAGGAAATGAATAAGGCACCAGTAGTTCTAATACCAAAGCAGAACCCAATGTAAAAAATTCAATATGTACCTTATAGCTTTAAAAATGTAGCTCCTCAAACTATATATATTTCCTGAAAAATTTAAATCTAAGTGAAGCGTCTACGGTAATCTATATAAATAAAAATATAAATGTTCGTCTGTTAAAAATTTTGAATCTTCCACAGTTCATCATTGAACAAATTGAAATTTTTACACAAAGTTGTAATCAAACACGTATTTTGTAATAAAACGCGTATTTTACACGGTAAACTATATGTATTATTATTCTTTATCAATCTAATCTACTTACAAAAAAATATTAAACTGAATGGATGCCGAATAAAAACATTTAGAATTCTAAATGTTATCGGCAGATCGCTGTTACGTCATGCTTGATGAAAACTCTAGAGAGAATCATTAAATTTTGATTAGAAAGATGGCTGGACCACCATCGTAAATTGCCTCACAGCATATTTGGTCCCAGAAAAAGGAAATATGAGAATGATTCAAGGATTTACATAAAAAAAATTACCTCTTTAGGCATTTATTCTAGATTTTATCACTGCCCACGTAAACGTACTACTATCACTATTGTATGAAAATATGAAGGCTCGACGACTGCCACCTAAGTTAGTCTTTATCTATTTCATTTTTTCATTATGACAAAGAAGAAATCTCGTGGGAGTACACGTTAACTGAGATACATGTGATTGATTAAAAATAGTTTTCAAAATTACAACTTTAAAGGTGTTTGTTGACTTACATTCTAATGAATAAAATAATTAAATGATAAAAAAATACGGCTTATAGATATCCATCAACCGCAGGAAGATATCTTAAAGTTATAAATATATAAAAAAAAATAACAATAGCAATATGATACATGCAAATAAAATAATTCATATTCTCATATTAAGGTGAAAGTTAAGGATATCTTACAATGGCCTTCGAGTCTTTCTACGATTTCTTGATACTTCGTAATTCGCCTAGAAAAAACGAAAGGAGACATTAGTAAGTATTTCACGAAAAAAGTTAAAACAATACGCTTAATCAGGAATAGTGAATTGATAAAAGCAATAATCTATTTATAATTGAAATTTGTTGATATTTTAAAATAAATTGTACATACCAGTATTTCGCTTAATAGTTCATCATCATCATCCATTGGCGGGTTGAACTCACACTTTGAGGTTGACGGTAAAGGTTCTTCTGAAGACGCTGTGTTAACTTTATTATATGACGTGCTCGGCCCGGCACTATCACTGTCAATTTTAAGTTGCGGCCTGAAAAAAAAGGAAATGAATAAGGCACCAGTAGTTCTAATACCAAAGCAGAACCCAATGTAAAAAATTCAATATGTACCTTATAGCTTTAAAAATGTAGCTCCTCAAACTATATATATTTCCTGAAAAATTTAAATCTAAGTGAAGCGTCTACGGTAATCTATATAAATAAAAATATAAATGTTCGTCTGTTAAAAATTTTGAATCTTCCACAGTTCATCATTGAACAAATTGAAATTTTTACACAAAGTTGTAATCAAACACGTATTTTGTAATAAAACGCGTATTTTACACGGTAAACTATATGTATTATTATTCTTTATCAATCTAATCTACTTACAAAAAAATATTAAACTGAATGGATGCCGAATAAAAACATTTAGAATTCTAAATGTTATCGGCAGATCGCTGTTACGTCATGCTTGATGAAAACTCTAGAGAGAATCATTAAATTTTGATTAGAAAGATGGCTGGACCACCATCGTAAATTGCCTCACAGCATATTTGGTCCCAGAAAAAGGAAATATGAGAATGATTCTAGGATTTACATAAAAAAAATTACCTCTTTAGGCATTTATTCTAGATTTTATCACTGCCCACGTAAACGTACTACTATCACTATTGTATGAAAATATGAAGGCTCGACGACTGCCACCTAAATTAGTCTTTATCTATTTCATTTTTTAATTATGACAAAGAAGAAATCTCGTGGGAGTACACGTTAACTGGGATACATGTGATTGATTAAAAATAGTTTCCAAAATTACCAACTTTAAAGGTGTTTGTTGACTTACATTCTAATGAATAAAATAATTAAATGATAAAAAAATACGGCTTATAGATATCCATCAACCGCAGGAAGATATCTTAAAGTTATAAATATATAAAAATAAATAACAATAGCAATATGATACATACAAATAAAATAATTAATATTCTCATATTAAGGTGAAAGTTAAGGATATCTTACAATGGCCTTCGAGTCCTTCTACGATTTCTTGATACTTCGTAATTCGCCTAGAATAAACGAAAGGAGACATTAGTAAGTATATCACGAAAAAAGTTAAAACAATACGCTTAATCATGCATAGTGAATTGATAAAAGCAATAATCTATTTATAATTGAAATTTGTTGATATTTTAAAATAAATTGTACATACCAGTATTTCGCTTAATAGTTCATCATCATCATCATCCATTGGCGGGTTGAACTCACACTTTGAGGTTGACGGTAAAGGTTCTTCTGAAGACGCTGTGTTAACTTTATTATATGACGTGCTCGGCCCGGCACTATCACTGTCAATTTTAAGTTGCGGCCTGAAAAAAGTGGAAATGAATAAGGCACCAGTAGTTCTAATACCAAAGCAGAACCCAATGTAAAAAATTCAATATGTACCTTATAGCTTTAAAAAATGAAGCTCCTCAAACTATATATATTTCCTGAAAAATTTAAATCTAAGTGAAGCGTCTACGGTAATCTATATAAATAAAAATATAAATGTTCGTTTGTTAAAAATTTTTAATCTTCCACAGTTCTTCATTGAACAAATTGAAATTTTTACACAAAGTTGTAATCAAACACGTATTTTGTAATAAAACGCGTATTTTACACGGTAAACTATATGTATTATTATTCTATATCAATCTAATCTACTTACAAAAAAATATTAAACTGAATGGATGCCGAATAAAAACATTTAGAATTCTAAATGTTATCGGCAGATCGCTGTTACGTCATGCTTGATGAAAACTCTAGAGAGAATCATTAAATTTTGATTAGAAAGATGGCTGGACCACCATCGTAAATTGCCTCACAGCATATTTGGTCCCAGAAAAAGGAAATATGAGAATGATTCTAGGATTTACATAAAGTAAATTACCTCTTTAGACATTTTTTCTAGGTTTTATCTCTGCCCACGTAAACGTACTACTATCACTATTGTATGAAAATATGAAGGCTCGAAGACTGCAACCTAAATTAGTCTTTATCTATTTCATTTTTTAATTATGACAAAGAAGAAATCTCGTGGGAGTACACGTTAACTGGGATACATGTGATTGATTAAAAATAGTTTCCAAAATTACCAACTTTAAAGGTGTTTGTTGACTTACATTCTAATGAATAAAATAATTAAATGATAAAAAAATACGGCTTATAGATATCCATCAACCGCAGGAAGATATCTTAAAGTTATAAATATATAAAAATAAATAACAATAGCAATATGATACATACAAATAAAATAATTAATATTCTCATATTAAGGTGAAAGTTAAGGATATCTTACAATGGCCTTCGAGTCCTTCTACGATTTCTTGATACTTCGTAATTCGCCTAGAATAAACGAAAGGAGACATTAGTAAGTATATCACGAAAAAAGTTAAAACAATACGCTTAATCATGCATAGTGAATTGATAAAAGCAATAATCTATTTATAATTGAAATTTGTTGATATTTTAAAATAAATTGTACATACCAGTATTTCGCTTAATAGTTCATCATCATCATCATCCATTGGCGGGTTGAACTCACACTTTGAGGTTGACGGTAAAGGTTCTTCTGAAGACGCTGTGTTAACTTTATTATATGACGTGCTCGGCCCGGCACTATCACTGTCAATTTTAAGTTGCGGCCTGAAAAAAGTGGAAATGAATAAGGCACCAGTAGTTCTAATACCAAAGCAGAACCCAATGTAAAAAATTCAATATGTACCTTATAGCTTTAAAAAATGAAGCTCCTCAAACTATATATATTTCCTGAAAAATTTAAATCTAAGTGAAGCGTCTACGGTAATCTATATAAATAAAAATATAAATGTTCGTTTGTTAAAAATTTTTAATCTTCCACAGTTCTTCATTGAACAAATTGAAATTTTTACACAAAGTTGTAATCAAACACGCGTATTTTACACGCTAAACTATATGTATTATTATTCTATATCAATCTAATCTACTTATAAAAAAATATTAAACTGAATTGAAGCCGAATAAAAACATTTAGAATTCTAAATGTTATCGGCAGATCGCTGTTACGTCATGCTTGATGAAAACTCTAGAGAGAATCATTAAATTTTGATTAGAAAGATGGCTGGACCACCATCGTAAATTGCCTCACAGCATATTTGGTTCCAGAAAAAGGAAATATGAGAATGATTCTAGGATTTACATAAAGTAAATTACCTCTTTAGACATTTTTTCTAGGTTTTATCTCTGCCCACGTAAAAGTACTACTATCACTATTGTATGAAAATATGAAGGCTCGAAGACTGCAACCTAAATTAGTCTTTATCTATTTCATTTTTTAATTATGACAAAGAAGAAATCTCGTGGGAGTACACGTTAACTGGGATACATGTGATTGATTAAAAATAGTTTCCAAAATTACCAACTTTAAAGGTGTTTGTTGACTTACATTCTAATGAATAAAATAATTAAATGATAAAAAAATACGGCTTATAGATATCCATCAACCGCAGGAAGATATCTTAAAGTTATAAATATATAAAAATAAATAACAATAGCAATATGATACATGCAAATAAAATAATTCATATTCTCATATTAAGGTGAAAGTTAAGGATATCTTACAATGGCCTTCGAGTCCATCTACGATTTCTTGATACTTCGTAATTCGCCTAGAATAAACGAAAGGAGACATTAGTAAGTATATCACGAAAAAAGTTAAAACAATACGCTTAATCAGGAATAGTGAATTGATAAAAGCAATAATCTATTTATAATTGAAATTTGATGATATTTTAAAATAAATTGTACATACCAGTATTTCGCTTAATAGTTCATCATCATCATCATCCATTGGCGGCTTGAACTCACACTTTGAGGTTGACGGTAAAGGTTCTTCTGAAGACGCTGTGTTAACTTTATTATATGACGTGCTCGGCCCGGCACTATCACTGTCAATTTTAAGTTGCGGCCTGAAAAAAGTGGAAATGAATAAGGCACCAGTAGTTCTAATACCAAAGCAGAACCCAATGTAAAAAATTCAATATGTACCTTATAGCTTTAAAAAATGAAGCTCCTCAAACTATATATATTTCCTGAAAAATTTAAATCTAAGTGAAGCGTCTACGGTAATCTATATAAATAAAAATATAAATGTTCCTTTGTTAAAAATTTTTAATCTTCCACAGTTCTTCATTGAACAAATTGAAATTTTTACACAAAGTTGTAATCAAACACGCGTATTTTACACGCTAAACTATATGTATTATTATTCTATATCAATCTAATCTACTTATAAAAAAATATTAAACTGAATTGAAGCCGAATAAAAACATTTAGAATTCTAAATGTTATCGGCAGATCGCTGTTACGTCATGCTTGATGAAAACTCTAGAGAGAATCATTAAATTTTGATTAGAAAGATGGCTGGACCACCATCGTAAATTGCCTCACAGCATATTTGGTCCCAGAAAAAGGAAATATGAGAATGATTCTAGGATTTACATAAAGTAAATTACCTCTATAGACATATTTCTAGGTTTTATCTCTGCCCACGTAAACGTACTACTATCACTATTGTATGAAAATATGAAGGCTCGACGACTGCCACCTAAGTTAGTCTTTATCTATTTCATTTTTTCATTATGACAAAGAAGAAATCTCGTGGGAGTACACGTTAACTGAGATACATGTGATTGATTAAAAATAGTTTTCAAAATTACAACTTTAAAGGTGTTTGTTGACTTACATTCTAATGAATAAAATAATTAAATGATAAAAAAATACGGCTTATAGATATCCATCAACTGCAGGAAGATATCTTAAAGTTATAAATATATAAAAATAAATAACAATAGCAATATGATACATGCAAATAAAATAATTCATATTTTCATATTAAGGTGAAAGTTAAGGATATCTTACAATGGCCTTCGAGTCCATCTACGATTTCTTGATACTTCGTAATTCGCCTGGAATAAACGAAAGGAGACATTAGTAAGTATATCACGAAAAAAGTTAAAACAATACGCTTAATCAGGAATAGTGAATTGATAAAAGCAATAATCTATTTATAATTGAAATTTGTTGATATTTTAAAATAAATTGTACATACCAGTATTTCGCTTAATAGTTCATCATCATCATCATCATCCATTGGCGGGTTGAACTCACACTTTGAGGTTGACGGTAAAGGTTCTTCTGAAGACGCTGTGTTAACTTTATTATATGACGTGCTCGGCCCGGCACTATCACTGTCAATTTTAAGTTGCGGCCTGAAAAAAGTGGAAATGAATAAGGCACCAGTAGTTCTAATACCAAAGCAGAACCCAATGTAAAAAATTCAATATGTACCTTATAGCTTTAAAAAATGAAGCTCCTCAAACTATATATATTTCCTGAAAAATTTAAATCTAAGTGAAGCGTCTACGGTAATCTATATAAATAAAAATATAAATGTTCGCTTGTTAACAATTTTTAATTTTCCACAGTTCTTCATTGAACAAATTGAAATTTTTGCACAAAGTTGTAATCAAACACGCGTATTTTACACGCTAAACTATATGTATTATTATTCTATATCAATCTAATCTACTTACAAAAAAATATTAAACTGAATGGATGCCGAATAAAAACATTTAGAATTCTAAATGTTATCGGCAGATCGCTGTTACGTCATGCTTGATGAAAACTTTAGAGAGAATCATGAAATTTTGATTAGAAAGATGACTGGACCACCATCGTAAATTGCCTCACAGCATATTTGGTCCCAGAAAAAAGAAATATGAGAATGATTCTAGGATTTACATAAAGTAAATTACCTCTTTAGACATTTTTTCTAGATTTTATCTCTGCCCACGTAAACGTACTATCACTATTGTATGAAAATATGAAGGCTCTAAGACTGCCACCTAAGTTAGTCATTATCTATTTCATTTTATCTTTATGACAAAGAAGAAATCTCGTGGGAGTACACGTTAACTGGGATACATGTGATTGATTAAAAATAGTTTCCAAAATTGCCAACTTTAAAGGTGTTTCTTGACTCACATTCTAATGAATAAAATAATTAAATGATAAAAACATACGGCCTACAGATATCCATCAACTGCAGGAAGATATCTTAAAGATATAAATAAATAAAAATAAATAACAATGGCAATATGATACATGCAAATAAAATAATTCATATTCTCATTTTAAGGTTAAAGTTAAGGATATCTTACAATGGCCTTCGAGTCCTTCTACGATTTCTTGATACATCGTAATTCGTCTAGAAAAAACGAAAGGAGACATTAGTAAGTATTTTACGAAAAAAGTTAAAACAATACGCATAATCAGGCATAGTGAATTGATAAAAGGAACAATCTATTTATAATTGAAATGTGTTGGTATGAAACATTTGTTGATATTTTAAAATAAATTGTACATACCAGTATTTCGCTTAATAGTTCATCATCATCATCCATTGGCGGGTTGATCTCACACTTCGAGGTAGACGGTAAAGGTTCTTCTGAAGACGCTGTGTTAACTTTATTATATGACGTGCTCGGCCCGGCACAATCACTGTCTATCTTAAGCGGTGGACTGTAAAAATCTGAAATTAATGAATTGAATAAGGCAGCCCTAGTTCTAATAAAATAGGAGGAACTAATATCAAAAAACCAATAATATGTACCTTAAGGCTTTTAACCTTAAAGAAAATGTAGCTCCTCAAACTTTATATACTTCCTACCAAAATTTAAATCTATCTGAAGCATCTATGGTAATCTATATAAATAGAAATATAAATGTTGGTTTGTTAAAATTTTTTAATATTTTAAAGTTCTTTATTGAAACCATTAAAATTTTTACACAACGTTGTATTCGAACACGCGTATTTTACACACTACACTATATGTATTATGACTCCACATCAATCTTTCTGACTTATAAAAAAATATTGATCTGTACTGAAGCCAAATAAAAGTATAACGAATTCTAAATGTTATCGGCCGATGACTCTTACGTCATGCTTGATGAAAGCTCTAGAGAGTATCATCAAATTTTGATTAGAAAGGTGGCTGAAACACAATCGTAACTTGCCTCACGGCATATTTGGTCCCAGAAAAAGGAAATATGTGAATGATTCTAGGATTTACATAAAGTAAATTACCTCTTTAGGCATTTTTTCTAGATTTTATCTCTGCTCACGTAAACGTACTACTATCACTATTGTATGAAAATATGAAGGTTTGAAGACTGCCACCTAAGTTAGTCTTTATCTATTTCATTTTATCATTATGACAAAAAGAAATCTCGTGGGAGTACACGTTAACTGGGATACATGTGATTGATTAAACATAGTTTGCAAAATTTCCAAGCATTAAACGCTGTTTGTTGACTTACTTTCTAATAAGTCTTTTTTTGAAAAATACTAATAAGAAAAATAGACAAATGATAAGACTATACAGGTAAAAACCTCTATTATTCGGAGGAAAATGTTTTAATGATACATTTTAAAAAATAACAATGGCAATATGATGCATGCAAATAAAATAATTCATATTCTTATTTTAAGGTGAAAGTTAAGGATATCTTACAATGGCCTTCGAGTCCTTCTATGATTTCTTGATACATCGTAATTCGTCTAGAAAAAACGAAAGGACACATTAGTAAGTATTTCACGAAAAAAGTTAAAACAATACGCTTAATTAGGCATAGTGAATTGATAAAAGCAACAATCTATTTATAATTGAAATGTGTTGGTATGAAACATTTTTTGATATTCTCAAATAAATTGTACTTGCCATTATTGCGTTTAGCAGATCATCTTCTTCCATTGGTAGGTTGTAACCATATTTTGATGTAGACGGTATAGGTTCTTTTGGTGACCCAATATTATTTCTATTATATGACGTGCTTGGTCCGGCACAGTCACTGTTTATTTGGAGTTGGGTCCTGAAAAAAGTGGAAATTAATAAGGCACCAGTAGTTCTAATACCAAAGCTGTAACCAATGTAAAAGATTCAATAATGCGCACCTCAAAATTTTATCCTCGAAATGTAGCTTCTCAAAATTTACATACTTTTTAAAGAAATGCAAATCTTTTTGAAGTATCTATGGTAATAATTAATAAATAATAAATTAAAATTATATTTTTTAATGTGTGGAATAATATAAAAACAAAATGACAAAATTTTGATTTAATGGAAGCGTTAAAAGAATCGATAGTTGCGATTAATGGAAGCAATGAATATTATCTTCTGTAATGAGCAGGATAAGTTCTTTAAAAGTATACCCGCTCTATTCATAATAGGCAGCAATATGGTTTGGGCTCAAGTCACACGGAGACCAATAATCGCTTTCTCTTAATAGCACAACATGATAATAACCTTGTTCATTGAAACATTTGGCTTCCAGGTTTAGTAAAAAATATCTACCTAAAATAGAAATCCGCAATATGCGTATCGGATTGTACTTCTAAACTCGTCCTTGCTAATAAATTAATACATATTCTCATTTTAAGGTGAATGTTGAGGATAACTTACGATGATCTGCTAAACTGCGGGGGTTTCACATCCAGATTATTGTCTTTATCTTGTAATACTTCGCAGTTTGCCTAGAATAAAAAATGAAACGAGATATTAGGAAGTACTTACAATTTAAGAAGTTAAGTATTAAGGGTTCGTTAAGCGTCAAATGGGGCTAAATTAGAGTGATGTTTAATTGCTTTTATTGATTCGTACAAAGAAAAGGATTGGTCCGAAAATTGGCAAGAGGGATTGTTTTAGTCCTTTCTGTTGTCAAAATTAATTTTATTTTGAAAGAAACTGGGTGCTAAATTTTTATCCTCGAAATGTAGCTAAATTGATAAAATCCATGAACCCGTCACCCTGAACTAGCTGAATATTAGCATTCCTACAATGTTATATATATTGTAACGAAGTTGACCTGAGCCAGAGAAGAAGGGCCTAGATTGTTCTGGGAGTTGGCTGACCGAAGTCTATAACGGTCCACCATTGTGTAAACAAAAAGACCGGGCTTTACCTGAGCCGGAGAAGAAAGGGATAGATTGTTTAGGGAGTTTAGTGATCGAAGGCTATAACGGTCCACCACTGTGTAAAAGCAAGCCAATGGGGCGGCCCCAGTTGGGGTGGAGGCAGTATGTGTTTTCCCAGCCAATGAGTGGCACGTGGGAGTGAGACAGACGGAGTTAAAGTGGGGCAGTCTCAGTTGGAGTGGGGGAATCGCAGTTGGAGTGCGGCAGACAGAGTTGCTGTGAGTTTGGAGAGACACATTTCGAGAGAGTCAGTGTTGCGGAGTGCTTCAGAGTTAGCCAGTTAGGCGGTTAGTCAGTTAGTGAATAGAGCTTTGTTTGCGCAGCTGAGACTTGTGCAATTCAGTGTAGTGCGGACCAGTAGTCAGTCGTGGAACAGTTTTGTGGTGTTACGTAGTGAGTAAGTAACAGTAAAGTGTTGTGACTGTTGTAAATGGTAACTGTAATGAATAGCGGTAGTTGCTAGTAAATGTTAATGTGCTAATAAATCAAATCACTACTTATAAGTTTAGCGAGTTTTATTATTTATCAAACCCACATATTAATAACTGGTGGCAGTCATTAGTTGTGTAAGTAAAGTTTTTAAATAGTAAAAGGACAAAAACTTTACAATATGTAATACATAATTAGATAAAAAAAAAGCATATTTTTTGAGTAGGCGCTTGTTTGAACTAAACTAATTATTTGATTATAAAACTTCTTTACAAATACTCAAAGAGATTATAATTAATTATAATCTAGAAATTACTGTTACAAGTGGTTATTTATTTATAATTAGCTATGTTTAATTTGTGTTCTTGTATTCTTCAGTAGCGAAAAATTTCGTAATTTAAATATTATGGGTTAAGTATTTCGTTTGTCAAAGAAATAAAAAGTAGAAAAATGAAAAATGCAATCATCCATTTTATTACGGGCCAAGTGGGTGTGGTGAGTAGGTGTGGATTAATAAACTATTCTCGCTTCTGATTGGCTCTCCAACCAATCTACTTTTTACACTTCCACTCTTCAATGTGATTGGCCAATTCATTATAGGTAATTATTGTATTTCTATGAAAAACGAAAGTTTAATTTTTTTTTACTAATTTTTTTTTCACAGATATCATATTACGCAATAAATAATATTTACTGAATCAATTCACTACAGTTCACTTTTATAAACTTATAACTTCAAAGTTTACAATCAAGACTACTCGTTTTTTATACAGTCATAAAATGTTCTGGAACCGTTAGAAGCTTACAGTATATGCTAGGCAAAAAAAAACGTTGCTTTACTAAAAGTAGGATGTTCCACATCATTCTAGATCGTTTCAGACTTTATTCACTAGCTCTTCTAGTGGCTTCCTAGTAAACTAGAGGATTCTATCTTCTCTCAAGAGATGGCTCTAAAGTCGTTTTGTTACAGTTAGAATAACTATTTTTAAAATATATGCTTCAACCCCAAGTTTCGCTTTGCGGATTTCAATAAAATTAATTGTTGTTAGTTTCTCAAACGGGTATAGGGGCGAAGTTCCCTATTTTAAAACGAAACGTAGGCGAGTGGTTTGTGGGGGAAAAAATCAAAGGTGTGGAGGCGAAGCCCCCCCCCAAATGAAATAAAATGATCAAGATTGGAGTGATTGTTAATAATTGTGGTAATAGAATCCGCCATATTGATATATACATTGTAAACAGTGCCAGTAAAAAATGTTTTACATTTGTTTAATTAAATTTTGCGGTTGACATGGTAACAGTTAAACATAATCATTCCAATATTAGGCCACATAGTAGGGGGTCATTTGTTAAAATTTGCCCAAATATTTTGGCCAGCATAAGGGTGTGTAACTAATAAATTCTAAACAATATTAATGAAAATTTAATGCAGTAAAATCACTTAAATTATATTATTTAAATTTGAATATAACACTTGAGCTTTTTCAAATGTTTTTAAATGGCTTAACTTTCGAGCTGAAGTATGAATGAAATGTTAGGTACTCGCTGATTTGTGTATCTTTCGTCGTTTAATCAACCCTTATACTTAACTTTTTTTAACTGTAAGTTTTTATTAGAGATTTTTGTATCTTTTAGACAGATTTCTTTTTAGTTCCTTGATTTGAACAACTTTAAATATATCTAATAAATAAATATTAGGGTATCTAAAATAATTAAATATCCTATCGGCTGATATCTGCTGGGAACAAGGAATACAAAGTTTTTATTAACGCCTTGAAGTTTTGGACGCCCATGCACCTAAACATTTGACATCAAAGTCATAGATTTCCTAAACATGTGAATCCAATTAAATGTTTATTTTTATACTTTCCAATGAATGTAATAGTTAAGTATTTCTACAATAATCGAAATTGCCATTTTTTAGAAAATTCCAAACCTTTAAAAGTCTATTCTGTATTTATTTATTGTTTTATAGCACACTGTACTTTAAACAAGGAGTTGGCCCGATTAACATTTATTAATATATAATAATTTTAATAAAACAAAAGTTCGTGCTAAGTTATACAAACAAGAGAAATTAAAAATAATAATAATAATGAAAAGATATCCATCAAAGGTAACAAACAGAATAGAACTTTGAATAAACTTAAATATTAAACTGAACTTCAGACATAAATATATAATTCAAACTTAAAAAAATAAGAATGCATCGTAAAACTAAAAGAATTTAATATTTAAAAATATTTATAAGTAATAATTAAACTACCAATCATTTAAAATAAAACTTCTGCATCTTATTTATTGCCTTACATACAAAATTAAATATTTGATCAATATTATTGACTGAAGTAATTGTTAATAACTGTTGGTAGTAATCATGAAAAGATCTTTCAGTATCATTACTTCCTGGGAGAATGGTTCTAAAAGAATTCAATGTTGGACATTCAAACAAAAAATGCATTAAAGAGTCGGGCTTCATCATACTACAAATTATACAAATATTGTTGCTATCAAATTCAAATTTACTGTTGTTAAAATATAAAATAAATTTTGCTAAATTGGCCAAACGTAATTGAATTATTATTCTTATTTTTTTTAATGTTACAGTTAAATTTTAAATCCTAGAGTGCTTAGATTTCTATACACACAATTATATTTAGAATTAAATACTGATTCAATATCTTTACTTAAATAGTTATTGGTTAATCTGGAGATTATATTTTTTAATTCGATTTTAAGATAAATTGGATCTCTAGATAAAGACTTGTCTGGGTAGCCAATAGATTGTAACTCGTGTTTTAACTGAGAAACCCAGTTATAGGTAAGATTGCCGCCTTTGAAATCAATTTTGTAAAGTAAGTTAAGGAGAATTAGGGGTAGTCTATAGGAAGGCATATTCAGAATTTTTATAAACAACTTTAGCATAGCTTTAATAATATTTACTTTTAAAGGTTTAACCCCACACTCGAGACGGACAAGATAGTTAGGACAGATTCTTGGCAGATTATAAATCCATTTCAAAAAACTGAAAGTTGAACTGGTTCGATATCATTAGCGTACCTATAAGCCTCTGTCTATTCTGTAAAGTTGCATGTCTGGTGTACAAATGTTATTAACATGTGGAATAAGCAATAGTTCAATTATTCTTGTGAAATCAAAGTGTTTCAATTTGAATACATATTTGAAGTGGAAAGGCTTTTAAGCTAAGTTTTAAAGAGGGAATATACAAAATTCTCAAATGTTGTAGTTTTCTTCACAGTCAATACTCTAAAATAAATTGTAAATACACTACAATGCGTTTACCAGTCCAGTATTTTCTTCCATTGCCTGTATGAATTGAGATCCAGTAGTATTAGAATTCTTAGTGTTGTCTTCTTCATCTGGCGATTCATTACTACATATACTGGATGACTTGCTTGGCCCATCGCTGTTTTTATCCATGATTTTTCTAGGCAACCAGAAAATGCTGACATTAATGAAATGAATAAAGTAGAACAAGTTTGAACAGCAAAGCAACAATGTCAAAAACAAAATAAAATATTTATACTTAACTATTTACCTTCAAAAAGTTGATTCTCAAAAATTTTAAAATGATACTAAAGGTTTCTACGGTTGCTATAGGAATAAATAATTTATAAAAATATAAAGCATTATTTTATATTAAATCCAAAGAACATAATTTTTGGCACAATTTTATGTAATTTCGTATAGAATTCTAGATGATACAAGAAATGTCTGCGTTATTTACCAGCTGTATATAGCACAAAATGATTTTTTTTTTTTTTAAATTTAGATTGTTATGAATGATGAGTCTAAACGATTTTTAATGATGATCGATTAATATTATTGTTGTACAGTAGGTTTAGGTTAATGATGTGATAAATTACTAATTACTAAATTTATTAATTTAATAAAATAATTAATTTTTTACAGCAAGTCTTTTTACATTTTATTCTTGTCTCAAATTTTGAAATTTCTTTGCTCTATCTCTACATAGAATGGCCCCCGAGGTAATTCTTTATTTCTATCATTTAACCTATTACTAATTGAAATTTCATTTTTGAGAATTGTTTCGTTTTCCAATAATTATTGCAACAATTTTGATTAATTTTAAATGACTGTAGCAATTTTTTAGAATGTTTATTACAGGCCGTAGTTCACCTGCAATGAAGATAACCAAATGGGGTTGAATGATCACTTAGTGAAATATTTTATGTAGCTACAAAGTTGTGCACTTCATCGATAGAATAATTTTAAGTTCTATTGCCTGCCTAATAAAAAACGAAAACTGCAATAGAGTTGCCGTCCCCTAAAAACAATTTTCTTGTGAAAATGTATCTAATAAAATAGGAAGGTATTTGTACGTGAATAGCAAAATGGAACTGTAATTTCAGTACTTCATTTTGAAATTTGAACGATATGCAAAACCTCTAAAATTTAACCTTCTATATCTCAATAACTAGTTTGACTGAAAAATTGCTATTTATACGAGCTATAGAGCAAACATTTCTCTACAATTTGGTAAAGAATTCATTAGAATCGTTGCAATAATAAGGGAGATACAGAGGTTTGAAATTTGAACTAGTATGTGCCAAACCTCTAAAATTTAACCTTCTGTATTTCAATAAATAGTAGTATTAAGACATTGCTATTCAATCCAGTTATAGAGCAAACTTTTCTCTATAATTTGGTAAAGAATTCATTAGAATAGTTGTAATAATAAGGGAGATATAGAGGTTTGAAATTTGAACTAGTATGTGCAAAACCTACAATTCAGTAAAGAATTCATTAGAATCGTTGCTGTAATAAGGGAGGTTTGAAATTTGAACTAGTATGTGCAAAACCTTTAAAATTTAACCTTCTATATTTCAATAAAAAGTAGTATTAAAACATTGCTATTTAATACAGTTATAGAGCAAAGTATTCTCTACTATTCAGTAAAGAATTCATTAGAATCGTTGCTGTAATAAGGGAGCTACAGAGGTCTGAAATTTGAACTAGTATGTGCAAAACCTTTAAAATTTAACCTTCTATATTTCAATAAGTAGTAGCAATTAAACATTGCTATTTAATACAGTTATAGAGCAAAGTATTCTCTACTATTCAGTAAAGAATTCATTAGAATCGTTGCTGTAATAAGGGAGATACAGAGGTTTGAAATTTGAACTAGTATGTGCAAAACCTTTAAAATTTAACCTTCTATATTTCAATAAAAAGTAGTATTAAAACATTGCTATTTAATACAGTTATAGAGCAAAGTATTCTCTACAATTCAGTAAAGAATTCATTAGAATCGTTGCTGTAATAGCCTGCCTGAAAAATTAAATAAAAGCTTGGCCACAGAGAATGGTAGAGGAAAATTCCCCAGGTAAGTTGGCGTGTGAGGATGTAGGAGAAAAACCAATGATTGGAAGAAAGGCAGTTCTTACTGGAGAGAACCGAGATTGGTATTTACGACTAAGCTTTGCTCCAAAAAATGCACAAAATCAACCATCTGCTTGAGACTCATTCACCCTACAAAATCATTCACCCAACTTTGCCATTTTTATTTTTAACATTTATTGCCATAATTTGTCACCAAAAAATTATTTCAATGAGAGAGGCAGTTTTTCTTTTTTATTATTATTTTATTTTGTCCGAGTGCTTTACAATTTGATGAATTTATTGATGATGATGTCATTAGTCATTTTAGCGCGGATGTCACATAAAAATCGTCACGAGTGTGATAATATGTTGTTATCGAGGTATAGTGTGTGAATGGGGTCGGATAATTCGAATTCATTGGGTTTTGGTTTGGATTTCTTATCAGCTAGCATAGATCTTGATCATTTTGTAGGATATAGAACATGGTGCTGTCAGTCAGAGACCGGGCATCATGACTGGAACTAGTCCAGAGGGGGGGGGGCTTTCCCTCGGCCATGCCTGGGCTGGACGATTTGTGCCCTTAACTGCACTCTAACCCCTCCGAAAATGCGCTTTTATCTAAAAGCTTGTCACAAAGTTATTGAAGGAATCTTGTATACCCTTCCCCGTTGTTGGCCAGTCTAACCCTGGTAAGATAACCATCAGTAATCAAGTTTTAAAAGAGGGACAGCGCCTAACACCCCATCGTTACTGGGAACGCGCGTGAACATGCTATACAAAATGAGTATATTGCATACCACCTCTTCCTTCTCATATTATAAACCCCCCTACAGATAAAGGGGTTATAACCTTTACATTTTATAACAAGTAACAAGGAAGGTTACAAAAAGCAATGAGAGAAGATTCCTAGCCACATTAGATTACAATGTATACACACTCGAATGAACCGTAATGACTAATGCAATCTAAATTTTAATATTATTCTAAAACTGATCTTTTATCAGGACTCCAGTCAATTTTAATAAAGAAATAACTACACCCTCATTCGCCAATAACCTCTATTAGGCAAACTTATTTAGAATAACAATTTTAGCTAGTTTAATTTCTGTAAGAAAACTGTAGCATCTTCTTTGGTTATCATTTTCTTTTTCGGGAAAACTATGTAGAACCAAACTTGTTAATAGCAACATTTACTACAATTTATACTACAAATACAGGGTGAACCAGTAAGTAATGTCCATAGGCCTACTGTGTGTAGTACATCTAAAGTGGAGTTCAATGACGTATTGGCCAACTTCATATTTTCTACTGTTCATGAGTAACGTCACTTTAATTTTTTTTTCCTAAAAACATTACTTTTTTGTAATAAAAATGTTATTACTCAGAAAGTTTTAGTCCGAATTCTATTCTGATGAAACGGTTAGAAAGACAGATAAATTTTCTAAAAATTGGCACCATTTTGAAGCATAAGTTATTCTCCAAACAGCCTCAATCTTCCTCCGAATACTGGGAAAAATAAAAGTAATCGAAATTTTTAAGAAAACTCATTAGGCCCTTATGTGATCATTATCAGACCTGTGTTGGCACTTTTTATAAAAGTTTCCTTATCTAATGGGCTTTCTAACAGTATCTCATTTTCCAGGATTCCTTTTATCTTCGTACGAGAAATTACGTTTGTTTTTACAAGAAAACGTGTTCACGTGCACTCAACAGTGTTAGTTTAGCAAGTTGTTTAATTCATTGAAAACTCTTTTAGATGGACTAGTAGTGAATTTTTAAAGTAGATTGTCTTAAAATAAGGAAGTCAAAGGTTACACTTTAAACATTTACTTCTGATTTTACTGAAATATTTGACAAAATGTTAGGAATATCCTTCAAATTTTAGTTTTAGTTAAAGGTAAGATTTCTGTCATACACTAATAATGTAATAACTATACATTATATTATCTACAGTAATTACTTCAATTAGAACTAATTTTCATTTTTCACCTTATCATATCTTGCACGCCCAAAAATAAAAATAAACACTACTTGACTAAGAAAGCAGTGATTTGCTTGTCCAGAATTAACGAACGATTTTTTTTGACCTGAAAGTAACAGACCATTTAAATTTATAAAGTATTTCAGTTCAAAATAACAGTGCGATTAAAACGTGCTTCATTTCTCCGACAATTTACGGAGATAGCCGAAAGGCCTAGCCTTTGGACCCTTCACTACTATCAAGCAGTTATCAACAACTTCAGTAGAGAACTGCGCATGCGCGGGAGGCTGTGATAAGTGCCAGTATTGTTGATAATTGTTGATAATTCAGTCTTCACTAATTTAATTTTTTTTTTTTTTTTTTTTTTAACAAAGCTTCATTCAAATATAGAAATTTGTAAAAGATTAACAAAAAAATAAATTTTTGCATATTATGAAAAAATATTTTGAGTAGCCTGAAGCCACTGGCTATACAACATTCAGTTTTGCCTGGTTCTCCTTCAGAATCGTCTCCATACATGACTGTTCTCGGTTTTTCTTCTACAAACACTTATTCCGAATTTCCAGTGATCGTCCTCTACATCAACAAACCTTCTCAGTCACGGTCTCCTTCTAAATCATCGTCCTCTTGGCCAACCTTGGTCACATCATCTCTTTAGGCATCTTTAGGTGTCCCAGGCATTCTCTGCACGTGCCACTGTAGGTACATAACTGCAGTTACGTTGTACTTGTCGTATTTCAATATATAACTATATTTTTGATGAATTATTGAAGCCCAAAATTTGGGGGGATCCTGTTTTAGTACTAATCTTGTTGAGCATTAAGCTTATTTGCAGAACCCAAATTGTGGCAGCTAAATTTGGGTTTTGTAATATTTCGGGATAGGATTATTCATTTTTAAGTTCTTATTATAAAAAAATAAATATACATATATAAGTAGCAATTTTAAGTCTATTAAGGCTGGTCTACGCAATAGATGTTAGTTGAACTAATATTACTCGTTGCACTAATAGTCCGAACTATGATACTAAGGGAAATATTTCTCAAACTAAGAGGCCACGCGGCCTTTGTTAAGTGGCTAATGTCGGAGAATTAAGTCCCTCGATAAGTACTGTACACAGTAATAAATAGAGGGGTCGGTACTTTACTAATACTTACGTAAGTATATTTTTTAAAGTTGCCTATTTTTTATACGGTCTTAGACTGAATAAGAATGTAACTTTTTTTTTCTTCTACTTTTTTGTAGCCGATTTTTTTTTATTGTTATATGGGTGGAGGATAGTGGAGATGAACTTTGTACTGACCTGTGGACGCTTTAGAGGCATGCTTATAGGTGGGTAGGGCTGTTTAGTTGGGTTGGGGTCTGCACATTGCACTACAGACCTTTCAAGAGCTTTAGATCTATAGACCTATTTACTGGGAACAAGTAAGACTCTATAGCATCCTTCTTTATGTTAGGATATCTCTATGTTAAGATAAATTTAAGAATCTCTACAGCACCCTTCTCTATTTTAGGATATCTGAAAAATCTCAGAATCTCTACAGCACCCATTTCTACGTTACGATATCTGAGAAATCTCAGAATCTGTACAGCACCCTTCTCTATGTTAAGATACCTGAGAAATCTCAGATTCTCTACAGCAACCTTCTCTGTGTTAAGATATTTGAAAAATCTCAGATTCTCTACAGCACCCTTCTCTAAGTTAGGATATCTGCGCAATCTTAGAATCTCTACAGCACCCTTCTCTATGTTAGGATATCTGCGCAATCTCAGAATCTCTACAGCACCCTTCTCTATGTTAGGATATCTGCGCAATCTCAGAATCTCTACAGCACCCTTCTCTATGTTAGGATATCTGCGCAATCTCAGAATCTCTACAGCACCCTTCTCTATGTTAGGATATCTGCGCAATCTCAGAATCTCTACAGCACCCTCCTCTATGTTAGAATATCTGAGAAATTTCAGAATCTCTACAGCACCCTTTTCTATGTTAGGATACCTGAGAAATCTCAGATTCTCTACAGCACCCTTCTCTATGTTAGGATATCTGAGAAATCTCAGATTCTCTACAGCACCCTTCTCTGTGTTAAGATATCTGAAAAATCTCAGATTCTCTACAGCACCCTTCTCTATGTTAGGATATCTGCGCAATCTCAGAATCTCTACAGCACCCTTCTCTGTGTTAGGATATCTGCGCAATCTCAGAATCTCTACAGCACCCTTCTCTATGTTAGGATATCTGAGAAATCTCAGAATCAGGCAATTTACTCTAAAGAATATATTGTATCTTTTTCCAACATCTGTTCTAAAGCAAATAATGAGTTTTCCTTGAATGAAGCATCGCAGTCCGTCTGGAGCAGTGGCGTTTCATGAATATTGGAAACAAACATATATAATTTACAAAAATGTTTGCTACCAATGTTTTATTTATTTTATCTCTTTTACTGTTTATTTCAAATTAATGCCATTCACGCTTAAGCAAAAACATTCGTGGAATATGGATGGTTTTATTACAAAATGAAATTAAACAAAATGTAAATTAACACTAGAAGTTACAGTGAAAATGGAGCACTAAAAAAGTTACAAACTATTTTCTTAGAAAATTTGTATATTATAACTTTTATTTGGGAATTCAGCCTGAATAATGGGAAAAATTATTGGGAGAAACAGTTAATTAATGGAATGGTTGCATCTTCATTTTTGGTGTGGAAGACAATAATGTTTTTTTGTTATTCCTTATTTACCCCCCCCCCAATCTAAATTTGCTTCTAGGTACTCCAAATGGTAAAAAATGTATAATGAAGCTGCTTTTTATTTTAATTAGTCCATTGTCATCAGTACAAGTGCGAAGGATGTGAACTGCGAGTCAAAAAATAGAATAAAATAATTACATCACCCTTTATAGTAAGTGGTAAATGATTGAAATGATGGAAAGATAACAAATTTTAACCTTTTTCAGAGAGCATGAGTGTTCTTGAAATAAATAATAATTTTTTATACGTTTTCTGAGCAATGTCCTGATCCTTTAATTTTATAAGTTATTCTAATTTTTCCTCGACTCAGGATTTTGAAGAAGCGCTAGTGGTATATATTGATTCCGCTGCCTCCTTAACTTATTTCTCATCTAATTATTTCTATTGTATATAAAATACTTTACAAATTATTTTAATTATTTTTTGCTCCTTAAGTATTCCTTGAATTATCAAATCATGCAATAAAAAATTTGTATTTTAAAACACTCCTAACATAAAGATGATTGCTAAATCTTTTGTTTTTTATTTCTACTTTTAAGTTGAGCTAGAATTAAAACAAAACACTTGAAACATTGTTATTTTATTAAAAAAAATTGAATAGAAAACTAGGGATGTTGTTCAATATAATTTGGCTATATTGAAACTGTCCGGTAGGACAGTTGTATAAGGGGTGATCGTCAAAAACTGCACGAAAAAGCGTAACGTTGAAAAACACCCAACTTTGACAATTTTTTTCTCTTTTTCTATAAAAGATAAAATTCCCAAATTTTCTTTAAAATATAGGGCAAACCCTCCTTTATAACTGTAATTTTTTTTTGCAACAACCCAGATCTGATAGATTTTGAGAAAAAAGTTGCTGAAAATGAGCAAAAACGTTTTTTTCAAAAATTGGTCTTGTTCTTGTTCTTGTTGTGCTGATTTGTGTACCCTTTGGCGTTTAATCAACCCTTATACTTAACTTTTAAAACTGTAAGTTTTTGTTTTAAGTTAATTTGAATCTTCTTCTTGTAGCTCTACAGCCCGGTGTGGGCCTTGGCTTCTCTAATGATGTTACACCAGATATTCCTATTTCTCGTTTTTCCTCTCCAGACATCTTCTCCAACGGTCTTTTAGTTCTTCCTCAACCTCCTGGAGCCTATGTGGTCTTCCAACTCTTTTTTTTTTTTGCGAAACAGGGTACCAAACAGTAATCAGCGCGGCATTCTGTTTTCAGCCAATTCTTTCCACGTGACCTAGCCACTCCATTCGTCGGACTCTTATGAAGTGCGTTACGCAGACATCTTTATACCAACTCATAGAGCTTCACAGTTCTCTCGAATTCTTCAACTATCAGTTTCATTCTCATAAATCGGACCGAATATTTTCCTTAATATCTTTCGTTCGTATATCATGAGACTGTTGCCTAAGCAGTAGTAAGGGTCCAACTTTTGGCGCCATACTTCATGACTGGTCGTGATCAGGGTTTTGTATAACCTTACCTTAGTGGTCCTCAACAAGTTTGAAGTTTTAAATAAATTGTAATTCGCAAATTATGCCCGGTTATCCGACTGTTTACCTCACCTGAAAGTTTATTTGAATAAAGTTATGGCCTAATTTTCAGGCGGGGCTTAACGTCCAACTACCAATTAGGTGACGTAGCCGGAGGCAGAAGCACTTACTATTTAAATACAAGATTAGAAGGCTATCTGTGGACTACGAAAAATATAAAAAGGACGTGTTGGACAGTGGCGGATAAACTCAATGCATCCTAGCCAACTTTTCTTAAGTAGTCCAAGCACAAGTACTAATGCAATTGGTGCACAATTGGCCGGCTGTTACGTTCTGTTAGCAGGCCATATCCACACTATGCAAGAAGTAAATACTTGGATGTAGAATATTGTCACATGAATTTGATCCAAAGAGGCTGCCCGAAATTACTGGGACATCTGGCTGCTAATCGTTGATGGATCGTGGACACTTTACAGCTGGCCAATCGTTATTAGTTGATCATGATCAGTAGGAAGTGAAGAGGAGCTCAATTCTTGGTGAAAATAGCACAGGATATCATAACTTCCTTTCTGACCATAGTAGGTAAATACAGTATCATTATTTTGAGTAGACGAACCGTACAGCACGAAATGATTACCGCTTTACAAACCTTGTAAGTGTAACCCTTAATTTTATACTGTTGTAACGAACTCGGGGGTAAATTAGGGGTGCTGTAAACCTCCCCGCTTTGATTACTGCAGAGGGTGCTTCTGACAGCGAGTGCTTATTTGTTCAATGTAAAACCCTTGTAATACATGGTCAGACGTTCTACAGTTCTATGTTAATTGTTTAATCATACCTCTAAAGTACTTCGTGAAAGCATTATGTACAGATCTACAAAATGCTATTAGGAGAAATGTGCATGCCTCAAATTTTTCCCAAGTAAAAAACTTACTTATTTCCTACTCATCAAGGAGATGTAATGTCTCTAGTGTCCCAAATAATTATAACGACTAAATGTACCAATTACTTACTGACGTGGTTTTATGTGTCCTGATTGGTCGAATTTGATCATGACTCTAAGGGCCTCAATCAATTACAATTTACAGATCTACCACTAACTAAAGGCAGCTAAGAGTGTCTCTGAAGGTTACATGAGGACAATCTACAGTGCCGGAGCTTCATTTTGGGGATTCATGACGTTCAAAAGCGACCTACTCAAATTTAAATAGTTCACTCTTATTTTAATTTAAAGGGAAACAATCGTGTATTATCACGATTAACATCAGAGGTCATTGGCGCTAAGCTTTTTCCAGTGCACTGCCGGCCTCCGGACAGTTTTCCCTCGTTACAGACAACACTGTCCAACACGGATCAGTGAGGTATATGTTAAGAAGTTATGAAATGTACTTATTAAAAAAAAGAATCAAAAATTTCTAGTGTCATCCACACACGACAATCTCTATACAGGGTGACCAAAGTTATATGTTCCACCCCCCTTTTTTTTTGGCGAGAAATTTCGAAAAAATAAAAAACACGTATTTAATCATTTTTAGTCTAGTTTATTTTTAGTGATTGACCCATTTTTTTAAACCCCTGTATCTCGAGATACAGCATCCAACTTTGTTTTTTCAAATGGAACGTTATAGTTTTTTTTTTTGCATATTTTTATAGTATTTGAGCTCCTAAAAACAACAAAAAAAAATTTTTTTTGAAATCGATTAGGTTTTTCAAAAGTTATGGTAATTTAAAATATGAAAAACAAAGTTCAATTTATTGTCAGAATTACGTTATTTTTTTAAAAGAATCTGTTCAAACTGGGCACAATTAACGGATAGGCAAGCCAAAACTCTGGACTCCCACGCTTTGTGTGTAGCAGCACTTATGGTGGCGAAGTCAAGATCCAGGCAGGATAGAGTTATTCGACATTCAGGTTGTTTTTTCTACAAACGTTTGGTTTTTCTAACAAATAAAAAGTAGTCATACGCGGGATTCGAACTAGTGATCTCCTACACACAAAGCCAAGCTCTTGACCACTAGACCAACCTATCTGTAACAACTTATAAATTAATTTGTATAGTAATTTTATATATAAGTACTGAGAATAACTAAAGTTGCCTTTAAACTGTTAACAGTCTTTACAAATTACTCAGTATCTACCACCTAATATATTTATTAACAGCGAAGGCTTTTATCAAAGAGTTACAAGAGAGTAGGGTTGAGGTATAGAATTTGTAACCCCCTTAAATACTATCCCTCCTACATCGCTTATTGAGTTAGCTATACACAATTGCTTGTATCCCTCCTCAATTACAAAAGCAACCGTATATTATACTTACAATATCATTTTCAACACCTCCGTCTCCGCTATGAGACTAACTGACTGTATCCATTTACTGTACATTAAACCAAATTATTGGCGATCTCAATTCAATTAGTTAAATAATAGTTTAGGGGCGAACTTTGACTACTAAATAGTAACGTAATAGTAATTATTACTTTCTCTTAACCCTAGTAAGTGGAAGTATGGCGATTATACGGATTTTGTTTTATTTTTAATTTTCTTAGGAACCGGTTCAAGTGATATCTAGGAACCGATTCTTTATTTTCTAAGAGTAAGAACAAATCACTTACCTAGCCTCACTTAGCATTAAAAATACCATTTTTTTTCACGCAGCATGTCATTAAACTATAAAATCTTATTACAAAAAATAACGCTTTTAGAACCACCGAAATTTGTTTTGACAAGAAATGATTGACAGGGCACTATAATTTCCAATTTTAGTCAAAAATGTTTAATAACATTATAGTGGGAAAACATGACTTCAAACCAAGTTGCTGGTTGGTGGTACACGCAAAATAATCAAAAATGGTGGACATAAAAAATAAATCATAAAAATATCACAAAAACGTTTTTTCCTATAATTCATAAAAAATATTTTAATTAATAATATTATACAGTAAAGTTGTTAATATTGTACAGTAATAAGGTTAGTCTGTTCCAAGATATACGAGAAACTATACGAGGGTCGTTTGAAAAGTACGTGCAAAAATAAAAACTACTTAATTTTTTGGGGTAAACCTTTTTTATTTTTCAACATAGTCTCCTTTTAGGCTTATACACTTCGTCCAACGCTGCTCTAGTTTGTTGATCCCTTCCGAATAATAGGATTTGTCCAAGTCTGAAAAATAGCCATTCGTTTCTGCAATCACCTCCTCGTTTGAATAAAATCTTTTTCCCGCCAGCCATTTCTTCATATTGGGGAACAAATAGTAGTCCGAGGGAGCCAAGTCTGGAGAATAAGGGGGATGTGAAACGAGTTGGAACCCTATTTCCATTAATTTTGAGACCACAACTGCTGAGGTGTGAGCTGGTGCGTTGTCGTGATGGAAAAAGACTTTTTTGTGGGCCAATCGTGGGCGTTTTTCTTGCAGCTCGGTTTTCAAACGGTCCAATAACGATGAATAATATGCACCTGTAATAGTTTTACCCTTTTCCAGATAGTCGATCAGGATTATTCCTTGCGAATCCCAAAAGACAGTCGCCATAATCTTTCCGGCCGAAGGAACGGTCTTCGCCTTTTTTGGCGCAGATTCCCCCTTGGTAACCCATTCTTTAGATTGTTCTTTGGTCTCAGAAGTGTAGTGATGTATCCATGTTTCATCCACAGTGACGAAACGACGCTTAAAGTCCTGCGGATTCTTTTGGAACAGCTGCAAACCGTCCTTGCAATACTTCACACGATTTCGTTTTTGGTCAAGCGTGAGCAATCGCGGCACCCATCTTGCGGATAGCTTTGTCATGTCCAAATGTTGATGCAAAATATTATGTACCCGTTCATTCGAGATGCCCACAGCACTAGCAATCTCACGCACCTTCACTCTTCTGTCATCCATCACCATATCATGGATTTTATCAATGATTTCTGGAGTAGTAAACTCAACAGGGCGTCCAGAACGTTCAGCGTCACTTGTGCCCATATGGCCACTCCGAAAATTTTGAAACCACTTATAAACTGTTCTAATCGAAGGTGCAGAGTCACCATAATGTTTATCAAGCTTCTCTTTGGTCTCCTGAGGCGTTTTGCCTTTCATAAAGTAGTGTTTAATCAACACACGAAATTCTTTTTCGTCCATTTTTTGAAAATCACTCGACTTCCTCGATTCAAACGAATGCCAAACACAAAGAAATAGACCGATCTGGCTGAAACTTGGTGTGTGTTCTTCCAAGAGATGCTACTAACTAAACATAACCTCGATACGCGCCAGTAGTGCTATCTCTCTGACTTTGCACGGACTTTTCAAACGACCCTCGTAATAGCACATTTAACAGGATTAAAATAGTCTTTAATAGAGTATTTTCCAAAACCTGAAAACACAAATGATAATTGGATTTCAAACCCCCTTTCTAGAATTAGAATGCTTTTATCACAAACCTAATATTTCTATAATAAAACAGGGAACATTTGCACTTGACTGATTTAAATAAAGTAAATAACATTATGTTTAATATATTTCGGGATTCTCAAAATTTATTACAAAAGTTGGTCAACAATATTTAGATAAATTCATTTCTTTTCGAGTTATGAGAATTCTTTCTGAAATTAAATTGGGTGGCCTTTATGTTATTAAATTTAAAATAAATACTGTAATTTATACAATCAAACCCAAAGATCATTGTTTAAGGAAACATGAATAGTTTATCAGCTGTCCAGTTTATGAAAGTTTTAGAATCCCGCTCCATATAAACAAATATAGTAATCCTAAAGAAGAACTTTGTAAATTAATTAATAATTTTGAAGAGAAAAATATGTACGCAATTTTTAATTATTTAAAAAAAAGTTTTAAAACTAAGATCTTACACTTTACAAAGTTTATAAAGTGAACATGAACTTGAACTCCTTTGTAACAGATATATTGTATCTCTATACAAATAAAGATAATAATAATGCACTCGGAATAACAAATTTCACGAAATACGATCATTTTTACGAAGTGGTACAAATTAGCATGATGTACTTACTACCAAGTGGTACGCGAGGTTGGGAAATGCTGGTTTAAAGTGATTAAGGTTAAGAAAGGATTATTAGCTCAGTGTTTAGCGCACCGAATTCGCACTCTGAGATCTCGGGTTCAAATCTATCTTGGTGGCCATCAGATTTTCTGTAATTGGGTGAATCATTGAAAAAATACAGTTGAAAATTTTAACAGAAATCTTCGAGAACGAATTTTGTAGACATTAAAGTAAAAATTTCATTGTTTATAAGAAAGGTTTTGAGGCTCTGCGATAAGCAGATTTATAGGAAATTTAATGCTCTTTCGTTTGGAATAAGCAGATTTGTTGTAGGATAAAGGATAGAAAAGTTACGGCCCGTTTTTATGGTGGAAAACGCGAATATCGGCAGAAAAGTTGTAAATGCAAATATCTTGCGACACTGTCGAGAATCGGGCCAAAGTGAAGAGAATATTTTTTGTTGCATTTGAGCTGCTGAATCACCTCCCGAAAGTTTCGACCTCCACTCCGTGTACACCCCTGTATATCCTACTATCTGTTGCATTTTGTTCCTTGTCTGTCTATTGGGTAACAACTATCTGTTGGACTTCACCAAGCCTCCCGGATTTGATGCCAGAACGGTCTGCAGCATCCCTAAAACTTAATGGGAACTCTGTGTAGTCACAGGTTTGCCAACCCATGTAAAACCATATTCCCTTCTCATCAGCTAAAGCTTTTGCCTTCTACCTTTTGTATGTGTGTGAGTAGAGATAGAGGAGTATAACTGGCAACAGTTTCTTCTGATCTCCAACCAAGCGTTCACTAGCGTCCATCCATCCGTTAAACGCTACAAACCTCTTCAGCTCACTAACACATACAAACATAAACACACACACACAAACACGCGCGCGCGTGCGATACAACAATATCTCCCTCTATCTCTGAAGTATCAGTCTGATATTGCCCAGTTAGAGGCACATATACAGGCCCCCCTCAGACTCCTAAAACCCCTGCACAACTTTACAAACAACGCACAATTAATTACATTTACACTCTCGTTAGGCCTGCTCGTAAGTTCAGGAGTCTTTATTTCATTTGTTTTTACTTTCTCATAACACCGCTCTTAGGAGTGGGCTCTTTTTTTTTTCTCTCCTGTTTTAAGTTTTTCACCTGTAATTCAAGACTAGTTAATGAAGAAGGGTAAATTGTGACTGTTTCATTGGCCGTCATACTAAAAACATCTGAATATACTTTCTATTATTAATTGTTGTTCATTCTTTTTGGTGACTGATAGGAGTAATGGAGCCAACACTCCTTTCATTGGCCCGGAGCCTGTCCTGGGGATCACCACGGGTGCAGTTCGTGTGGCTCTCAGAGATTGGATCTGGAGAGAACACGAAAAAAACTGGGTGATGCTTCCTGGGGTTAAACACAGCAAGAGTGTTATGCCCTTGCTGTGCAAACATAGAACCAAAGATACTTTGGGCTTGGGCAGGAATCAGATCACTCTGATTACGGGCCTATTCATAGGGCACGGTAGGTTCAGAAAGCACCTGCAAAAATTAGGACTTATTAGCTCGGAACCGTGGTGCAGATTGTGCCAGGAAGAGGAGGAAACGGCCTCTCATCTGTTATTCGATTGCGTTGCAATCGAGAGACTGCGCTACGACATCTTTGGGACTTTGAGACCAAAGGAGATTATAGCGCAGAAGGAACTGGTAGGGAAAGCCCTCAACCTTCTTAGAAGGAGAGGTTTCACCTGCTTGATTTAGAGGGAAGGCACAATAAGCCTCTTGTGGCTGCGGTGCCGTGGGGTATAGGTCCCGTCCTGCCCGTCTAAATCTAATCTAATCTTCGACCTAGGGACTAGATTAGACAACCTAACACATATTACACATAGACCGATCACACTCAGTCCATGAACAGACAAGACAGAAGACACACCAACCCTGAAATGTAATAGTACTATTTTCTAAACTAGCCCTGAAGATGACTAGTCCCTAGGTCGAAAGCTCGGTTCTATTATTAATATTATCAAAGTTTCAGCCAATGTTCACTGAACTTCGAGTATTTGAGTCATACTTATTCTCACTAACATTATCAAACTTACTGTTCATTATTTTTGGTGACTGATTCATAGTTTCAATCAATAGGAGTTCCTAATGTTGTATTTATGGTTATCAATATAATAATTTCAAAACTGATACGAACAATTTAAACCAACATATGGACCGTTTATTTTGAAAGTGGTGTAAGTCCATTTTTGAAAAAATGAGATATCACGTAATTCATGCTTAATTTTATGTTAATTTTTGATGTATAACTAGTCCGTGTTTAATTTCTTAAAAAATTTCCATGTTTTGTAGAATTTAAAATTGGTCGGTAAATGAAATTGCATAATCATCGATTATGAATGTGGTGTAAGTCCAATTGACAGAGGTAGGCGGCTTAGCAGATGGTTGCCGATCAGTAGCCTGTTATTTTACATTTGTTTTATATTAAATGCTATCAATATCTTGTGATTTTAACAATGTAATTAGCGTCTAAAATTAAAAATATTACTTCTATTTTATGTCGTGTCATTATTTGTAAACAAAATTGGATTAATATGAAGTATATTATTATTTATTAACATGAAATATTATTATATATTATTATATTATTATTTGAAAATATATATTATTTGATTTTTCAAAATTGAAATTAAACGATTTTTACAATTGTCTAATTTTGAAAGTCCATTTGCAGCCCGTAAGTATACACCAGTTTAGTAAAATACGCATAAATCAAATTTATATAACCAAATTACATATTGATAAAACAGTAGAAACATTGCCAGACTTCATATAATTTGTCTAAATTTTATAATTAACAGATATGTTACCCTTAATTTTCTCGAAATAACAGAAAATGGACTTACACCACTTTCAAAATAAACGGTCCATATACGCTAACTTAGAATAGAATATAAAAGAAATTTATTATTCTGGACCAATTGTCCCCTAAGAATAAATACAGGTACAAATAGAGGCCTTAACAGTTTGGCCTGTGATTGAAAGAAAATAAATAAATAAGTATTTACAAAAAGTGAAAATAAAAATAACAGCAGAAATTAAGGAAATAAATTAAAACAATTAGAATTTCGGAGGAAGCTGAATAGAAAGTAGATAACTGAATAGACGGGATTTAAAGATAGAAAGGGTAGGAGCATGGTGGACAGATGATGGCAAGGAGTTCCAGACAGAGGTAGCACGTATTAGGAAGGATTTGTCAAAGGATGAGGCACGGTGTGAGAGAATACAGAGATCGGATGAGCGAGATCTGGTATTACGGGAATGGATGGAGGATTTAAACTTAAGGAGTTGAAAAATATAGGAAGGCCTTTGAGACTGGATGACCTGAAAAAGGAAAGAAGCCAAAAAATATTGGCTGCGATAGACAGGGGAAAAGCCATTTCATCTCATCGTAGCAGTGCGAAATGCGAGAGTCTCTGGGGAATGCTGAAAATAAATCTTATGAAGCAGTTCATGAGAGGCGCTTGAGCTTAGCTTCGAGATCACCAGAAAGACCGGCCATACACTGGAGCAACCATAGTCGAAATGGGGGAATATAAAAGAGGAAACTAGGAGTTGCTGGGTCTTAATTAGCTCCCCAAATTTTTGGCAATGGTTTTCCCAAAATTTGCTTGTTCTGAGTTGAAGCAAAAAAATTGCTCTTATAAACGTGGGTATAAGCTTTATATTAAATATTTATTAATATTAAGTAGATGATTAGTCTGTACATGACAACAAAATAGCGCATTAGAGAGAGATATCTGTCTCTATAACAATACTAAAAAGAATCCTTAACTGATTTTTGCTTGAGAACTTTGTGAATTGATGTAAGAAACGCTAAAAAGAAAAATCACCCACTTATGTTCTCAAACGGGAACAAAAAGAGCGATCGCATTTTACTTTTATTATTTTTTTTGTTGTACAGAAGCCACAAAGCACGGGGTGTGTCGACTAGGTCAAAAGAATGAGGCAACGATAATAGTTGTACTTTTATTAAACACACGCACTAAAAACTAACACAGAACTTCAAACTTACTATATTTTATTATATGTGTAATAGTGAGTCTCTCACAAAACTGACAAAAGGTGACTTAGGCACAATAGGGTGAGTTCGCTATATAGAGGGTGAACATAAGTACAAAATGTTCAGCAACTTCAGTGCCACTTCAAAATATATACACTACAATACAGCTTTGACCTTTACTATTATATTTTTATTTTTTTGTACAACTCAAAACTAACATAATAGTTCTATAGTGGTGTAACTTACTGTCCTCTTCTTAGGTAAAGAATAGTTTAGGACAAAATGATAATAATAGTTACAATAAATAATAATAATATGAATAATAACTGCCATTTTGAGTTTTGGATTCAACAAATTGTCCCATTCTAGGACTGGACACGGTAGCTCTTTTCGATAAGGTTCCTGGATATATAAAACCTATTATACGAGGCGTTTTTTTTTAAAGTTAGTACTGTTTTGGAATTCAGCCTCTGCAGTGCTGTGATCGGTATTTGGGGCATGCGCGTTGTGTACCTACATTTTGTCCAAAAAAAACAAGGCTTGGGGGAGAGAACTAACCCCCCAAAACTTCTAATTTTGGCCTTTATTTATTACTGGGTCTTCATTTTTTTCAGTTCTTAACTTATATTCCTCTTCTTGTTGTAATATTTTTATTTTTGCCACAACAGATGAAAGTGTCAGAACCAAAGAGGCGTGTCTCCACTGTTCTCAGCAAAGTGTATTCTAAGATTTTGATTTTTGAAAAAAAAATAAGGCCCAGAAGGTTGGACGATGCAAATAACAGACAAACTGACCCACAAATATACCGAACAATGTGTAATGCAAGGAGTGATCTTTAAGTAAGTGGTGTTTTAAACAAAATTTGGCCATTGCAATGCTGCGAACGGCATTTGGCGCACACTCGCTCGGGAACTCTACATCTGTCAGGAAGAAACCAGACACTATTACGGAAACATTCGACCGTATTTCCGTTTGTTTGTGAGTAATTAAAAATGTCTCCGCCGATTGAGAATCCCTCCGACTGTGGAATACGCACATGTGATTCGTTTTCTTAATACTAAAGATGTGAAAATGGCTGTAGTTCATCGTGTGATCAATAAGGTTTATGGAGAAAAGATTATGAACAGTGGAATGATACGGAAATGGGTTTGAGCTTTTAAAGATGGCTGCACGAATGATTTGGAATGAATTGGGCATCCTTTAGTCATTACTGAAGATTTTTGGTGCAAAAAAGTGAAACAGAACAGAAACATTACGAATGTATCGTTATCAAATGAAATTCCTCGCAACTGACAATAAGTGTTCTCCATGAAATTATTATAAGTTGTGTTCACGCTGGGTTCAAACCGAAAAAGTTGTCTGAGGTGGACAAAAACGTTCGTTTAGCTAGTGACCGATCTAGCACCCAGTTGGCTGTTTTTGCATTTGAAGATGCATCTGGGTGGTCAGCGCCAAGACGAAGATGATGAGGTTAAAACGACCGTGTTGCAGTGGTTGTCAAATCAGGCGGCAGACTTCTTTGAGGATGAGATTCAAAAGCTGGGTTGTACGATACGATAAGTGCCTGAATATTAGTGGCGATTATGGAGAAAAATAGATTAAGCTAACAAGGCTTTCACGTAAAAATAAAATTGTTAAGAAATGTATACTTGTTTTTTCTTATATTTCAAAGCGGTACTTACTTAAAAAAAAACACCCCACGTACGTATCTACAAGAAAACAAATTATAGCACACCTACATACACACATTGAATACAAAATATTATTAACGATAGGCCTATTATAATTTTTATTGTCACTCAAAAATTTTAGGCAAATATGAACAGAATAGAACAAGATGTCACACAATAGAAAGCTTTTGACTTCAACTAGACACATCTGCCCTTAGATATTTTTACAAAGGGTGCTAGTGAACTATACCGACAAAAATTATTAGGGTCCGCTTTCATGCTATCCTAATATAGTGAAGGAATACGTGAGGAAAATCAATTAGGAACACCTAATTCTCACAAATACATACGAGGGTCGTTTGAAAAGTCCATGCAAAAATAAAAGCTACTTAATTTTTGGGGGTAAACCTTTTTTATTTTTCAACATAGTCTTCTTTTAGGCTTATACACTTCGTCCAACGCTGCTCTAGTTTGTTGATCCCTTCCGAATAATAGGATTTGTCCAAGTCTGAAAAATAGCCATTCGTTTCTGCAATCACCTCCTCGTTTGAATAAAATCTTTTTCCCGCCAGCCATTTCTTCATATTGGGGAACAAATAGTAGTCCGAGGGAGCCAAGTCTGGAGAATAGGGGGTATGTGAAACGAGTTGGAACCCTATTTCCATTAATTTTGCGACCACAACTGCTGAGGTGTGAGTTGGTGCGTTGTCGTGATGGAAAAGGACTTTTTTGTGAGCCAATCGTGGGCGTTTTTCTTGCAGCTCGGTTTTCAAACGGTCCAATAACGATGAATAATATGCACCTGTAATAGTTTTACCCTTTTCCAGATAGTCGATGAGGATTATTCCTTGCGAATCCCAAAAGACAGTCGCCATAATCTTTCCGGCCGAAGGAACGGTCTTCGCCTTTTTTGGCGCAGATTCCCCCTTGGTAACCCATTGTTTAGATTGTTCTTTGGTCTCAGGAGTGTAGTGATGTATCCATGTTTCATCCACAGTGACGAAACGACGCTTAAAGTCCTGCGGATTCTTCTGGAACAGCTGCAAACCGTCCTTACAACACTTCACAAGATTTCGTTTTTGGTCAAGCGTGAGCAATCGCGGCACCCATCTTGCGGATAGCTTTGTCATGTCCAAATGTTGATGCAAAATATTATGTACCCGTTCATTCGAGATGCCCACAGCACTAGCAATCTCACGCACCTTCACCCTTCTGTCATCCATCACCATATCATGGATTTTATCAATGATTTCTGGAATAGTAACCTCAACAGGGCGTCCAGAACGTTCAGCGTCACTTGTGCCCATGTGGCCACTCTGAAAATTTTGAAACCACTTATAAACTGTTCTAATCGAAGGTGCAGAGTCACCATAATGTTTATCAAGCTTCTCTTTAGTCTCCTGAGGCGTTTTGCCTTTCATAAAGTAGTGTTTAATCAACACACGAAATTCTTTTTCGTCCATTTTTTGAAAATCACTCGACTTTGGTCGGATATACTCGTATCTTTTTTAATAATAATAAAAACACATAATTATAAATTTTACGTTGGTACCTCATTAACACTGCATTGCCAATGCTCGAACTTAGTCAGTTATTGCCAATGTGGAGTCATATTGACTCCATAATTTATTTTTATCTTTCTTTTATATTGATTTTAATTTTAATAATAAAATTTGCATTAAAGGATGAGAAAGAATAGGAATTAAGAACGGAAAACAAATTTGGGCGCTGTCCACAAATCGGCTTTAACATTTCACTAACTTCAACTTCAACTTAGGATCGTAGTAATTTCAGTATTTTCTAAAACCCTGACGGGAGAGGGAAGGGATTAGCTATAAGGTTAGCATACTGGACTCCCACGCGGAGGTCCCGGGTTCGAATCCAGCTGCTGACTCTTAGATTTTCTCTTCCTAGGAGCTTCTTACAGCTCACTGTCCGGTGATGGACAGTGTTGTCTGTAACGAGAGAACACTGTCCGGAGGCCGGCAGTGCACTGAAAAAAGCTCCGGGCGCCAATAACCTTAGATGTTGACGCGCCTTAAATCATAAAAAAAAAAAAAAAAACCTGACTGGACTGCCTTCTGGTCAGGGACTTTTTCATTTTTTTGTAAATTACGTTCACTATTTTTTCAAATTACCCAATTCGCTGCAAGTATTTGCTGCAATTCGGACAGAAAATCAATTCTAGAAAGAGGCTTTCTAGTGCCTTGATACTTTCTATGAAAATTATGTAAATTTATCAAAAAGCATTTAGGCAATAAATGTTGATCAATATTAAAAAAGAAACACAATGACTACCTTCAAGTTTTTTACGATTAGCACTCAAATTTCGATTCACCGAATCATTATGTAAAGATGAGTGTAGCAACCCAGTTTATTGAGCTTCCCTTTGTACGATACCGCTGTAACATTTAGCTCAAAAAAGAATAAACATGAATGAATCTTGCTTTCGATTTTCATAATCTATGGAAATATAAATTTTATTGGCACTCAATAATATCAAGAGGAAAATCTCAGAATTCTTCGCGAGGAAGGCAGCAGAAGGGTTTGAAGTAGAAGTAAATTTCCCTGTATGGGCAGACCAAATTGGTAATCTGGAGTCAAGTTAATAACAGAAAATCTACTTATATTACCAATCAGGAGTCGAAATGACTCCGATATATTTACGTGTAGTGCCAATCAGGAGTAGAAATGACTCCTATGATTCAAGTAAACTAATCTGCAAAAAGGAAACTAAGAATACCACGCTCTTCAGCTCGTGACTATCGAATGGTGAGAGAGTGGGGATAGCATATCTAAGAGCATTTCGGGATAGCTATGAGATGTGGGGAAACAGAGACCATTCCTACTTTTTTTTGGAGTCAAATTGACTTCGGATTGGCAATGCAGTGTCAAGTCATAAAATAAGTAAGGAACGTTGAAGGTTAAGGAAATATAAGAAGACAAGAAGCTTCATCTCGGGGATTCATGACGTACAAAAGAGACCTACCCAAATTTAAAATTTTCACACTTATTTTAATTTAAAGGAAAAGAATCGTGTATTAACACGGTTAACATCAGAGGTAATTGGCGCTAAGCTTTTTTCAGTACACTACCGGCCTCCGGACAGTTTTTCCTCGTTATAGACAACACTGTCCGTCATCGGTCGTATAAATGAAATGTGCTCGTAAAAAAATAGAAATAAAAATTTCTATTGTCATCACACACACACACACGACAATCTCTACTATTCTCAAAATTTTAACTCTCAAATTTTTCACAAAGACCAAAAATTTGAGACATTAAACTCTAAGTGCTTAGAATTTCCTGGGTAAAAGTTGCAAAGAAATGTGTTTGTAATTTCATTTGATTCTTATTAATATTATACAGGTGGTAAGACGGTACAATAAACAGTAATGGCACGTCAGAAAAAGGGGTAACAACTCCTTTCTTTGAAGTGTCCTCAATTGAATTTTCTTATGGATGTGTCAAAAATATGTCAAAAATGAAAAATTACAGATAGCTGGAACCTTATTTTTCAATCAAGGCACTTGACTGCCGGCCTCCGGACAGTGTTCTGTCGTTACATACAACACTGCCCTATTGATGAAAATTCTACAACCGAAAATACCATTTATTTTTTTTTTAAGTATTCTCAATTTTTTGAGTAATTTTCGAAAATTTTCTTTCAAGTACCACTAATAATTTATTTGAAACATTTTCCATCTTTTTTAAAATTCAAAAAAAAATAAAGTATGAATTTACTTTTCAATCAGAATTTGGAAGTTCAAAAATGGTAATATAACTAAAATAAATTCAAAAAAACAATGCTGTTGAAACGAAAGCGGAGAAAAAAAATTGACAGAATTGCTTAGAAGTTTCAGTAAAGGTAACCAATTAAAATTTTTACGTGTATCCTTGATCTAGAAATTGTTTGCAATCGCATTGGACATTAGGCTATTCCAAAATTATGAATGGAGTTACTATGGCAAAAAATAAATAATGGAATTTAAAAAAAAAAATCCGCAATTAAACTGTCAGTGGTTGCAATAGTACTGCAATCAGACACAAGGCTGCACTACTGTGTACTGTAGGACAATCGAAAATTCAGATTATTCTTAGCGTCTTTGGTTTGTTTAGTAAGCTTCTTAAATTATTATTATTATTACTTTGTTTTTTTTCTATTAAAGGCGCGTCACCATCTGAGCTTATTAGCGCCCTCCGAACATTGTTCTCTCATTTTATACAACACTGTCCATCTCCATAGATAGAGAAAATCTAAGGGCCAGCAACTGGATTCGAACCCTGGACCTCCGCGTTGAAATCCAGTATTAGCTAACCGCTCAGCTAATCTTATCCCTTCCTTAAATTATACTTAATGAAGTAGATGATGGGCAAATTATACTAAGGTTGTAGTATTGTAAAGAATAATGTTACGATAAAATGATGGATAATTTAGCATTTAATTTTGAGTTGGAGTTTTTTTTTGGCGTGCAACTTAAGTATGGGATACCGAGTTTTAAGGGATTGGGCAAGAATGCATTGTGAGGGATTTCTCTTGAGGTATAAGTTCATGATCCTTTGCGTTTAATTCCTTTTATGTTTCTATCAGAATAGTATTCCATTGCATTTAGTAAAATATTAATAATAATGAACCTGAGTTTTTTTTTTAATTGAAATGCACTTAAAGTATTCTTAACGCCGGCGCGTTGTCTCGTACATAAAAGGTTAATAGTAATGTACGAGGTGTGGCTATTAAATAACGAGACTATTGCTATTAAACATTTTATTTAAAATGTATACATATTTAGTTATTATCACCTTCAATATACACCACTCCCCTATCCCTACAACGCTCCAGGCGAATTTACCATTGTTCGAAACAGTGTTGGAAGTCTTTTTTTGTAAGCTCCTGCATGACGAGTGCCGCTTTTTCTTACACAGCTTCAACGGACTGAAATCGTGTTCCTTTTAATGCAGATTTGACTTTGGGGAACAGATAAAAGTCATATGGGGGATCAGGTCAGGCGAATAAGGGCGGATGGCCTAAAACTGGGATGTTGTACTTGGCTAGAAACGTCTTGACAGACAATGCAGTGTGAGCTGGCGCGTTGTCATGATGGAGAACCCCGTGACTTGTTCTTACAACAAATCGGGTCCTTTTTTTTCCTTAATCTTTCACGGAGTTGAGCAAGCACCTCACGGTAGTAATGTTGATTAATTTGTAATCGATATTTTCATCCGTTTTGGACGTGGAAGGGCGACCTGGGTGGTCATCATCTCCGACGTCTTCTCGGCCATCTTGGAAACGCTTGAACCACTCAAAAACTCGCGCACGTGATTAACATTCATCGCCATAAACTTCTTTTAATAAAAGATAAGTTTCAGTAGCGGTTTTACCCAGTTTCATGTGAAATTTCAACGACAATTCGTTGCTCTATTACATGTGTAGTATCATGTTTTCGGCAAAACGAAACTAACACTTCTTACACAAACGACGGTTCCGGTCAGACAGGTTTCTCTACAAACACGTGAGACGCTGCAATCGAAAGAGAAGGCTTTACGCTGTATGCTTATATACAGCTAATTGGTAGTTGTACTTTAAGCCTCGCCTGAAATAATAGGCGATTACTTTACAGTAGCCTAGAGTGCACCCAACAGCCACCAACAAGAGCAATAAAAATAAAAAACAAAGATGGTTCTTTGCAGAAATAAGATGAAAGAAAGATGGGTGTTAATCCAATTTTATATACAGGCAACTTCCGGCTTATAAGAATAAGTAATATAAAGGAGATACTACGGTTTAAAATTACGGAAAGAAGATACGAAATTGTGAAGGGTAGAAAAGATCGTGAAGGCAGTAGTAGTATGAACAGTTAAGGGTGGCTAGACTGTCCTAAACAGACCTCAACCAAAAAGCATCCTGCAGGATAGAACCAACCCCACTTTTGCATTGCTTCCAAGCTAAAACTTCGCCCTGTATCTCCTATCCAGAGTTTCAACTTGGATGAACAATTTAAACTAAACGTTTTTGGTGGTGAGAGGGGAAACGGAAAGGCAGAACGAGCAACAAACCCACACAATGGCAAAAATAATGCTAACAAACACAAGTTAATATAAAACTGAACTGAATTGTGTGTTAGTGCTAGATTTTCAGGGCCTAGTCTATCGCATAGATTAGGATAGAATTAGTGATTTTTGAACAGAATTTTAGCTTCATGTCATAGGGCTTTTTGTTAAATCAACTTAGATTGTCTAGAACCCCAATCTAGGATACACCTTGGCCATATCCACGTCAAGAAAAAACGCTATACTCTTCACCAAACGCAGACCCACTGTTAACCGACAAAATCAGATGTAATAACAATCTCATTCCGTGGTCTACCCAACTATGTTGAAAAATAAAAAAGGTTTACCCCAAAAAATTAAGTAGTTTTTATTTTTGCACGGACTTTTCAAACGACCCTCGTACCTAGGCCTAACTTTGGACAACAAACTGACTTTCGCTACCCACGTACAGGACAAAGTAAACACAGGCAAACTGGACTACAATACTATTATTTCCTCTACTCTCACGTGACTCCAAAATGACTGGTGACTAACAAACTCCTCCTCTACAAACTAGTCATTAGGCCCGATGTTGCTCTACGCCTGGAGCCTGGACTTGTAGTAGCAACATCAAGCAACTTCAGATAACGTAAAACAAATTTCTCAGACTAGCGACAGACTCTCCACGACGCACTAGAATTGGCTCACTCCACGAGACTGCGTCCATTATCCCCCGTACACTCCTATATCCAAAATCGTCTACTCTAACTCCTTTCCAACCTAGACTGCCATCCCAATCCACTATGCCGCGACATAGCCTCCTACAGATCCTTCTACAACATACAGACACAGAAGACTGAATCATATCCTACTCTAACTCTCTACACTAGCTGCAGGTTTTTCCTCTCCTTTTTTCCCTGCAGTCCAATCCTCCTCACCAAACTTTTCTCTTTCTTCACTCAGTTAAGAAGGTTGAAATGTTTTTATACATTTATACTTCCTTATTTATTTTATGTATGGTATATATTTATTATAATAAATATTTATTCTATTCTTCCAGGACAACACAGAACACATTTTGACTGACTCTTCTCGGACGCACTAATCATTGACTCACTCCACGGAGACTGCATCCATTATCCCCCGGTAGACTCCTATATCCAAAATCGTCTGCTCTAACTCCTTTCCATCCTAGACTGCCATCCTAATCCACTCTGCCACGACATAGCCTCCTACAGATCCTTCTATACCCTACAGGCACAAAAGAATAAAACAGATACTCCTCTAACTCTCTACACTAGCTGCAGGTTTTTCCTCTCCTTTTTTCCCTGCATTCCAATCCTCCTCACCTAACTTTTCTCTATCTTTACTTAGTTAAGAAGGTTGAAACGTATTTACATTTATACGTCTATATTTATTCTATGTATATAGGGTGTCCCAAGCTATATGGATAACAGACTTTTTCTCGGAAACTAAGATAGCTTGAGAAAAAACTAAAAAATACGTGTTCTCTTAGTTTTTTTTTAGGAATCCAAATTTAATTTTTAAATTTTTTTCGGTGCTTCCAGAAGCGAGATACAGGCACCAACTTCATTTTTTCAAATGGGAAGGTGCGGTTTTTATTTAAGAAATAGATTCCTCTATTTTTTTAAGAAAAATTTACTCGAACGGTTTTTTTTCTGTGAGCGATATTTCAGAAGTTATGAATGAAAACATGATTCTTATAAGAAATTTCAAAATGATAATATTATAACGGTTTTTTGATTGAATAAGAAGAAAAGTACTATTTTATCTTAAATTTTACTCCTCATTAACATTACAGATCATGCTCGAAATGGCCTCCACCATTAAAGATGCATAGACATGCTCTTTCCTGCCAATTGTCCCTTACTGCCAAAGAAATAGATTCAGCTTTTACTGAGTTACAGGCATCTATTATTCTCTGCTTTAGTTCATCTACAAATACAATCCCGGCTTGATTCTGCTGCACCTAGATTTAGAAATGCTTTTAGATAAGCAGAAATAAGGAAAGAAAGAAAAAAGTTATGAATAATCACCTTGTTTTTCAGGTATCCCCAAAGGAAATAGTCCATAGGTGTCAAATCCGGTGAACGAGGTGGCCACTGAATCGGTCCTCGTGTCGATCTAACACCATCAGGCATGTAAAGAGATACCTTGATAGGCAATTTGATGGACGTGTTCTTGCTCACAGAAAAAAACCGTTCGAGTAAATTTTTCTTACTAAAAATAGAGGAATCTATTTCTGAAATAAAAACCGCACCTGCCCATTTGAAAAAATTAAGTTGGTGCCTGTATCTCGCTTCTGGAAGCCCCGAAAAAAATTTACAAATTAAATTTGGATTTCTAACAAAAAACTAAGGGAACACGTATTTTTTAGTTTTTTTCTAGCTATCTTAGTTTCCGAGAAAAAGTCTGTTAACCATATAGCTTGGGACACCCTGTATATTTATTATAATAAATATTTATTCTATTATTCTACAGGGAAGGGATTAGCTATGAGGTTAGCATACTGGACTCCCACGCGGAGGTCCCGGGTTCGAATCCAGCAGCTGACCCTTAGATTTTCTCTTCCTAGGAGCTTCTTACAGCTCACTGTCCGGTGATGGAGTGTTGTCTGTAACGAGAGAACACTGTCCGGAGGCCGGCAGTGCACTGGAAAAAGCTCCGGGCGCTAATGACCTCAGCTGTTGATGCGCCAAAAAAAAAAAAATAAAATAAAAAAAAAATAAATATTATTCTACACCTTGGCCATTTATTAGGGCCGGATCAGTTTTCGAGATCTATCTGTAAACTAGGTTAAAAATTATTAATTGGACGGATTTCTGTGTCACAACACGAATTAAACTATGCCACAACATAGGAGATTGTGGCTAGCAAAACTAACCTATTTCTAGAATTCTTCTTTTGTTTTCAGGAAGGTGCATGCTCTTTGAAAAACTGAGACCAATGGGAGGCAATATTTATTATTATCAAGCCTAGAGTCACTAGCTCAGTTTACTTCTCAGTGTAGTTTGAGATTCATTCATCTCTCCGGTCGTCCGACATATTATAAAAAAAAAAATACATATGCGAGGGAATGCATTCTGTGAGTCATGTCTCTTCTAAGCAGCTCAAGAATAGGGTTCCCCAGTGAATGACATAAGCTGTTACCATCGCTTGAATAGCTACCCACTGTCTAGTAGGGTACGACGGTTTGCTACCAAAGCTATCCACAAGCTATATAGCCTTCTGTCAATCCTTAAACTCCGAGATACTGTAACTTGTTCAGTCCAGCTTCAACCTACTTTTCGACCAAAAGCGCCATATGAGATTATGAATACATTTTAACTCTTTGAGGCACACGATTTTAAAGAAAATAAAAGCCCTAGTTTCACAGAATGTCTTTTATTATAAAAAATGGAAATAAACATTCATTTCCATTATTTTACATATGTAATCATCCCTCTCAAATAATCATCACTCTCAAAATACGAAAAAAAGAAAAGAAAAAAATTAATAACATTTCGATAGTCCTTTTTCAGTGCGGGACACTGGTATTGTATAATACCACTATGCAACTAATGCTTTATATGATGTTCATTCAAACACAACTTTTTACCAAAACAAAGCGGAACTTTGCAGACAGTACAGCATTGTCATTCAGCGCACTGTTCCTTGAAATGTTTAAGTTCCATGTTTTGACCCAATTTTTTATAAACAATACGAGGTGTGTTCAAAAAGTAACGGGAATTTTCGTTTTTTGAAAAAATTTTTTATTTATTCATCTACATTAATATTGTCGCCTTCAAAGTAGTCCCCTTCGCATACAATACACTTGTGCCAGCGCTTTTTCCAATCCTCGAAACACTTCTGAAACTCGATCTTTGTGATAGCTTTCAGCTCTTTCAGCGATTCGCTTTTAATGTCATCTATGCTTGTAAAACGACGGCCTTTTAATGTTCTCTTTATGTTTGGAAATAGAAAAAAGTCACATGGAGCCATGTCTGGCGAATATGGAGGCTGGGGCATCGTTAAAGTTTTGTTTTTGGCCAAAAATTCACGAACAAGCAATGAAGTGTGAGCAGGTGCATTATCGTGGTGCAAAATCCATGAATTGTTTTGCCACAAATCCGGGCGTTTTTTTCGGATTGCTTCACGCAAACGGCGTTGAACTTGTAGGTAGTACTCCTTATTGATTGTTTGACCTTGTGGCAAGAATTCATGATGCACTATGCCATTAAAATCGAAGAACACAGTGAGCATAACCTTCACATTCGACCGCACTTGTCGAGCCTTTTTCGGTCTTGGCGATCCAGAATGCCTCCACTGGGACGATTGAGCCTTAGTTTCGACATCATATCCGTAAGCCCATGTTTCGTCACCTGTTATAACACGTTTCAGTAGATCCGCATCGTTGTCGACTTCATTGAGTGACTCTTGAGCAACTTCCATTCTCCGCTGTTTTTGTTCGAAATTCAACAATTTTGGAACAAATTTTGTTGCCACACGTTTCATACCCAAAACATCCGAAAAAATTTCATGGCATGAGCCAATTGATATGGCAACATCATCAGCGACTTCTCTGATTGTGATTCGGCGATCGTTCATAACCATTTCTTTCACTTTTTTCACGTTTTCATCGGTTGTTGATGTGCTTGGACGTCCAGGTCGTTCGTCATCTTCAACGTTTTCGCGGCCATCTTGGAAACGCTTATACCACTCGTAAATCCTTGTTTTACTCATAGCAGACTCACCATATGCCTTTATTAACATTTCACACACTTTATTTCATTTTTTACGCAAAATTTAATACAAATTCTTTGATCCATTTTTTTTAACAAACAAAAATCGCCAAGCTCGAAAAACACGTCTAACCTTAACGGCTGCCACTTAAGAAGTAAACAATGAATATTACTGAAAATTTTATCGTACTTCAGGGGCATGTGTACCAACATAATAAAAAAAAAAATTTACAATCAGACTCTCCAAACCCGCGAAATTTAAAAATTCCCGTTACTTTTTGAACACACCTCGTATATGAATTAACAACAGCTGCATCCAAATAATAGAACAGTATGCGGTGCCACCATATTTTACTATCGGTCAAGTTTATAATAAATATAAAAATTATTTCACTTATTTTCGCATTTACCATTGGTGCATAGCACTGCCAACTGAATGAAAAACTTTAAATAACATATTAAGCTGTATGTATGAATAACTTCAACTTTTCGAAGTGGGTTAAAATATATCCCACCATGCAGCAAAAGGTAGGACAGTCTTTAACACACCTAGCCGCAAAGAGTTAAAGGAGGTTGTGCGTATTACTAAAGAAAATAAATAATCTAATAAGTGTAGACCAATCTAATCAAGATATTTCTAAGCCCAGTCATTTTGGTTTAAATCAAAACATTTTGAAACAGTAAAATGTAATTTTTTTTTAAGCAATTAAAATCTCTAGTAAACTACAAATTATTTGTAACCATCCACTTTACAACTATTTGAAAACTTATAACCTACAACCCTCTTAATACCTTAACAAAGTACTAATAGCGTTACGTGGTTATTCATCTAAGTAATCTGTAGTCGGGGTGAAACTCTAAATTTACACCATTTGTAACTTGTCCTAAAGAATTCCATAGAATCCTTTACTTTACATATTCGTATTTTTTTAAAATATAAATTCATAAAAATATAACATTCAAGTAGTCAAAATATAAACGCAAAAATAACTCTAAGTGGTATATTAAAACTGTACGATAGGACAAGTTGTACGAGGACTGTAAATTAAGTAGTGAGACTGATTTTTTTAAATTTGTTTATTCAAAAAGAATTACAATTCTACGAGGGGGTACCCAAAAATAACCGGAATTGCGTTGCCGCGCATGGAGCTTATGTAGTACGCATTTCTGCCGCTAGACGTGTATAGCGCAATTCCTTGCCAGTTCAGTCCTGCCTGTGTTGTCTGCCTGGCTTGTTCTGTTCATCTGCAGTGATTGTTTTTACCAGCGCTGTTTTGTTCTTTTTTCGTTTTTTATGATGGCAAGTTTAAGTGAACAACGTGCAGCTCTGAAATTTTGTTTTCTACTCGGCAAAAATGCTGCTGAAAGTGTTTTAATGTTGAAAACAGCTTACAAAGATGACGCTATGGGAAAAACTCAAGTATACGAGTGGTTTACTCGGTTTAAAAATGGCGACATGTCGATTGATGACAAACCTCGTTCTGGACGTCCATCAACTGCCCGAATCGACGAAAATGTTGAAAAAATTCGAGAGCTGGTGTTCACAGACCGTCGACAGACAATTGATCAACTGTCAGAGAGTAGTGGGTTATCTTGGAGCTCGGTTCAGCGAATTTTAACGGAAGATTTGGGGATGAAAAGGGTTGCTGCCAAGTTTGTTCCTCGAGTTCTGACTGACAATCAAAAAGAACATCGAGTTGAAACATGTCGTGCTTTGAAACAACAGCTTGAAACTGATCCAGACTTTCTGTCAAAGGTCATTACTGGTGATGAGTCATGGTGCTATGGTTATGACCCAGAAACAAAGCAACAGTCGAGCCAATGGAAGACGTCATCTTCACCCCGACCAAAAAAATGTCGTCAAGTCAAGTCAAACATCAAAACAATGCTGATTTGCTTTTTTGATGCCAAAGGCGTAGTCCATTCAGAGTTTGTCCCCCCAGGTCAGACCGTCAATCAAACCTTGTATTTGGAAGTTTTGAAAAGATTGCGCAATAGTGTTCGCCAAAAAAAAGACCCGATTTGTGGCAAACAGGAGACTGGTTCTTCCACCACGACAATGCACCTGCACACACAGCCATCTCTGTTACACAGTTTTTGGCTAAAAATGGCATGGTTCCGCTGCCCCACGCACCTTACTCGCCTGACCTGGCTCCGTGCGACTTTTTCTTATTTCCACGCATGAAAAAGGGCATGAAAGGTCACCGATTTGACAACATTGAAGAGGTCAAGAAAAAAACGAAGAAGGAGCTGTCAGCCATTTCTAAAGATGACTACAAGAAATGTTTCGAACAGTGGAAGCACCGGTGGGACAAATGTATTAGTTGTAATGGAGAGTATTTTGAAGGGGATAAGGTTGTTCTGTAAAAAATTTGTAAAATAGCTTTTAAAAAATAATTCCGGTTTTTTTTGGGTACCCCCTCGTATATTGTCACCTTCAAAATAACTTCCTTCTGAAGCCACACAGCGCTGGAGGCGTTTCTTCCACTTCTCATAGCAGTTGCTCGAACTCCGATACTGGAATAGCCTTTAGCTGGCCGGTTACAACCGTTTGAATGTTTTCCGACTGTCCCAAAATGAGTTCCCTTGAGGTGATTTTTCAACTTCGGGAAGAGAAAAAATGTCACAAGGACTCAAGTCAGTGACAGACTCGTATAAGGGTGAAAAACACCCAACTTTGACAAATTTTTTTTTTTTCTCTTTTTCTATAAAAGATAAAATTCCCAAATTTTCTTTAAAATTAAGGGCATATCCTTATTTATGACTGTAATTTTTTGCAACAATCCAGATCTAATAGATTTTGAGGAAAAAGTGGCAAATTGGAGAAAAAAAACGGCATTTTCAAAAATTGTTCTTGTTCTTGTTTTTGTTATCTTTTTTTGTAAACATGTTAAGTAAAAAAAACGAAATATTGATATAGTAAATAATGAAAACATAATAATTATGAACAAACTGTTAAAAACAGAACTTCATTAAATTCAGAGTTTATTTATTGAATTAAAACATAACTCTGTACTGTCAAGCTTCTTTACAAAAAAATTTATTAGTGATTTCCATTTCTTATAACCCGATTTAAATACACTAATAACTGTATCCTAAACTATCTTTTTCAAAATGACGCAAACGAAACTCTTTTTTCCAAAATTATAAATATCTTCTGGCATAGATCTGTTAAAGAGGCTCATTAAGAATACATTTTTATCCCAAAATTCAAAATTTGAATAAAAATTTGCTAATCAAAATGTCACTTTCACTGTAACATATATCTTATAAATAAATAAATGTATATTTACTATTCAGCACAAATTTTAGAAAATCTAATTGCTTTAACAACGGTCGAGTGAGTAAGGTGAAGTGTTCCACACGATATTTTACGAGGGTCGTTTGAAAAGTCCGCGCAAAGTCAGAGAGATAGCACTACTGGCGCGTATCGAGGTTATGTTTAGTTAGTAGCATCTCTTGGAAGAACACACACCAAGTTTCAGCCAGATCGGTCTATTTCTTTGTGTTTGGCATTCGTTTGAATCGAGGAAGTCGAGTGATTTTCAAAAAATGGACGAAAAAGAATTTCGTGTGTTGATTAAACACTACTTTATGAAAGGCAAAACGCCTCAGGAGACTAAAGAGAAGCTTGATAAACATTATGGTGACTCTGCACCTTCGATTAGAACAGTTTATAAGTAGTTTCAAAATTTTCGGAGTGGCCATATGGGCACAAGTGACGCTGAACGTTCTGGACGCCCTGTTGAGGTTACTACTCCAGAAATCATTGATAAAATCCATGATATGGTGATGGATGACAGAAGAGTGGAGATTGCTAGTGCTGTGGGCATCTCGAATGAACGGGTACATAATATTTTGCATCAACATTTGGACATGACAAAGCTATCCGCAAGATGGGTGCCGCGATTGTTTACGCTTGACCAAAAACGAAATCGTGTGAAGTGTTGTAAGGACGGTTTGCAGCTGTTCCAGAAGAATCCGCAGGACTTTAAGCGTCGTTTCGTCACTATGGATGAAACATGGATACATCACTACACTCCTGAGACCAAAGAACAATCTAAACAATGGGTTACCAAGGGGGAATCTGCGCCAAAAAAGGTGAAGACCGTTCCTTCGGCCGGAAAGATTATGGCGACTGTCTTTTGGGATTCGCAAGGAATAATCCTCATCGACTATCTGGAAAAGGGTAAAACTATTACAGGTGCATATTATTCATCGTTATTGGACCGTTTGAAAACCGAGCTGCAAGAAAAACGCCCACGATTGGCCCACAAAAAAGTCCTTTTCCATCACGACAACGCACCAGCTCACACCTCAGCAGTTGTGGTCGCAAAATTAATGGAAATAGGGTTCCAACTCGTTTCACATCGCCCCTATTCTCCAGACTTGGCTCTCTCGGACTACTATTTGTTCCCCAATATGAAGAAATGGCTGGCGGGAAAAAGATTTTATTCAAACGAGGAGGTGATTGCAGAAACGAATGGCTATTTTTCAGACTTGGACAAATCCTATTATTCGGAAGGGATCAACAAACTAGAGCAGCGCTGGACGAAGTGTATAAGCCTAAAAGGAGACTATGTTGAAAAATAAAAAAGGTTTATCCCAAAAAATTAAGTAGTTTTTATTTTTGCACGAACTTTTCAAACGACCCTCGTATAAATATGGATTCAAAAGAATTCTTTTCACTACTTTGATTCGTTCCTGTGGACCGAATCTAGTCGAATGAGCAGTACTTAACCTATAAATAATTTATCATAACCTCATATTGGTTTGTTATTTGAAAAAAATGTATGGAAATAATAATAATAGTTTTAATCTTTTTAGCGATGTTTAATGTATATTTTATTGTAACACCAAAAAATATTTGGAATCGCCTCTTCTAATAAATAATTTACGAATAATAATAATAATAATAATAATGATAAAAATTAAATGAGTTGAATATAATCAATGAGGCAAATGTGAACAATTAAAGGATCAATCAAACTATTTATATTACGCGTTTTAAATATACATATGATTGTAAACAAAAATTGATGGAAAAAAATCATTATGTTTTAGGTGACGGTCTAATTCTCTGGCCTTTCGAATCAGTTAAGTTGAACTAGAGATTACTAGGTTAGAATTTAAATTCTACTTACATAAATGTGTGTTAGTTCAACTTAAATTATGTGGTCTAGCCTATTATATAGCTTGGTATATATTAGGGCAGAATTATTTAAGTAGAACTATTATTTACTAGGTTAGAATTTGTGTTAATACAATTTAAATCCGTCTAGTCTAGCCTAGTATTTAGCTCAGTAATATATATATGTATATATATTTGGACAACATTATTCTATGTATTTTCTAGTTGTAAAGTTATTTTGTTTGTAAAATAGAATATGCTCTCTCTCCGAGGTATTTCCTGCTGAGTGTGTGTTGATCTTCTGGGTCAGTGGTTAGTCAGTGAATTGTGACAATGTAACAGCCCTAAAGCAACTCTAAGAACTATCTCTCCTCTTTTACGGACCTAGTACGGGTGTACTCCCACGTGCATAATACTTTGTCTATTTTAAAATATTTTGTTAGATAAATATATATATATATTATACACATATATATATTTAATACTTTATAATCAAAACTTGTCAAAATAAAATAAATTGTTTAACCTTTCTGTGAAGCATTGCAATTAGCTGCATTACTTTAAGAACATCACAGACATTATGGTCTCGATTATTTAAAATATTCTTAGCCCAGGACGTCAGTGCGCACTAACTAAATCTCCACTAACTAATTAAGATAACTCGTTATAAGCTGTACTGACATATTGTTTCAAGGACTCTAAGTAACCAAATGAATAAAAAAATAGAGGCAGATGTACTTAATTGCAATGAATCATAACTGCAGTGGCACCACAAGAATACAAAAGTTACATTCAGAAAGTAGATTCACACACATCTGGAGAGGGAGTTTTACATCGATATCGAACAAGCAATAGCGGCAAACGTGTAGAAGTTGTAAAAATAATGGTTGATATAAGCGTAGTACAAATTATTCAAAAACTATAATTACAAATTCTAAGAAAGAATTCAATTTAATTCCAGTTTTTGAAAATGTTTCTTTGGAAGCCAAAGAATTCAATACAGAAAAGTGCTATAACCTTCTTTTACATAATACTAACATTTTTAGCCCTCGCGAGAAATGTACCATCGATTAGAATAAGTGGTAGTCCAAAGGAAACGAGGTTTTGACCCGTTAGTGAATAGGGGAGATAGAAGTTCAAAGTACAGCTCGTTAAGTTTTGAGGCAGTCTGATACCAAGTGTGTGGTCTTGCGTTCTCATCCTGTAGAAGATTTTTCTGTTGACTAAAGATGGTTACTTTTGGGCAATCATTAACCCTATGTGATAGGTAACTCATCGAAAACCAACTCGAAATCATCACTGAAAAGTCAGAGAGATTATGATAAATAGAAAAACCATTTGGATTTGTAACACTTTAACCTTACGTGCATTTGGCTGAGGTAAACATTTGTGAGGAATAACCTTCTATGTTATTGGCATCATTTCAATAGATGCAAGTACCTATGCAGCAGTAGAATGAGGCCACTTCTAACCTGCCACCAAGTTTTCTAGCAAAGAGGATCAGTTTCAACAACTCATCATGAAACACGTCAGAACTGACTCAATGACTTAAGACAGCTAGTTGTTCCTAAATGAATCTGAACGTCAGAACTGACTCAATGACTTAAGACAGCTAATTGTTCCTAAATGAATCTGAACGTCAGAACTGACTCAATGACTTAAGACAGCTAGTTGTTCCTAAATGAATCTGAACGTCAGAAATGATTCAATGACTTAAGACAGCTAGTTGTTTCTAAACGAGTCTGAGCTTCATAACTGACTCAATGACTTAAGACAGCTAGTTGTTTCTAAACGAGTCTGAGTTTCATAACTGACTCAATGACTTAAGACAGCTAGTTGTTTCTAAACGAGTCTGGAGCTTCATAACTGACTCAATGACTTAAGACAGCTAGTTGTTCCTAAATTAGTTTAAACGTCAGAACTGACTAAATGACTTTCGGCAGCCAATTTTTCCCAAATCGGTCTAATAACGAAAGAATCCTCAACATCAACGTTCTTTGAGGACCATTCCTTCTCAGCACCATTACAGAACAGGTAATTCCTAAGTGCCTTCACCCAGTAAAATCAAATGTTATATTATCTTTCACTCAGTTCATTCCTTCATCATTAAATAGCATTGTTTAACGTTAGAAATTTTTATTAATCTTATCCAATAGCTTAACATCTTTTAAAAAGCTTTAGGTTTATTATGTATCCTTTCAGTTTCATCCTAACTTAACAGTCAGGTTTGTTCCTTAGTAGATACAATTTTCGAAACTCCCAGTCGCCCTTTTTCGATTATTCTATGAAGTCAGATAGCAGCTAACTACATATATTTTAATAAAATCAAAGTTATGCAAAGTAATCACAGTTCCTAATTATTACTCTAACCTGAAAAAGACCTCATAATGCCGGTGCTGTTTAACTAAATTCAGGTCGCTGAAACATACAGCTACTATCAATCCGCTGTGACACATACTAGTTACGTTGCTGGAATCTTTGTAGCTACATATTTGGGAAAAACAATTTTTTTAGCTGTTTTGGAAAGCTTCGATGATGTTAAAAATTGAAATGTTCTCTTAAAGACTACGTAAAGTCACAAGGACTCAAGTCAGGCGAATAAGGAGGCTGAGGAGCCACAGAAATGTTTTTACTGGCCAAAAACTCGTTTATTGAAATTGCAAGGATGGCGAAGTCGAAGATCAAATGCAAAAAAACAAAGTAAAGTAATCGCCTATTTTTTCAGGCGGGGCTTAACGTCCAACTACCGAATGGCAAACGTACTTTACTATTTCTCATTTAACCATTAAATAAAATCCAAGGCCTAAAGACCGGGAATCGAACCCAGTACCACAATGCATATTAGCTTTGCAGGTCTCTTAACCCGCTCGGCTACCGTGGCGCCTAGATCAAATGCATGCTGATTTGTTTTTTTTTCGATATCCACGGAAATCGTCCACAAAAAGTTTCCACCTCAAGGTCAAAACGGTCAATCAAACACTTTTACCGAGAGGTTCTTCGTGAAAAACTTCGAAAAAGGGGTCATTCGTGTGGAGACCAAACATCAAGAACAAGTGTGTGTTGCATTACGATAAATGCTCCTTGTCACACACAGCAATTTCAATAAACGAGTTTTTTTTGGCCAGTAAAAAACATTCCTGTGGCTCCTCCAGCCTCCTTATTCGCCTGATTTGAGTCCTTGTGACTTTTTTTTCTCTTCCAGAAGTTGAAAAATCACCTGAAGGGAACTCATTTTGGGACAGTTGAAAACATTCAACCGACCAGCTGAAGGCTATTCCAGTATCGGGAGTTCGAGCATTGCTATGAGGAGTGGAAGAAACGTCTCCAGCGCTGTGTGGCTTCAGAAGGAAGTTATTTTGAAGGTGACAATATAGAATTGTAATTCTTTTTGAATAAAACTTTTTTTAAAAAATCAGTCTCATTACTTAATTTATAGACCTCGTCTGTATGCTAGTCGCCTCCGTCCACGACACTTAATTGGTAGTTGGACGGTAAAGCCGGCCTGAAAAAGTAGGCAATTACTTTACTTTACTTTTACTAAGTTGCTTTAAATAAGATTCAGCGGGTAAAAAAAGTAGTCCTAATTATTCATAACAGGCGCTTAGTTGACTCAAAGGAGGTTCAATTTTAACAGAAGTGTTTACATGTTTAATTATGAACGAACATGATTTTTAATTTATTTTATTTCTGATTTAGAATGCTGTATCAAATAATCGAAAGAGCAATTTTGAATTTTGTATATTTAGAAAAACCACTTGGAGCACCTCTAAAAAAAAAAATGCCTCAAAATCAGCTCAAGACCTAAAATATTTATGAATACTGTAAGCATACCTCTAAAATATTTTTTATTTTTTTTTGTTATTCCTAATACTTTTTCTTACAGCTTACAGTAAGAGAAACTTTTTACTTACAGTAAGAGAAAACTGTAAGAGAAAAATTTTTAAATACGTGAAAAGTAGAGTTAGGTGTATTTTGGCTTCTTTTTTTTTGCAGAAGTCATGGTACTTTGCTTGGTGGGTTTGCCAACATCCCCCTATACTTGAATCCCGTGATTGGGTCGATGAATGGAATGGGCGTGGCCTAAATGGGCGAGACTAAATACCCCCACCATTGTAAGAAAATAAAATAAAAAAAAAAAACATTCTTGGTACTTGGCCACGCCTACATTTCAAAATGTTTACCTTACTGGAAGCTACCTAGTACTGTTTCAAAGTTTGGCTCGCAAGTCCAAGGGTGTTTTCTAGTTTTGTTATTCCGTTGGTTATAGTGTAATGTGAATAGTTTTTAGGTTATAAAAATCGTGAATAAGATTTGTTTAGACTATCTTAAGTTTATTTTTATTTTTATTATTTTTTATTTTTATTTCGGAGTTCTATTTATTAAGGGTAGTTTATTTATTTTTGGAAAAAAATTCACACTCAAAGATAAATAAATAAAAATATGTTACCTTCTAGAAGAAAAATAAATAAGTTGTGTAATGTGTAGTAAAAACTAAAAATACGAACTAGATTATTTATTTGGAAAAATAGATACAAAAAAATAATAATACTAAAAACAGTTTATTCAGTTTTTTCAAGAAATTAGAAGACATTTATTTCTGTTTATTGGCTGAAAAGTAATCGAGGAAGCCTCATCAAAAAACAATCCAAAACAAAGCAAAATAATCTATAAAACAAAATACTTACCAACAAGGTATCATTTACACAGTAAGTACCATTAAAAAATTTGTTTCAATTGTACCGTCAAAGATTGTAGAATAATATTTCTTTTTTTAACCCAGAAATATTTATCTTGATATAAACATTTATTTTTCTCTTTTACTTTTTTTTGAATTTAATCCAAAAATTTTCTTTTAGTTTAGTAAAAACGAGTTATTTGACAACATTCAAGCATAGTTTAGATTCCATTTGTTAATAAAGTGTAAAGTTGGAGCTTATTACCGAAATATTTAAAAAATAATTACAGTAATGTGTAAGCCAGTTTGCTGTTTAAACCATAAGCTTATTATCATTAGATAAATCTACAAAAAATTATCTAATTTCTACTATTGACTTTATTTTTATGTTTAACTCAAAACAATTAGTTAAAAAAAAAAAAAAACCACTTATTCGTACTCAGGGGACCCCAAATCGTGTTCATTTCCGGTATGTACCGCTTTCTTACACATCCTCTTATGAAAATGGAAGTAATTTGACTAACCACAAAACTGTGGCCCATTAAAAACCCAAATTTAAAACCAGAACGTTTTTATTGAAGAAACTAGACACAATTTTGAACAAAGAAATATCCTTTAAAATAATAATGAATTAAGGAATCTCTATACGCTTTAAATGAGCTATAAATTTGCAAAAATGATTCTTCAACGCAATAGTATTCATAAAAACTATTAACTTTATGTGGGTATTAAAATATACCCACATAAACGTAGATAAAAAAAAAACCCAAATAATTTAGCTGAGTATATTTTTATTTACTGCCCACAAATCTTATTTCAAAACTGTCTTTAAATTACGAGTAAATCTTTATAAACGCCATATGTATGATGTGATAATGTTTAGAGTAAATCAGAAAGCCAAAAGTCTGTAGTTGGTAATTATCATTAGCTATACATAGCTTTTGCTCTAAACATAGCTCAAAATTTACTAGAAAATTAACTTTTAATTGCGATAATGTTAATGAAATCCAAGTAGTTCTTAAATCAATGCATAGTGAACTCAAAACGCTAAAGTCGGCTAAAATCTGTAGAAATTATCACATTATTTTACTTAAATCCATGTGGATTTCCGATACTTTTAAGAAAATCCAGTAATAGAGCTACGAATACCGTGTATTATTTAAATAAAATTGAAATTTGAATCTAGCAATTAAAGAATGCCGTTAACTGTGACAGACATCGCTAAAAAAAATATATATATATATTACAATTTCTGATCGAAAATTGGTCCAAAAAAAACTCCAAAATTATAACCAAAGCGGCATATTGACACTGACACTAGCTCCCAAATAACTAGAAATATTAGAAGGTAGAGCCAAAAAAATTATTTCGTCTAAATATCTAATAATCGAAATCTGAATCCACAATTTTGTTTAAAATATTCTCACGATTAGTACCTACAAAACTTGTCTGTGAAAACATTTGCGTGTCCTATATTTAAAAGAACCCACAAATTTGGAACTATCTATTAACATATTTTTTGTAGTAACCGCTCAAAATTTTTCCTTCAAAATTATAAATCACAAAAAAAACTATGCTTTTAAAACAAAGCATTAACCGCTATAATAAACTGAGTCGTTTTTTAACGCTTAAATTTAAGTTAGCCGTTGAAAGTGTTAATCAAAATATACAATGAAAGTTAAAGTTCAAATTTTTATATTAATACAAACTAGAAATTAGAACCCACATTTCGAGAACTATTTTAAGGAAGCTAGGAGATTTAAAAAACTAGAAATGTAAGGAAACGGCTAGAAATTACCCGTTAAACATGAAGTATTTCTTAAAAATTCATTGAAAACGACGGTAAAATTAACCACATTCAACTGAAAAATAACTTAAGTAAAAATTATTTAAAAAATCCCTAAACTTTAACCCAAATAGAATTAGTTTTAATCCTAACTACTAAAAATCCCTATGAAAACCATGGATTTTTTTCTAAATATATCTATTTATACAATCAGAAATATGAAAGTCTGCTAGTAAAACATACCTAAGTTTGTAAACAATAAATTTTGCTCAAAATGTACTGAGAATCATACATTCATTTATGTAAAAATTTGTGCATAAATGGAATTTAGTATTTTACAGTGTTTAGAAAACCTAAATTGCCGTCTATGTCATCCTAAAATCTTTATTTATACTTCTTTAAATAAATAGATTATTAATTCGAGTTTACAATAGATTACAAACAATGTTTAGAAAACAAATCCAGAATCGAATTCCAAAATATCGAAAAAACCGCTGAAAGAGCCGGAATTCACTAATCACCTCATGACAGTGAATATTTAAATGTTCCAAATTTGAAGAATTTTGTACTTAAATTTAATTAAAATTTCAAAGACATAAATTTATTTCCTTAAAAATACAATTTCCTTTATTACGGCCATTTTGTAAGAGATTTTATTTTGTTCGTTTATTTATTTTATTTTATTATTTAAAAATTTAATTTTCATTAAAGGCAAAACAAATAAACAGTCGCAAAAAATGCAATTAATTTACAAAATTTCTAAATGGTGAAACCTAAAAATATATTTGTTAGACAATTTGGAAGTTTTGTTAGAATTTATTAGCGAGTTATACAAAAATATATTAAGAGTTCGCTAACAAATTCTGAAAGTGTGATATTTACAAAATTTTGCAATAAAATTTATACGAAAGAATAATTATTTAGAATAGTTTGCATTCATATCAAATTTTTAATCAGTCCAACCTTTTTTGGTTTTCGAATAAGAAATCTTCAAATTTGGAAATAGATAATTCTGGTCTAATCTTTACGAAGTTATACAACTATAATAGATTAGACGATTTCAGTTTCACTTTAATTACCAAACTAGACTAGCCTAGACAAAATCTTATTTACACCATTCACAATGACATACGCTTTAAATTAACAGCCTTGTAAATTAGTAATATCTAAATTGGATGTAACTAGAGATTTGGTAAAGTACATTTGCAATGGGGACTTAATTGTGCTCAGACTTTAATACTTTTAAAGCGTTTTGCGGTGAAAGAGGATTTAGTTTAAACTTGCAAGCACTTTACGCTCGATTTACTTTGTAAACTCTAAAGCATACTGGGATATGTTTACGCAACGAATTGTACATATTGAAGCATTAACTTTTTTTCTTTTTTTACTGTACTGGGTTAGAGTAAATATTGTAATCGAATTATAGTTTTCAGTAAAATAAGTTTACGCTGTTAATAAATGATTTAAAGTCTTTGGAATTCAAAAAGAAATTTTGTATTATTTGATGGGTTCTTTTAACACAATTAGATAAATGATTCCTTAAAATTATCACAGTTTAAAAAGCATCTTGGATGGGACAAGGACGGATTTTGGAAACGGTGAGCCGAGCTGGAAGAATTTTCAGAACTAGTAGCCCATTTTTGGTTTCCTCTTTTCCAAACTAAGAGGAAGTATTGCAATCGTGCCGAGTTTTTGATAACCACTTGTCACTAGAAATACACTTTTGAGTTTGTTTTAATTTAGAATAGGTTTTTATTTTTGTAAATGAACACTAACTAAAAAACAAACAACGAATAATCCCGGTAATCTCAAAATATATTTCGTTTACCGAACAAACAATAACTAAGCAATGAAATTCTATTAATTGAAATAAACAAATTATTCTGTTTGAAATTGTCTCGGAAATTTGGACATTTTTTTGCGATAAAGAGATAGGTTAGGTTTACTTCTAAAGTTTTCATTTTTAGTGGAAGATTGTTGTCCCGATATCTACATAAATAATTAACATGGATTAAATGAGTTGCCAAAATTCATGGAGTATACGGAAAATGGAGTGACAGAAATTTGGAATTTTCTAGATTTCTCCTTTATTTTTCACGATTTTCACATAAACCAAATCGAACTGAACTCCTAAACAGCCTGGAATAATGGGTACCAAATTAAATATCATTAACCCTAAATAATTTAAATTTAATATTTGTGCTGATCTCAGCGGTTTATGAAATTTAGCTGCTCTGTTTTGCTCCACCATCTGTTGGAAACAGTCTGGTGGTTCAAATTACAAAAACTAAAAACAAAAAATGCAACCAAATTGTTAAAAAATTTGATTACACACTTTATTCCCACGCGGAGATGCCAGATTCGAATCCAGCTGCCTGCTTATATAGTTCACTTCTCCTAGGGGTCTTCTTTCAGCATACTATCCGGCTGTGTACTGTACAAAAAGCTTCGGGCACTAATGACTGTGAAAGACAGGTCTTAAATTAAAAATAAAATTTAAAAAAACATGGCTTTTTCTTACTAAAATTTTCAAGATTCGAACTTATTCACCTTTATCCAACTCAGAATTTCCGAAACATGTTTCTCACTAACATAACATTTTATTTGTTTATTTATTTACTTTTATTTATCACCTTTATCAAACTCCGAATTTCCGAAACATGTTTCTCACTAACATAACATTTTATTTGTTTATTTATTTACTTTTATTTATCACCTTTATCAAACTCAGAATTTCCGAAACATGTTTCTCACTAACATAACATTTTATTTGTTTATTTATTTACTTTTATTTATCACCTTTATCAAACTCCGAATTTCCGAAACATGTTTCTCACTAACATAACATTTTATTTGTTTATTTATTTACTTTTATTTATCACCTTTATCAAACTCAGAATTTCCGAAACATGTTTCTCACTAACATAACATTTTATTTGTTTATTTATTTACTTTTATTTATCACCTTTATCAAACTCCGAATTTCCGAAACATGTTTCTCACTAACATAACATTTTATTTGTTTATTTATTTACTTTTATTTATCACCTTTATCAAACTCCGAATTTCCGAAACATGTTTCTCACTAACATAACATTTTATTTGTTTATTTATTTACTTTTATTTATCACCTTTATCAAACTCCGAATTTCCGAAACATGTTTCTCACTAACATAACATTTTATTTGTTTATTTATTTACTTTTATTTATCACCTTTATCAAACTCCGAATTTCCGAAACATGTTTCTCACTAACATAACATTTTATTTGTTTATTTATTTACTTTTATTTATCACCTTTATCAAACTCAGAATTTCCGAAACATGTTTCTCACTAACATAACATTTTATTTGTTTATTTATTTACTTTTATTTATCACCTTTATCAAACTCCGAATTTCCGAAACATGTTTCTCACTAACATAACATTTTATTTATTTATTTATTTACTTTTATTTATTTTCTTTAACTCACTGATCTCAAACGAACGGCAAAGATATAATGCTGGTGTTAAATGTTACGTGTACCACGTTTTTTCAATTTTTACCTTCCTATTTTTTTTGTAAAAGATTTTGGTCATTCACATGTTGGAATGAAATATTTACTTTTTGTGCGGATGTTCTAAAAAAACTCTACAGGCAGATTTGAAACATTCAATGATCATTTACTGTTACAAATTATGTATTGAAGAATGTGCATTTCATAGAATATGCAACCGTGATTGCATAGTTGTTTACTGTTTAGTATACCATACATTTAGATATAGTAACAGTTATTAGAGATTTAAGTGATTATTTTGACTCCTCACTCACCATTTTTCGTACCGATCATAAAGGCAGTGGAAATGTTAAAAATATATAAACGATATTTCTACTGATAAAACTATGAACTGTTGTTTAGTCAGTTTTTGGTCAGAGTATTGCTCCATAAATAGGTGTAAATTAGGCTACGCCTTCTTTGTTTTCCCGATAAGCGAGCTAATTCTTCACATAGATAAACTCAATATTGATTGAAGAAGTATCTGATACAGGAGCGCACCCTGAATTCGGGGGACTTGTTTAAGAAGTCTATCCTTTTACCTTTCCATTTTAAAACTATACCCTGTTTTAAGGTACAACCCTAATTACCTTCTTAATGAGTTTATTTCTGTCTACAAAATAATTTGGGCAATATGTTCTGTTCCTTTAAACTCAAGACTGTGCGCGGTACTGTGATTGGCTCTAGGATTGAAGAATGGTGTTGCTAGCCCGAATTGTGATAACTCGGTAAGCCTGAGAAAATAGGTTTTACCGAGAGTGCTATAATATTTGTCCTGCTAAGGACAATTAATTTTGGAATTGTAATTTTCTCATCTACTGCCTGTTGAAGTCCTACGAAGTTAATTCAAGAAGTTTGAACCTTGAAGGGCAATCTCATGAATATTATTGGTACCTGTTGTCTGGATGTTCGAGCCATTCAGGACAATAGCTTAATGAGACGGCAGGCTGGCTGGGCCGAGCAGGATTCCCATGGTGCACTCAAAGAATCTGAGCTATTACCCTGCTGAGCAATATGCCGCATTAGAATAATGAACAAAGCGTGGACGTACAATGCGAAGTTATAACAATGGCCGGGTGAGAATCTCTTGCCAGCGATAGGCGATAAGTTCATGTTCAAATAATCGTGTTAGTTTATTGCACGATTACATTACTCTAAAGCTGGGAAGACAGTTGGGCGATCGTAGGCCTCTTGTCGGGTAAACACTGAATGGATTTGTCGTTGGATAACTTGTATAGGATTTGTGAGAAAGAAGAACGAGACGGTACTTCACGGTATTAAGTATTTCCTGCCGGTGCGGAGGGTGCAAAAAAAGGATGAGCTCTTCCGAGAAGCAGTACTCGTACCTTCTAGGAGTCCATTTTGAGAGTGGTATTACAAATCTCTACTCTACTCTAAAATTTAGTCCCAATTTTAAATTAATGAATTTTTTTTTAATGCAAATGGATGCATGTTTCTCAATAGAAGTAGGAAAGTGTATTTTTTGCAAATTATTGGAAAAATTTAAAATTTTCATACAATTTCGGGTCGTGTGTTTCCACTTCTGAAAGCCCCATGAATGCGTCTATCAAATGGATGCCACAGACAGCCTAACACAACTAGCCTCTGTCTTATTTCGTTTGCATACGCCGCGCAACAAGAACATTTAATTCTGCTAATATATGTACCAAAAGTCCAAATTATTGGTACAATAGGTTGGATAATCAGGTTACTCAGGCTAGGGAGGTTAGGAAAACCTTTGTATGCTGATGATTTGTTTTAGGCTTGACAAAACAAGTCTAAAGCCTCATTCATTTTCAACTTTTTAAGGTCTTTCAATCGTTTTCAAGCGAAGAGCCTTGTAAAAACCAGTGAACAATAGAAGTGCTTTGTGCAAAAAGGAGTTATCTACATTTTTTTCAGAAAATGTGTTTAGTGGCGCCCCCTATTGTATGTTCAATTCTACATCTTTTGGTGCATAAACGAGTCTTTATGCAGACTCGTTTATTATTACTTATTCTCTAACCTAGGTTAGATTTGGAGCAAAAATGAGTTTTCTACTGCAGATAACTTTCTTTTGCTCCAAACAGAAAAGATGGCGCAATCAATCAAACATGATTTTGGTCATATCATTGGTCGTGATAACATATTAGGTAGATATTATTGTATTATTTTTCTTTTTGACAGGCATAATAATATATCTAACATTCGCTTCGACAAAACACAAAATGCCACTTAAAAGCTCAAAAACAAGAAATCTGTTGACTAAATATGTACTCGAGTTTAACTGAAAATTATGATTTTGGTGCAAAAAAAGAGTTAGCTGCAAAATAACGTTTGCTTATAGCAAGCTTAAAAAATGCCCTAGAAAGTTCAAATTGAGCCCCAAATGACCCCCATCACAATATATTAACTAATCCTTACAGCAGACACAACATAAGGAATACATCTTAAAGCATATTTAGCTTTTTTGTAACTAGTAAAAATTTTAAAAAACTGTAGATAACTCCTTTTTGCACCAAGCTCTTCAATTACAAAAATATAACCTCTGGTTACGCTTTACTTCTCAAATCTAAGGAGGTAGCACAAAGATGTCACAAAAAAAAAAAAAATTATAGAACTAAATGACATTATGTCCATAAACTAGTAGACCTAACTTCATTTTGAACATACCCAAAAACTGCAGGCCGACTGTTTTTTGGTAGTTCTGTTTAATATATTCGAAAAAAAACTGGATAAGATGGTCAAATTCTTTCTGGATTAACTAAAACTTGCTGATGTCTTCACGGATCTATTGGCCGCCATAATTTTTCAACCTGAAAATAAAAGATCAGAATGTAAATTTATGTCAGATGGTCTAATAGTGCGATATTCAGGAGTGACTCATTGTCAAGATGACTTTGCTCTAAGTACCTAGAGGCTCAGACAGCCTTCGAGTGTGTCAGACGCACGTGTAAACACCCACCATATCTTTGGAAGAGTATTTTGGAAGCGTATAGGTTTGACAGTTTCCAATCACATTGTTTATTTTACTTAACTGGGTGGCCACAGAGACTGGAAGATAGCTTTACCCAGTTATGTGAAACGCTTTGGACCAGTTAGTCTTGAATCTTCCAAAAAAAGTATACTTATCTCAAAAAGATAGTGAAATTTTACAATTTTTGCTTTCAGTTTGTTCCAACACAAACCAGAAATTGTGAACTTAAAAGGTTCTAATGATAGTTGTACTTAAAAATATGGTTAGATTGCAAGTGCTGGGGATAAAATCGTTGATTGCGTTGATAACGCGCATGATTATTGTATCCTTAACTGGTTTCGGACTTTTATCCAAAATCAGAAGATTGATTTATCAGTTTAGTGTTGAGAATTCGACCACATTACGTTCTCGCACTACATTTGCTGATCGAGTGAGGTGAGACGGTAACGTAAATGAGGTTGAATTCTCAAAATCAATCTTCTGATATTGGATAAAAGTCTGAAACCAGTCAGGGATACAATAATCATGCGTACAATGACGAATAAAATCAAAAGATAGTAGTTTTCTAGTTTTCTCCAGTCTCTTTGTTTATTTTTGTACTGTGCTCTCGTGAAATTCTAAATTTTGTTGTTGTTTTTGTTTGTTTTTGAGTTTAAAGTTCAAGCAGATTGATGTAAGATCTACAAAGCATTTAATGCTCAAATTATACTTTGAAAATAGTTTTTTTGAAAACAGCTAAGTTTTAATTTTTCTTTTAAAATAGAACTTAAAAAGAAATATCGCGTTTCTTCTAACCTATCAGCTCTTTTGTATGGTATACTGAATTTAAACGCGGTTATTCAGCAGTAATTTGATTTAACTCTATTTCAAATTGTTTGTAATCTTTTGGATTAATCTTCAATTGAATAAGAAAATGTAAAAAGTCTTTATTTTACTAAGTTTGAGTTCAAAACAAAAGTTTCTTGAAAATTGATTTAAAATATCATTAAGTCAAATTACATAGCCAAAAAAAACCGTCAGTAGAGTCAATAAAACAATAAGTATTTTGGAAAAACTGGTTAGGAGCTTCTTACAGCTCATTGTTCGTTGATGTAAAGTGTTGTTTGTTACGAAAGAACACTGTTACCAGGCCGGCAGTGCACTGAAAAAGCTCCGAGCGGCAATGATGTTCACATGTTGACGCGCCTTAGATTAAAAGGGCTAAAAAAGACAGTCATAAAACTCTTTTTCTTTCCCTACCCCTATTTAGAGATCTTGTAGTGGTCAAGAGTGTGACTTTGTAAGTGGGTGATTTCCAGTTTGTATCCTGCGTATATCTACGTTTTCTTTATTAGAAAAAACTGTTTATAGTTAAGTATGAGCTTCCGCCCCCGTTCACGACACCTAATTGGTAGTTGGACGTTAAGTCCCGCCTGAAAAAAATAGGCGATCACTTTATAAAGTAAAGTAATTGCCTGTTTTTTTCAGGCGGGCTTTACGTCCAACTACCAATTAGGTGTCATGGACGGAGGCGACTAGCAAACATACTTTACTGTAAATTTCTTTTATTAACCATTAAATAAAATCTAAGGCCTGTAGACTGGGAATCGAACCCAGTACCACAATATATATTAGCTTTACAGGTTGCGCCTCTAACCGTTCGGCTACCGTGGCGCCTGATAACTTTATATATTCTTGGGAAACCCATTTGTCATTTTTTTAATCGGTTACCTCGTCCGTTGGCTGCATCATTCATTTTTAACATTTTCTTCCAGGTGCTCATTTTCTGTTCATCACCTGTCCCAGTCGTACAAGAGAGAATCGAAAAAGGATAATCTCTTGCCCCTATCCATTCGGTACAAACATATCCACATTCAGGTAATCACGGCCATTGGAATAGAATAGTCTTAGGGTTTGCGTATACTGGATTCCAATGTGGAGAACCAGGGTTCGAATCCCGCTGCTGGACCTTGGCTTTTCTTTTCTTAGGAGCTACTTACAGCTAACTCTCCGGTAATGCGATAGTGAAGCATGTAACGAGAGAACACTGTCCGGAGGCTGGATAAAGCACCGAGCCCAAATGACCTCAGATGTTGACGGGCTCCTTTCAGATAGAAGAAGAGATATTCGCGGTTTGCTGGTTCAGTGTAATTAAACATCTGTAAAAAGGCCGCTTTCGCTAAAACGGTTGATAATCTGTATGGTTGATTTGAAAACCTTTTTTCGGCACAAATGAGTTGTAAGAACCTATTTAAGAATCTATTTTTGCCTTTTTTTTTTTGAACTATCTGATCTAATATAAAGAAGGTAAATCCACAATTTAATCATTTTACCTAGAAATTATTTACGCTTATACTAAAGAAGATTTCTGATTTACCTGTAACCAGTAAATATGTGTTTTCCTTGTGTGTTATATATCTGTTTGTGGTAGGTTAGTCTAGCAAAGGGGGCTCAAGTAATTTGATTCTGCAATAAACCTTGTTTACAAGACACTACTAGCCTGTCACAACAAGCGCCTTGTATAAAAGCCAAAACCGTTTACCTACTTACCTCTACAAACAAGCGTGTAAAGTATTTCTGCCCTCACGTACAGTGACGTGATTAGGGGTCTAGTGCTACCCACTAAATCTTTTACACAAACATTGTAGCCTACTAGTTCTTTGTTGATTTTTTTATTTGTTTTTATTTACAACCATAGATGGTAGTTAAATCTATAAATTAGTTTTATTTAAATGACTACTGTTTTACGAATCTTTCATTTTGTTTGTTTAATCTTTAGTTGAGATTCACACGATCTTTTATAATCACAGGTAATACAATTAAACATTCTTGAAACCTAGAATTTCTACTGAAAATGTTGTTAAAAAACTTTAATTATAGGCGCCACGGTAGCCGAGCGGTTAGAGCCGAGACCTGTACAGCTAATATATGTATTGTGGTTCTGGGTTCGATTCCCCGGTCTTAGACCTTGGATTTTATTTAATGGTTAATAAAAGAAATTTACAGTAAAGTATGTTTGCTAGTCGCTACCGTCCACGACACCTAATTGGTAGTTGGCCGTAAAGCCTGCTTGAAAACATATAGTACACTTAATTATAACGAGGTGCCACGGTAGCCGAGCGGTTAGAGGCGAGACCTGTAAAGCTAATATGTATTGTGGTCAGGGCTGGATTTTCCTATAGGCTAACTAGGCTTCAGCCTAGGGCCTCAAGATCAAGAGGGGCCTACATTCAAATTGTTAACAGAATTAAAATTACATTATTCTAAAAACGGTACCAATAACACACATGTTTCATTAACGTATTGATATATATCACAGTAGTGATGTATTTTATTATCTCTCATGTAATTTACGAACTTAATAATGGGAGGTGAAAGGGCCTCATAAGTGGAATAGCCTAGGGCCTCTTTTCATCTGAAGCTGGCCCTGATTGTGGAACTGGGTTCGATTCCCGGTCTAGTAGGCCTTGAATTTTATTTAATGGTTAATAAAAGAAATTTATAGTAAAGTATGTTTGCTAGTCGCCTCCGTGCACGACACCTAATTGGTAGTTGGACGTTAAGCCCCGCCTGAAAAAATAGGCATTAGTTTACTAACATTAATTATAATGAAATTGTGAGTATTTTTGATATCATAATCCCCAATATTTTCTGAAAATTGCTATAACCAAATTGTTACCTCCTACCAAAGGTGCACCGAATTTTTTTAGTATTAATGCATTACTTTTTCAATTTAAAACAATGCTTTAATTTTGGATAAAACAACGCTATCTTAATGGAATTGTTTCTGAGATTTACTAAATAATTTAAGTAACTTGACAACCTAAATGGCATAACAAGAAAAAAACAAAGCAAACCAAAAAGCTATAAAGGGAAGAGATTAGCTATGCGGTTAGCGTATTGGAGTCCCACGCGGAGGTCCCGGGTTCGAATCCAGCTGCTGACCCTTAGATTTTTTTTCTTCCTAGGAGTTTCTTACAGCTCACTGTCAGGTGATGGCATTGCACTGGAAAAAGCTCCTGGCGCCAATAACCTTAGATGTTGACCCGCCTTAAATCATTAAAAAAAAACAAAAAAAACTATAAATTAGGCAGAAGGAAGGGATTAGCTATGCGGTTAGTGTGTTGGATTGCCACGAGAAGATCCCGGGTTCGAATCCGGCTGCTGACCCTTAGATTTTCTCTTCCTAGGAGCTTTACCATCCGGTGATGGTAGCTAAAGTAGAGTTTGCCTTCTCTATGATCAAGTAACGCGCTGGTTGAGGGTGATCTCAACCCGCCTCTTTGGGGGCCCCAAGCGGGGGAGTGACTGGGTCTTCAGCCTCAACCGCGGTGGTGACATCCTTCTTTTGTAAAACGAGCTTGCACAGGGGTTCTGGCATATCCGAATGGATAGGAATGGATCTTAAAGAACCCTAAGTACTTAGACAGCAGCTGGTAAGACGGGAAAGATTGTCCGTTGATGGCAACATTGCATATCGGTGAGATGCAATCAGTCACTAGTTCCCCGAGGTTGGGGAGACACTTCTTATTTCTATTTCTCACCTTCTATTCCTTCCATCCCCCAAGAATTAACAGTTACTGTTGGTTCTTGGTTCCCGGGGATACTGTATTCCCGACCCGTGAGGCAACGGGTCAAATCAGTAGATGGCAAGTAGTAGGACTATCGGGCTTGCGATCAGACACGCCAGGTTACAAGCCCAATTGCCGGCGATTGAGGTAGGACTCGTAGTGGCCTGTGGTTAATCAAGAGCTCCGCTGTCCCCGGACTTGAGCTGAGCGGGTGGACACACTGCCAATATAAATGTGTACCCTGCTATCGCTTGACGATGAAAGTACCCTTCGCTACGGAGGTGCGGCCGACCAGAATTAAAGAAGAGCAGCCTTCTCTACGATCTGGTAGTGGTGACCAACTTATGTTGGTCCAATGCGCTGGAGGCCAAGCAGGGGAGTGGCTGGGTGGGCCCTTCTGCCTTGGTGAGGCCTAGCACAACAGTCTCGCCGGGTGGTGACATCCTTCTCTTGTAAAACTACCTCGTGCTTGCACGAGAGGATTGATATGTCCGAATGGATGTCCCCTAGTACTGGTGAATGAACGACAAAGATTGGAAGTATGTCCGGTGATGGAAGGCAGTGCACCTACAAAAAGCTCCGGGCGCCAATAATCTCAGATGATGACGCGCCTTAATTTGTAAATAATAATAACAATAATTAGGTAATTTCTATAATGATTGAGGTTTTGTCTTTTATTTTATTTTCTTTACAAGTCTCGCAAGTACCAAATGGTATTTTATTGCTAACTAACGATTGCAACAGGATATCAAGCAGGGCAAATCAAACTGGATATAAGAGACCATTTCCTTTTTCCTACTGTCATAGTCTCCACAGTATCAGGAACCCAAATCACAAGGGGACACTCCGTAAAGTTGTTTTCTGAGCCTATCCATGACTTATAACAGTCTACCTAAAGTGTGTTTTATAAAACCCCAGATCTCTTGATAGAAAGTACTTATTTCCGCATCAAAAGATAACCACTTTATCTTTCAGCTTCATAAAAATGGGTACAAATTATAAACAAAAAATATACAGGGTGTCCCAATCTATATGGATAACGACTTTTTCTCGGAAACTAAGATAGCTAGAAAAAAACTAAAAAATACGTGTTCCCTTAGTTTTTTGTTAGAAATCCAAATTTAATTTGTAAATTTTTTTCGGTGCTTCCAGAAGCGAGATACAGGCACCAACTTCATTTTTTCAAATGGGGAGGTGTGGTTTTTATTTCAGAAATAGATTCCTCTATTTTTTTTTTTAAAGAAAAATTTACTCGAACGGTTTTTTTCTGTGAGCAAAAACACTTCCATCAAATTGCCTATCAAGGTATCTCTTTACATGCCTGATGGTGTTAGATCGACACGAGGACCGATTCAGTGGCCACCTCGTTCACCGGATTTGACACCTACGGACTATTTCCTTTGGGGATACCTGAAAAACAAGGTGATTATTCATAACTTTTTTCTTTCTTTCCTTATTTCTGCTTATCTAAAAGCATTTCTAAATCTAGGTGCATCAGAATCAAGCCGGGATTGTATTTGTAGATGAACTAAAGCAGAGAATAATAGATGCCTGTAACTCGGTTAAAGCCGAATCTATTTCTTTGGCAGTAAGGGACAATTGGCAGGAAAGAGCATGTCTATGCATCTCTAATGGTGGAGGCCATTTCGAGCATGATCTGTAATATTAATGAGGAGTAAAATTTATAATAAAATAGTACTTTTCTTCTTATTTAATCAAAAAAACCGTTAAAATATTATCATTTTGAAATTTCTTATAAGAATCATGTTTTCATTCATAACTTGTAAAATATCGCTCACAGAAAAATAGTGTTCAAGTAAATTTTTCTTACTAAAAATAGAGGAATCTATTTCTGAAATAAAAACCGCACCTTCCCATTTGAAAAAATGAAGTTGGTGCCCGTATCTCGCTTCTGGAAGCCCCAAAAAAAATTTACAAATTAAATTTGGATTTCTAACAAAAAAACTAAGGGAACACGTATTTTTTAGTTTTTTTCTAGCTATTCAAAAATTGTCAAAGTTGGTTACTTTCAACGTTACACTTTTTCGTGCATTTTTTGACAATCAACCCTTATACAACTGTCCTACGGAGAAAAAGTCTGTTATCCATATAGCTTGGGACAACCTGTATACTATAATATTTCTGATATTAAGATGGCGATGCAAATAAATTGAAAATGTGGTTAGGTTGGCAGTGCTGGGACAATATCTTTGATTTTATCCATGGTAGCAAGCATGTTTATTGTATCTCTGACCGGTTTCGGACTTCTACGTGTGGGGATGAATATTTGAGGAACCCAAGGTCCTTACTTCGAGGACCTCAGAGTATTTCAAACCACTTTTATCTGTTTTAAAGTGGTACTATCTTTTGCCTTGTTTTGTACAGTTTATTGTGCCATTTCTCCAGAAATCACCGAATTATATTTTCACACCTGACGAATACTTGCTGTAAAGATTTAGAATTGAAAATCTGGAACGATTTCAACCATTTCGAGGTGTTTATGAGATAGAAAAAAAAGATTTGTTGTACAGAAGTAATTACTCCACATATACCATAAAGCAAATTGTTAATATATTCATTGGTTGTAGAGATGACGGTGGGTTAAGCCAGGGTGTGTCCAGGCTGTTTAGGATTCATGGCAATGACCCTCTGTTGGTTGGATCTGCTTCCTCAGACCTGCGCTACCTCGCTACTAAATACCTCGTCCTTTTGCCTCGTTTACCACTTCACTAATCCCTTACCTCGCATTTCCCCTGAGAGTAAAACCCTTTAGTATAGTGTTTTCCAAACTTTTGTTTTTTGTTTAGTGTAAGGACCCTTTTCATTCAGTAATTTGATGCGAACCCTTAAGTTAATTGTAAGTATGATTTTATATTCATACAGTAGAAGCACATCATAATTTGGTGTGAGAAGTAAATCAATGCTTATTAAGCAATTACTTTATACTAATTTACATTATTAAAAAGTTATACTATACTGAATGCAAAATAAACAATATGCATTCGCAAAAAAACAGTTCAGGCGTTTTGGCGCTACGTTGTTTAGCAAAAAAAGAGTAGCAACAACAACAACAACAACAACGAGAACAATCAGAAAACTCCCTTTTTCCACCAATTTTCGGCAACTTCTTTTTTCTCGAAATCTATTAAATTTGCGTTGCTACGAAAAATCACAGATATAAAGAAAGGTATACCCTTTGTTTTAAAAACAATTTGGGAATTTTATCTTTTATAGAAATAGAGAAAAAAAATTGTCAAAGTTGGTTACTTTCAACGTTACAATTTTTCGTGCATTTTTTGACAATCAACCCTTATACAACTGTCCTACAGGACAGTTTTAATTGAAGACATAATCGATTAGTTTTTTTCATGCTCTGTCAGGGAATTAGTTCTTTAACATATCATAACAAGTACTTAAACAAACATTCATATAGTTTGTATTTACTCCAAATTACAATTTAATACACTACTGCACTGTTGAAAAAGATAAGAATGTGAATAAGCCTTAACAACCCTTTGAAACCACAAACAGATAATCCTTATATCTGAATTAGGTATTAACCAACACAACTAGGTGTCTTTCTAATAAACTTCTCTGATCTGTTAGACTTGGTTTCAAAATTTTCTATTGTACCCTATTTGAAACTAAGCAAATTAACCTTCGATTATAAAAATAGCACTTGTTTAAAATATTTCCCTAACTTTTTTCAAATATTTCAGTGAGATCAAAAGTAAATGTTTTAAAGTGCAATTTGTAACCTTTGACTTCCTTATTTTAAGACAATCTACTTTAAAAGACTATTGGTCCATCTAAAAGAGTTTTCAATGAATTAAACAACTTACTAAACTAACACTGTTGAGTGCTCTTGAAGACGTTTTCTTGCAAAAACAAAATAATTTTTCATACGAAGATAAAAGGAATCCTGGAAAATGATATACCGTTTGAAAGCCCTTTAACCCGTTGCCGCACACTTTTAATTTGATGATCGTGCTCAGAAACACACTTATTTTTTCTCAATTGTTTATGACTGCCAGATGGAATCAAGTGTAAGTTGTATGTTTGGAAGTAAAAATTATCACATTTGGCCACGGTTTTTCCAAAAAACCTCTCGACGGCTATAACCGTCATTTGCTCATCATGTCATTTTTTCTCTTTCCAGAGCAAATGACGGCTATGACCGTCGTGACGACTATACAGCATTTGCTTTACTAATTCAATAATTAACAAGTGTATGCGTTAGTACACTTCGTACTAACGCTATACTTTTTTTTATTAATTAAAATGTGCACGACGGCTATAGACGTCGTTTGCCTACATATCAACAAAGATCGGACGGCTATAGCCGTCATTTGCGGCAACGGGTTAAACAAGGAAGCTTTTATAAAAAGTGCCAGCACCTAGGTCTGATAATGATCACATAAGGGCCTAATGAGTTTTCTTAAAAATTTTTATTACTTTTATTTTTCCCAGGGTCGTTTGAAAAATCCGTGCAAAGTCAGAGAGATAGCACCACTGGCGCGTATCGAGGTTATGTTTAGTTAGTAGCATCTCTTGGAAGAACACACACCAAGTTTCAGCCAGATCGGTCTATTTCTTTGTGTTTGGCATTCGTTTGAATCGAGGAAGTCGAGTGATTTTCAAAAAATGGACGAAAAAGAATTTCGTGTGTTGATTAAACACTGCTTTATGAAAGGCAAAACGCCTCAGGAGACTAAACAGAAGCTTGATAAACATTATGGTGACACTGCACCTTCGATTAGAACAGTTTATAAGTGGTTTCAAAATTTTCGGAGTGGCCATATGGGCACAAGTGACGCTGAACGTTTTGGACGCCCTGTTGAGGTTACTACTCCAGAAATCATTGATAAAATCCATGATATGGTGATGGATGACAGAAGAGTGAAGGTGCGTGAGATTGCTAGTGCTGTGGGCATCTCGAATGAACGGGTACATAATATTTTGCATCAACATTTGGACATGACAAAGCTATCCGCAAGATGGGTGCCGCGATTGCTCACGCTTGACCAAAAACGAAATCGTGTGAAGTGTTGCAAGGACGGTTTGCAGCTGTTCCAGAAGAATCCGCAGGACTTTAAGCGTCGTTTCGTCACTGTGGATGAAACATGGATACATCACTACACTCCTGAGACCAAAGAACAATCTAAACAATGGGTTACCAAGGGGGAATCTGCGCCAAAAAAGGCGAAGACCGTTCCTTCGGCCGGAAAGATTATGGCGACTGTCTTTTGGGATTCACAAGGAATAATCCTCATCGACTATCTGGAAAAGGGTAAAACTATTACAGGTGCATATTATTCATCGTTATTGGACCGTTTGAAAACCGAGCTGCAAGAAAAACGCCCACGATTGGCCCACAAAAAAGTCTTTTTCTATCACGACAACGCACCAGCTCACACCTCAGCAGTTGTGGTCGCAAAATTAATGGAAATAGGGTTCCAACTCGTTTCACATCCCCCCTATTCTCCAGACTTGGCTCCCTCGGACTACTAATATGAAGAAATGGCTGGCGGGAAAAAGATTTTATTCAAACGAGGAGGTGATTGCAGAAACGAATGGCTATTTTTCAGACTTGGACAAATCCTATTATTCGGAAGGGATCAACAAACTAGAGCAGCGTTGGACGAGGTGTATAAGCCTAAAAGGAGACTATGTTGAAAAATAAAAAAGGTTTACCCCAAAAAATTAAGTAGTTTTTATTTTTGCACGGACTTTTCAAACGACCCTCGTACGTTATAACTTTTTTTCTTAATATTTTTTTATATTTATGTTTTGGAGTTCGTTTTTTGGTCTATTTTTTAATATTATTCTATAATATTAAATATTATATAGTAAATATTACATAATATTTAATATTATTGCTGATAACTGGTTCTGTTCAGTTAAGCTGGTCCATGAACTAGGAAAGCTAAATTTGTCTTACTCGGGGACATTACGAAAAAAATAAAAAAGAAAACCCCTCTTATATAATTCCAAAATAGAGAAAACTACCGTCGGAACTTCATTGTTTGTTTTTACTGGCAACAAAACGGTGGTTTTTTGTACCAAAACAAAACAAGTAGGTTATACTCGCATCATGATAATTCGGTACTTGCAGAATTATGGAAAACAACTTTTGCATTTTTTACCTTTTTTTAAATTTTCTTAATCTTATGAAACAAATTTAACAAAATATTCATCATTTTCGTTTGCTAAATAAATTTTCTAAGAAAAACTAAATCGACTTTAATTATATCAATGACTTTTTAAAAGTAATGAGCATTTAAAGTTTCGGGTCAAAGCTGACCCGACCAGATGAAGTTGAGATTTTGAGGATACCAGTTAAGAATGTAAGCAAAACAGCATTTCTACGCTCAGATTGAGAAATTTGACCACAAATTTTGCGATATTTTAAAAACTAGGTGTTTATACAAAAATTCTAGCAAAAATTTTAAGCTTCTGTTTTAGTGTATAGTGTTAAGGCTTTAATCATTGCGCAGAGTTTTATCGTAACTGTGGCCCGTATTTATTGTAGAGCAGCCAACAACTGTTGTATCTTGCCGTTACACAATCCTTACTAACAGATTTCCAGTACCCTACTGGCGTACAACATACACTCTGTGGTCTGCCAGTGCCCAATAAATCTACTGACGGAAAAGACTCCGCCTCTCTTGTCCCAGTGGGGTGTCCCACTACATCTCCCCACTTTTAGGACCTCCCCTGTGTAAACCAATATCATCCTTCCGGCTACCGACAAAACACACTAACCAGAAACAAACATTACAATAGCATTAAACCATAACCAATTTTGACACAACATTCAAATAAATACCCTTTACACCACCAACACCCACATAAAAGCATTATTTGTACCCATATACCCAGACTTCCTGAATCCTATAAACGTATAAATTTTATTTGGTTGGGACAAAAATCTCGCCAGCAGATTTCCGTTAATGCTTTACTATCTCCCATGCTATATAGCATGGACACAATTTACAACACGGGTAACTATTTCAGAAATATGGGTAATGAAACATTTTTTAATGTGTTTTGCTAGCGCTTGGAAGATGTTGTTTTTGCTTGTTTTTCTTAAAAATATAATTAAATAATTTTTGTTTTCCATTAGCCACTAAATAATAGGTCCATTATTGTAATAAAATCGATCCACGCGTCTAGGCCAGGTGTCGGCAACCTAATTTTAATAAATCTTATCAAGAGCCGCAAGGATGATAGTGTACAAAACTCTGTAGATCATTTGTATTCACAAATTATTATTTTATTGATATTCAATAACATTTAAATGTTTTATATATTTATTTTCACATATTGCTAAGTAAATAAACAAATAAATAATAACTAAACCTGTGTTTGAATGAAATTGCCGGCAGTCTTATATACAGTAAAAGCTCCTTATTCGCGCTTCCTTCATTCGCGTTTTCACTATTCGCGGATTAAAAAAATGCGACCCAATTCCTATATTCGCGGAAGTACACTATGATAATAAAAGGATTCCAATAGGTATCCAACCCAATATCCTTTGTAAATGCCGTCAAATGGACTAATAAAAAAAGTAAAATAGATCTTAGTATTACAACTTTGCCTAAAGTATGTTGTTAAATGATATCGCCGAGGACTTTGACATAAGCCGCCTTCGCCGCGATCGGTGTTTTTGAGAATGTAAACGCACAGAATGAAAGCAATTGTTCGTGATCCAGCAATAGAAAAAATGGAAGTGGCGTTGTCATTATGGATCGAAGACCGCATCCAAAAAAAGGGTGCCCCTGAGTGGTCCAATGGTCCGGGAGAAGGCAAAGTATCTTTACGCTCATTTTAAAGAACCTGATGGTAGTTGTAGTGGCAAGTTCAAACTTTGACTGCAAACAAAAGCTTTTAAAAACTGCCAAGCAAGAGAAAATTACAAAATTCTTCAAACCATTGCCTAAGCCTTAAGATAATTAATCAAAATGTTCAAAAACTTCGATTAAATTGATTTTTTTATATATTAGTTTTTTTTTTATTTTGTCACCTAGGAACGTATCCCCTATAATCCCATATAAATTACCATTCCGTATTCACGGTTTCTGTATTCGCGGCATATGTATGGAACATATACCCCGCGAATAAAGAGCTTTTACTGTATTACGAACTGTATTTTAATAAAATTCTATTCAATTTCAAACCTATCACATTTAAAATACTTTTTGAAAAAAATATCTTTACTTTAATAAATGAAATAGGCGCCACGGTAGCCACGGAGGAATTAGAGGCGAGACCTGCAAAGCTAATATGCATTGTGGTACTGGGTTCGATTCCCCAGTCTTAGGCCTTGGATTTTTATTTAATGGTTAATAAAAGAAATTTATAGTAAAGTATGTTTGCTAGTCGCCTCCGTCCACGACACCTAATTGGTAGTTGGACGTTAAGCCCCGCCTGAAAAAATAGGCGATTACTTTACTAATACGTAAATGAAATTTTCATTTGTTTCAATAAAATTGAAATATACTTACAATCTATTTTGGACAGGCTGAAGAGCCACAAAATTTGGATAAAAGAGCCGTGGGTTGCCGACCCCTGGTCTAGGCGCTACGTTGTTTACAAAAAAAAAAGGTAACAAGAAGAACAACAACACCAAGAACAAGAACAATTTTTGAAAATGCCCTTTTTTGCTCATTTTTCAGCAAATTTTTTCTCGAAATTTATTAAGATCTAGGTTGTTGCAAAAAAGTTACAGTTATAAAGGAACATTTGCCCTATATTCAACTGTGGCTAGGGCATCCTGATAATTGTCGTATGATCTTTAAAGGCCGACTTTTAAGATTTAGTGCTGACAATCACTGTATTTGCTGTAATTTAGGTGTCCCAGACACTTTATATCATTTTCTGTCGGTATTTCCATCATTTAGATCTGCCAGAAACAAATATTTTTCAAAATGTATTAAAGTTGAGTTACGATAACGAGGAAAATTTACTTGATTTATTAATTATTGACAGTCTCATTAAATTTAATAACTTGTACTACTATGTGGTATCCGCATTAAAAATTACATAATTCATTATAAAAATTGAAAATTAAAGAGCAGTTTGTTATTTTTCTTTATAAATTTTAGTTCTATTAGTTGTCTTTTATTTTGTTTATTATGTCTTTTATTTTGTTTATTTTGTCTTTTATTTTGTTTATTATGTCTTTTATTTTGTTTATTTTGTCTTTTATTTTGTTTATTTTGTCTTTTATTTTGTTTATTTTGTCTTTTATTTTGTTTATTTTGTCATTAGTTTAGTTATCTTTTATATAAGAAACAATATATTTTTAGTTTCCAGTTTAATTTTATGATATGTAATTACATTGTACTTTAATTTGTTTAATTTGTACCAATACTCCATTTGTATAGGGTAATACCTTGAAAACAAATTAATTATACTTATACAGAAAATTTGGAAATTTAATCTTTTATAGAAAAAGAGAAAAAAATTATTAAAGTTGGGTGTTTTTCATCGTGACACTTTTTTCGTGCAGTTTTTCGACGATCAACCCTTAAACAACTGTCCTGAAGGACCTCTTTTAATTTGTTGAAGGAAGTCCAACAATTTATCTTTAATTATCAATTATCATACAGGCGAAATAATGTAATATTATTATTTTTTATTTTTCCCAAAGTCGTTCATAATTGGGCTGAATGCTTGGCAACAAAATATTAATTTAATAGATTAATAAATTCAAAATTAAATATTATTTCAAATTGTAAATTTGTCATATTTTTTTTGCGACATCGAATGCTAAGTTAATAAGTGCTTCTTTCAATTACTTCTGGGCATTTCTGTTCTAAAAACTAGGAGAAACCTTATACACTTAGTCCAGTGATTTTCGTGCCGCGAATGTTTTGAAGTGTGCCGCCAAATTTTCGAAATGCTTACAATAAAAATTATACAGTGACTCCCATTAATATTGGGACACCTATTACAAAATGATTTAAAAGGAAAATGAAAACAACAGACAAAAGTTTGGAATTTTTTTTTTTTTTTAAATAACAGCAACATCTGTGGAAATTATATATAAGTACAAATCAATGAAATTCCAAACTGTTAGGTAGCACTTTTTGAAAAAGTGTAAAATAAAGCTCTCAAAAATATTGGGACACCAGAAGTGCTAGAGTTTAAATGTTCAATATTTAAAATCTCCTACTATTTAATATTTGGTTGGTAATAATTTAATCATTGCTTTTTGACTTAAAACAGCCCTCAAACGATCAGGCATAGGTGAAACAAGTTTTTGGTTAATTCAGGTGGTGTTTTTTTCCCATTCTTCCAGGAAACATCGTTTTAATTCATTTTTGTTAGATATTACTCGTTTGCTTAAAGCACTAGCTAAATATTGCCATAAATCTTCAATGGGATTAAGACCTGGGGACTGCGGAGAGGTTTGGAATACTTTTGGGCAATTATATAACAGTCACTGGCGTATTACCCAAGCCGTAGGTTTGGGGTCGTTCTCTTGGTAGAATTTAAAAGACCCTAAAATACCCAATTTTTGGGCATTTTTTTCAAATTATTTTTTAATATATTACTATAAACCATTTTGTCCATCACTCCATCAACAAACATTAATTCTCCAAATCCTGATGCGGACATCTAGCCCCAAACCATAACTGATCCACCTCCACCCGGTGGTGCAGCTTTAAAACCCTTTAAAGTTGGCTGTAAATTCTTCTTTTCGAGTTCAGCATTCGCTTTCCTCCAGACCATATCCCTTCCATCAGGCTAAAAAATATTAAATTTTGATTCATCGCTAGAGTATATCATTCCAAAAGTCACTATTTTCATTGAAATATTTTTCGGCAAATTTCACTCTCTTAACACTATTTATCTTACTGACAAATGGATTCTTCCAGGCTACTCTACCATGATAGTCGAGTTTTCTTAGCACTCTCCGAACAGTTTTTGATCCTTTTTTGCTCTCTGAACATGTCAAAAATTTCACATTGAAGTTTTGGAGCACTAAGTCGGTGATCTTTTTTAATTCTTTTAATATATAACGCTGCTCTCTCTCAGGGAGCAGTTGAGGACGGCCTTTTTGTGGGGTTGAAACAATTCTTTTTTCTTTTTGGTAACGCTGAATGATGTTCCACGCAGTAGATGTTTTAGGTCCGATCAGTTTTTCCGTCTCTCTAACACTTTTTATTGTCCTTGTGCAAAGAAATTACAATTTTTCTTTGTTCAATCGTTGTATTTGTATTTTTGCGCGACATGTTACACCTGGCTTGATTTATATAAACTAATATAATTATTAATTTCATATTAAATATATGCTTAAGGTATATATTTACAAATTGTATAAATATTCGGGCAAAACCTTGGACAAACTATAAATTATAATAGTGTCCCAATATTTATGAGAGGTAGAATTTGATCTTATTATTATATATATTTTTTTTAATCTACCAAAACATTTTTATGTACTTATTTAAATAGTTTTTATTTAATTAATAGTAATTATAAAATGAAATGAATTTATAAAAATTTGAATAAATGGGTGCCACTTTTAATTTTCGTCAATTTTTAACTTCTGTATGTACTGTCCCAATATTAATGGGAGTCACTGTACATATATTATATGTAAAAGACGATATGAGAGTAGCATTATCATTTATACGACCAAATATAGATGAAATTATCAAAAAAACATCAAGCTCAAATTTCTCATTAAAAGTATTCTTATTATTAACTTGTACTTAATCCCTTCATAAACATATACTGTTGTTTTTGTAGTACATATATTGGATAAGTAAAATACTTTTAAACTTATTCTTAGTGTATGGTCAAATTTTGAAATTGTAAAAGGGGTGCCGCGACAAAAAAAAAAGGTTGAGAACTGCACTAGTCTAACATCAAGATGTGGTGTTTATTCCGAAAACAATCCCCCTAAAATTAAATCAATTGCAGAAAAATTAATAGATAACTAATTTAAATTAATAATTACTAATTACTAATATATTAATGGCGGCTAGTCAAAAAGATTAAATCCCATCACTGCCAGTTATTGGCACAATTGTAAGTACAATAAAGATCAATACAAAAAAATAATTAATAAAATAATATATAAAATTACTGTGCAATTTATAATATGTTTCTTAATGTCCATACTATTTAAATATACTTCCTTAAAATGCACAGCGATCGTGATCTTTGATATGCAGATCTATATAAAATACCGAATCTAATGACGCTTCTTCACTTATGAAAAACGTTCCACGCGTTTTGGCGCAACGTTGTTTTGCAAACAAACAAACAAAAAGGTAACAACAAAAAGAATTTCTGGCGTTTTTCTCTAAAAACCGGAGCTTTTTTTTTCAGCGCACTGCCGGCCTGCGGACAGTGTTCACTCGTTACAGATAATACTGTTTGATAATAATGTGTTTGATCTTTAAACTTTTTTTAAAAAAGAAAACTACCTTAATAAACCAAGGATATACCCCATATTCTTTAAAGAAAAAATTAAGAATTTTATCTACGTGCAGTTTTTTGACGATCGACCCTTATAACATAATCTATTTAACAAAAACTTACAGTTTAAAAAGTTAAGAATAAAGGGTTGATTAAACGCCAAAAGGTACACAAATCAGCAAGTACCCAACATTTCATTAATACTTCTAGTATCGTATTCTTTAGAATGTATTAGATGTCACAGACTCTTATGCTGGCCATTTTTCATCCAGACAAATTTTGTTGATCCCTTCCGAATAATAGGATTTGTCCAAGTCTGAAAAATAGCCATTCGTTTCTGCAATCACCTCCCCGTTTGAATAAAATCTTTTTCCCGCCAGCCATTTCTTCATATTGGGGAACAAATAGTAGTCCGAGGGAGCCAAGTCTGGAGAATAGGAGGGATGTGAAACGAGTTGGAACCCTATTTCCATTAATTTTGCGACCACAACTGCTGAGGTGTGAGCTGGTGCGTTGTCGTGATGGAAAAGGACTTTTTTGTGGGCCAATCGTGGGCGTTTTTCTTGCAGCTCGGTTTTCAAACGGTCCAATAACGATGAATAATATGCACCTGTAATAGTTTTACCCTTTTCCAGATAGTCGATGAGGATTATTCCTTGTGAATCCCAAAAGACAGTCGCCATAATCTTTCCGGCCGAAGGAACGGTCTTCGCCTTTTTTGGCGCAGATTCCCCCTTGGTAACCCATTGTTCAGATTGTTCTTTGGTCTCAGGAGTGTAGTGATGTAAGTATCCATGTTTCATCCACAGTGACGAAACGACGCTTAAAGTCCTGCGGATTCTTCTGGAACAGCTGCAAACCGTCCTTGCAACACTTCACACGATTTCGTTTTTGGTCAAGCGTGAGCAATCGCGGCACCCATCTTGCGGATAGCTTTGTCATGTCCAAATGTTGATGCAAAATATTATGTACCCGTTCATTCGAGATGCCCACAGCACTAGCAATCTCACGCACCTTCACTCTTCTGTCACCCATCACCATATCATGGATTTTATCAATGATTTCTGGAGTAGTAACCTCAACAGGGCGCCCAGAACGTTCAGCGTCACTTGTGCCCATATGGCCACTCCGAAAATTTTGAAACCACTTATAAACTGTTCTAATGGAAGGTGCAGAGTCACCGTAATGTTTATCAAGCTTCTCTTTAGTCTCCTGAGGCGTTTTGCCTTTCATAAAGTAGTGTTTAATCAACACACGAAATTCTTTTTCGTCCACTTTTTGAAAATCACTCGACTTCCTCGATTCAAACGAATGCCAAACACAAAGAAATAGACCGATCTGGCCGAAACTTGGTGTGTGTTCTTCCAAGAGATGCTACTAACTAAACATAACCTCGATACGCGCCAGTGGTGCTATCTCTCTGACTTTGCACGGACTTTTCAAACGACCCTCGTAGTTAGTACTAAAAAAGCACTTCATTTTAACTCTATTCCAAATTAAGGAAGAAATAGGGAAAGTTAGAGTTGGTCTTTTACTGTTGTAATTTGAATTACAGAGTTAAAACGAAATTTCAGTCTTGAATAGTGTACCTAACCATAAACGAGTAATCTTTTGTCTAAGTTTATGGTTTATCTTCCGAATGATTGAAATTCATACGCTATCGTCGTGTGGGTAAAATAAAAAATGAATTCTTAACTTACAAAACCATAAACAATAAAAGTATACTATATCCATTGAAGAACTGTAGCATAGCAATAGTGTAATAATTATTAAAAATGTGCAAATTATTCGCAAAGATGTTTCATAAAAATAACCTTACTTATAAAATAACCTTTAAAATGTCAGATCAGGTAATCCTTGATGAAATTTCTTTTAGTTGAGTCTTGGATTATTAATAGTACTCGTATTTTTTTGGAAATGATCTTCCTGAGGCTTAATCCCTAATCCCTAATCATATAGAAGCTCATCAACAACAACTGAAATAACATCTTCTGGTGCTAATTTTTATAAGCCCTCTTTCATCTACCTTAATCGTTCCAGTGGATCCAAAAGTCTTCATCTTGCTACTATGCTCATAAAAATTTTAAACTTAAAACTAAAACACTGTTTGTTACAGGCATGCTCCAAGGATTGTCCCGGCCGGACCAAGGATTAATCGCGTCACATCACCATCATCATCACCATCACGTTCAAACAGGAATCGCGCATCACCCGACAGCCTGGTCCACGCCCGCATCGCCGCAAGCTGATGATCTGCCACATAAAGGTAGGAGAGAAAAATTTAATCTCGATATATTTAAGTTAGCTTCTTAAACTTTCTCATCAGTACACAATATTTCTCATCCAAATCACTAAACAAGATTCTGGAACATTTACCACAAAAATGTGGAAAAACTGATGAAATTAAGTTTGACTTTACTGAAACCATTTTGACTTAACACTTAACCTTCTTGTAAGAAAGTATAACAGCCGCATTGCCTCTCGATTTCAGTTTTCTTAGACAGTACACTTCTCGAGACCTCCTAATGACGCAAAAGTAGTTAAGAGGCGTGTTTTTTTTTTAAGCAAGTACTACTTATATTTTGAGCCTTGGCAACACTGAGTGTTGTTAGGTGCTATTTGAAAGTTTGACAATTTTGGCCATAACCTTCTTCAGAACGTTTTGTTATTTGAGCACGATTTGTGTTGTTTACAGTCACTTGAAAATTGTGTCTCTGCGAAAAAATGGAATCAACTCGTGAAAATTTTCGTGCAATGATTTATTACGACTTTCGACGTGGATTATCAAGACAGGAATGCATCGATCAACTTACTTCCACTTTTGGCGATAAAGCCCCATCCTTTGCCATTGTGAAACGCTGGTATAACGAATTCATCGTGGTCGTCGTTCACTCACCGACGAAAGTCGTGAAGGTCGTCCAAAATCAGTTGTTGTGTCAGAAAACATTGTTACTGTGCAAAAACTAATAATGCAAGATCGTCATGTGACATACTGTGAGATTGAGGCAACCTTAGGCATTAGTTCCACCAGCATATATAAAATATTGCATGATCATTTAGCCGTGAAAAAGGTTTGTTCTTGATGGATCCCACATAATCTGACAAAATCTCAAAAAGATGCTCGTGTCGATTGGTGCAAACCAATGCTTAAGAAATACAATGGCGGTGCTTCAAAAGACGTGTATAAGATTGTAACAGGTGACGAATCATGGATATATGCGTATGAGCCGGAAACTAAACAGCAGTCGACTGTATGGGTGTTTCAAGATGAACCAAATCCAACAAAAGTTGTTCGCGCTCGAAGCACTTCGAAACAAATGGTCGCCTGTTTTTTTTCGGAAAAACTGGTCATGTGGCAAGAGTGCCTTTAGAGGAACGTAGAACGGTCAATTCTGAATGGTACACAACCATTTGTGTGCCGGAAGTCTTCGATGAAATAAGGAAAACAAACCAGCGCCGTCGGATCATTCTTCATCAAGACAATGCCAGCTGTCACACATCTCGTCTAACAACCGACTATTTGAGCACTCAAAAAATCGAATTAATGGGTCATCCGCCGTACAGTCCTGATTTGGCACCAAATGACTTCTTTTTGTTTCCAAACGTCAAGAATAAATTACGTGGACAACGATTTTCGTCGGCAGAAGAAGCCGTTGATGCATTCAAAAACCATGTTTTGGAGGTGTCTCAAGCGGAATGGAAAAAATGCTTTGACAAGTGGTTCGAACGCATGCAGAAGTGTATAGATCATAAAGGAGAATATTTTGAAAAACAATAAAGTCATTTTCAATGACAAATTACTGTTTTTTTTTTATTATTAGGCTCAAAATATAAATAGTGCTCCTCGTACCATTTTGAAATATAAGAAAACACAAGTATACTTTTCTTAACAATTTTATTTTTACATGAAAGCCTTGTTAGCTTAATCTACTTTTCTACACAATAGCCACTAATATTCAGGCACTTATCGTATCGTGCAACCAGTTTTTAAACCTCATAGAAGTCTGCCTCTGATTTGACAACCATTGCAATACGGTTGTTTTAACTTCATCACCATCCAGATGCATCTTCAAATGCAGAAAGAGGTGGTAGTCACTGGATAGCGGCTGTTCTGTTTCACTTTTTCATCAACTTTCTGCACCAAATCTTCAGTAATGACTGACTGAAGATCACCCAAATTCGTGTAACATCATGAACATTCGTGCAGCCATCTTTAAAAAGCTCTAACCCAATACCATTCCACTGTTCATCATGTTTTCTTCATAAACTTCACTGATCTTACGATGAAATACAGCCGCTTTCACATCTTTAGCACTGAGAAAACGAATCACATGTGCGTATTCCATAGTCGGAGGGATTCTTAATCGGCGGAGGCATTTTTAATTACTCACAAACAAATGGACATAGGATCAAATGTTTCCGTAATAGCGTCTGGTTTCTTCCTGACAGATGTATAGTACCTAGATAGTAGCTCTTAATGCCTATCGCAGCAATGCAGTGGCCAAATTTTGTTTAAAACTGTACTTACTTAAATATCACTCCTTGCCTTACACATTGTTCGGTAAATTTGTCGGTCGGTTTGTCTGTTATTTGCATCGTCCAGCCTTCTGGGTCTTATTTTCTTTTCAAAAACAAAATCTTAGTATACACTTTGCTGAGGACAATGGAGACACGCCTCTTTGGTTCTGACACTTTCATCTGTTGTGGCAAAAATAAAAATATTACAACAAGAAGAGGAATATAAGTTAAGAACTGAAAAAAATGAAGACCCAGTAATAAATAAAGGCCAATATTAGAAGTTTTGGGGGGTTAGTTCTCTCCCCCAAGTTTTTTTTGGACAAAATGTAGGTACACAACGCGCATGCCCCAAATACCGATCACAGCACTGTAGAGGCTGAATTCCAAAACGGAACTAACTTTTAAAAAAAAGCGCCTCCTATAATAGGTTTTATATATCCAGGAACCTTATCGAAAAGAGCTACCGAGTCTAGTCCTAGAATGGGACAATTTGTTGAATCCAAAACTCAAAATGGCAGTTATTATTCATATTATTATTATTTGTTGTAACTATTATTATCATTTTGTCCTGAACTATTCTTTACCTAAGAAGAGGACAGTAAGTTACACCACTATAGAACTATTATGTTAGTTTTGAGTCGTACAAAAAAATAAAAATATAATAGTAAAGGTCAAAGCAGTATTGTAGTGTATATATTTTGAAGTGGCACTGAAGTTGCTAACATTTTGTACTTGTGTTCACCCTCTATAATAGCGACCTCATCCTATTGTGCCTAAGCCACCTTTAGTCCTAAAATTATTAGTTTTGGGGCCATTTGGTTAGCTCTTCCTCAAGTCCTAGATCCACAAATTGAAAATAAAAGGTAAAGTAAAGCCTATTTTTTTCAGGCGGGCGTAACGTCTACCAAATTAGGTGAACGGAGGCGATCGGCAAACATCCTTTACTGCAAAAGTTTCCATATTAATAGCATTAAATAAAATCTAAGGGGTAGACCGGGAATTGAACCCATTACCAACAAATAATATTAGTATTGCAGGTCTCGCCTCTTAACCCGCTCGGCTACTGTGGCGCCTTAGATGCATGTAGGACTATAACTTTCATTAGAAACATTTTCTTAGCAGAATTCATTTTTGGACAAGGTTTATTCAAAGCGAACAATGTTGATTATAACTCTGAGAATTGCGGTTAAATAAAAGACAGTCGCATAAGTGTCCACACCAGATTCTATCTTTATTCTATATTTTCCTTTTGTTGGACTGTTTACGATCTTCCTAAGTTTTCTAGAGTATATAAAAGAAGGGATAAAGTCCCTTTTCGACGAAGGGGGCTCCTGGAAAAACTCGCTTTCGAAAGTTATGATTTACTATATTTGGACTAGATATGGCCAGAGTGGTAAAGGTAAAAGGAAAAAAGACTCCCCTTTACAAAGTCTAGAATGTAGTAAAGAAGAAATAAATTATATGTGTTGGTAATATCTGTGCGTGTGTGTGAAAAATGACGTCCCTTTTTTGCTAGTGTGTGGGTGTAAAGGATGGGTTCTATGGGAGGGAACCCATTGGGTATGGGTTTGCCTAAGAGACAGACAATACCTCCTCTCACGATTCTAGTAAATTTCTTTCTACTCCAGTTGTCTTTCCAAGATTGTCCTAACGGGTTTTTCACAACACAACTCTGTCCTGTTCTTTCCGAGGGCCTGTCTCCCCATCAGGAACCCTTAACATAAATATGAAGGGAAATAGTACCGTATCTACCATAAAATAAAATAAAATTGTGAACACGATTTTATCAAACTGCAGTTAGCGCATTAAATTCTCTAGATACCTTGAGTTTCTACTAATAAAATAGACTTCAATATAATATATAAATTAAGGATTCGAATTGGCTAGGAATCGTTCAAAATAAAAGCAACAATTCGTCATTTTGCCAACAATTTCGACAAATATATTGCCTACTTCAGGGCCTGGATATTACAAATGAAACAATACAAACAATTTAGAGAATTGAAAATCAGTAACACAAATAAATAAATAAAATACAATAATTTTTTCTTTTATTATTCTGTAACTCAACCAACCCGCATAGCCACGTAAGTTTCAATAATTATAAATAATTTATTGTATTACTGATTCTAAATTCTCTAAATTGTTTGAATTTTTTTATTTGTATTAGGTGCCACGGTAGCCGAGCGGTTAGAGGCGAGACCTGTACAGCTAATATGTATTTTGGTGTACTGGGCTCGATTCCCCCGGTCTTAGGCTTTGGATTTTATTTAATGGTTAATAAAAGAAATTTACAGTAAAGTATGTTTTTGCTAGTCGCCTCCGTCCACGACACCTAATTTGGTAGTAGGACGTAAAGCCTGCTTGAAAACATACAGTACACTTAATTATAACGAGGTGCCACGGTAGCCGAGCGGTTAGAGGCGAGACCTGTGAAGCTAATATGTATTGTGGTATTGGGTTCGATTCCCCCGGTCACAGGCCTTGGATTTTATTTAATGGTTAATAAAAGAAATTTACAGTAAAGTATATTTTTGCTAGTCGCCTCCGTCCACGACACCTAATCGGTAGTTGGACGTTAGGCCTGCTTGAAAACGTACAGTAAACCTAATTTTAACGAGGTGCCACGGTAGCCGAGCGGTTAAAGGCGAGACCTGTGAAGCTAATATGTATTGTGGTACTGGGTTCGATTCTCCGGTCTCAGGCCTTGGATTTTATTTAATGGTTAATAAAAGAAATTTACAGTAAAGTATGTTTTTGCTAGTCACCTCCGTCCACGACATGTAATTGGTAGTTGGATGTTAAACCCCGCCTGGAAAAATAGGCGATTTTTTTGTATTTGTAATATCCAGGCTCTGAAGAAGGCAAATATATTTGTCGAAACGTTGGCAAAAAAGACGAGTTGTTGTTTTTATTTGGTACCGATTTCTCACCTATTTTGAATCCTTATTTAATATTTTACGGTTACTAAACCAATATACAAATATTCATAATATTTAAAAATGTGAATATTTCTATCTTAAGTGGTACGTCTAACATAAGTTATGTCCAAGATCCAATCAAACCTTTTGGTGATAAGCCAAAAACTTTCAGCCACTACCAGACAGTAGAACTCTTTAGATTTATCCTGGGACTATTGGTCCCCTAAGAATAAAACATGTACAATTGGAGGCCCTATTGGTTTGGCCTGTATTTCAGGTATTTATATACAAAAAATAAGCAAGTATTTACAAAAATAAGAATTAAAATTAATGAAATAAATGCATTCAATTATTATTTCGGAAGAAGCTGGGTAGAACAGAAGGGATTTAAAGATGATAAGGGTAGGAGCATGGCGGACAGATGATGGTAAGGAGTTCCAGGGAGAGGTAGCGCGAATTAAGAAAGATTTGTCAAAGGATGAAGTAGGGTGTGAGGGAATATAGTGAACAGAGGAACGAGATCTAGTACTGCGAGAATGGATCGAGGATTTGAACTTGAAGAGTCTTTGAAGTCTTTGAGATTGGATAACTTTGGAAAAGGAATGAAGCCAAAGAATACTGGTGGCCGTAGACAGGGGAAAAGCCACTTCAACTCATCGTAGCAGTGCGAAATGCGAGTGTCTCTGGAGAATGCTGAAAATAAATCTTATGAAGCAGTTCATGAGAGGCGCTTGAGCTTAGCTTTGAGATCACCAGTAAGACCGGCCATACACTGGAGCAACCATAGTCCGAAATGGGTAGGGAAATAAGTGAGGAAACTAGGAGTTGCCGGGTCCTTAATTGGAAAAAAGTGACGGGGAACTATTAAACTGCTTCAGGATGTGGATGGAACGACGAGAGATTTGGGAAACATGATTTTTCCAGGATAGGTTTTGGTCAAAAAGTGATACCGTACCTTTTTAACAAATTTTTCTTGCTCAAAAAAAAAGGTTACAAATTAAAGTATTAGAAGTACACATGTGCAATGAAATGTTAAATTAAAAACAGAAACAAAACAAAACAAAAATGATTGAAGGTGTTTCGAAGAAGCTTAAAAAAGAGCCTAAAAAATTTGACAATTTTTTTAAATAATTAAAATAATAAATAAAATCCAAGGCCTAGACCGGGAATCGAAACCAGTTCTAGAATAGATCATAGTTTTGTGGCCCTATTTCCTGGATTATGTTTACTCCTTTCCCTCGAATAATTCCATAGAACTTTTCTTTTATATACTACATCGCTGAGCCGCCATTATAGTGTTGACATTTGGCACAGTGTCTCATCTATCATTAATGACGATAAGGCAAAGCATCTGGTGTTTCCTATAACAGAAATTATAATTATTTTCCATAATTTGGTGGCTTTAATGCTCTCCCATACAAAAATCAGTTTAGATAATTCATTTGTTATAAATAATACTCGTTTATTTTTTACGGCCTACATGACCAGACTGAGACCGAACCAATTTCTTCACAGGTGTGCTAAACATTGCAAGCAATAATAAATTCCCAATTTCTACGATAATTTAAACTACTTCTAATAATAAATAGAAGAAGATTAAGAATTAGTACATGCAGTTGGAATTCTGTTCCCCCAAACAGTGTATCTAAAAGATGCTTATCCCTCAAGTGGTATCGTCGACATCAAATTTGACCAGCGCGTTTTTCTTTTGTGTGTGGCATTTTGTAGGAATTGACTATAAACATCTCCCCTTCTCTGAATTCTCCTCTTTCATCCTCACCAACAATCGACCAGACAAATCAGTCGTTCTTCGAGCAGTGCAAGTAAATAAAATATAGGTTTTGGGTCAAATTTGACCCGACAATACCATTTAGGTTATCACTTTTTTTCTTGATAGTTTTTTATTTTTATGTTTTGGAGTTCGTTTTTTGGTCTATTTTTTAATATTGTTCTATAATATTAAATATTATGTAGTAAATATTACATAATATTTAATATTATTGCTGATAACTGGTTCTGTTCAGTTAAGCTGGTCCATGAACTAGGAAAGCTAAATTTGACTTACTCGGGGACATTACGAAAAAAATAAAAAAGAAAACCCCTCTTATATAATTCCAAAATAGAGAAAACTACCGTCGGAACTTCATTGTTTATTTTTACTGGCAACAAAACGTTGGGTTTGTTTTGTACCAAAACGAAACAAGTATGTTATACTCGCATCATGATAATTCGGTACTTGCAGAATTATGGAAAACAACTTTTGCATTTTTTACCTTTTTTTAAATTTTCTTAATCTTATGAAACAAATTTAACAAAATATTCATCATTTTCGTTTGCTAAATAAATTTTCTAAGCAAAAACTAAATCGACTTTAATTATATCAATGACTTTTTAAAGTAATGTGCATTTAAAGTTTCGGGGTCAAAGCTGACCCGACGATATACCAGTTGAAGTTGAGATTTTGAGGTTACCAGTTAAGGGTTATTGTAAAAGAATCATGCTTCAGAAAGACTTGGTTTTTTCTATTAATTTTTGCGAAATAATAATTTTTTAAAAAAAATGCATCAATTGCCTGATTTAGAGCGATACTTCTAAAGGCAAATTGCATTGCTATCAAGATAAGACTGAACAGTAGATACAACAAAAAAATTAACACAAGACAAAAGTGCATTGTTGCGTCAAGTGTAGACATTTGCATCCAATGATAATGAGGAATTGAACCAAATTTAATCGAGTAAAGGGGGGAGGCGGAATAAGAGGGGTCTGGCGGCCCCCACCGGTTTTTGATACAATCGACCCAAAAACCTTGGAGGAGACCGAAAAAAATTTTTTTGAAATTTTTTCCGACCCTCTCCAACCCCATAAAAACCCCGTAAACGAGAAAAATGTGTTTTTTTGATATTTTAATTTTTTTTGAGCGTTCTAATCATTTTAAAGCGGTTCCAACGTAACTAAAAATTTATTTTGGATGTTTAGATGTTCCCTGAATTTTTCCAGTTTTTACTGTACAGTTAAATGAAGTGAAACATAGCTTTGAATCCAAAAAAAATCGTTAAAAATCGGGATTTTTTAAAAACAAGTCTTCGGCATTTTGGGCTGACTCGATGGAAAATGACGGCCTAACTATGGTTGAAAGATACACTCTTACTCTACAAAATGGCGCAATTGAAACTCAATTTGGTTGCTTGTTGTCTGCGATAACTCAATTTGAGTAAAACGCGAATTTAAAAGGTATGCGATTTTGGCCTATAAAATAAGTCACAATTTAATTTAACAAAAAAAACACCAAAAGTAATGTTCGTATAAAGGTATTTAAGTTTAAAGTGTGTTTTTAATAACAATAAAAATATTTACACAAAGGTAATTCAATTAACGTAATTAAGACTGTCGTTAATTGCGCTTTTTTTTATATTAAATTTCGATTCGCGGGTCGTGGATCGCACAGCTAACTGTATGATTGTGTTAGTTGGGTCAAAATACAGGTTGTGCAACTGTCCTGTACTGTGTTTTAAATGAAAAAATTTACCCATTATACAGGGTGTTCATTTTAAGACGGCTCAAATGCATTTCATGCTTAAACGGTTAATCTGAGCGAAAAATGGTAAAGAAAAAATTTGTTGCCCGTCACCTCTAGTTTTCGAATATGTGACTTAATTTTAGATTCCTGCCCGCATACGCGACAGACGAGCGACCAAAAGTGAGGGTTCGCAGATGACCCCCATTTTCATATACACAGTTTTAAAGAGTATAAAAAGTAATGAAAGAAACCGGAAACCGCAATTCAATATTTTCAAAATTAAAGGTGCTAGGCCATTTCAAAATCTGGTATTTTTAATCATATTTCAATTTTTTTAACTTGTTATCAAAGAGAAAGAAGAGCACGCGATAGGTCATTTCTATGTATTTTTTCATCCCCTTTCTACTAAAAATATTGCCAAAGCCGTAAAGCTAGTATTTTTCTTAATATCGGGAAATAAGTCGTTTTCCGAGTGATTTTTCTAAGAAAAATCAAATGTTAAGAGCTTTAGATGTTCTCAAACATACACAAAATGGCTAAAAATTAATTTTACATCTGTTACAAACAAGAAGGTTTAATAATTATTTGGTAATTTTGGGAGAGTTGCATTTAATTACCAAAAAAATTGGAAACCTCCTGCCACATATTTACTTGATCAATATCTTTCATGTAATGGATGAAACTTATTCCTTAATTTACCAAATAATGTTTGTAACATATGTAAAATTAATTTTTAGCCATTTTGTGTATGTTTGAGAACATCTAAAGCTCTTAAGATTTGATTTTTCTTAGAAAAAATCACTCTGAAAACGACTTATTTCCCGATATTAAGAAAAATACTAGCTTTATTGCCTTGGCAATATTTTTAGTAGAAAGGGGATGAAAAAATACATAAAAATGACCAATCGCGTGATCTTCTTTCCCTTTGATAACAAGTTAAAAAAATTGAAATATGATCAAGAAAAACCAGATTTTAAAATGGCCTAGCACCTTTAATTTTGAAGATATCGAATTGTGGTTTCCGGTTTCTTTCATTACTTTTTATACTCTTTAAAACTTTGTACATGAAAATGGTGGTCAACTGCGAACCCTCACTTTTGGTCGCTCGTCTGTCGCGTACGCGATCAGGAATCTAAAATCAAGTCACATATTCTGAAACTAGAGGTGACGGGCAACAAATATTTCCTCTACCATTTTTAGCTCAGATTAACCGTTTAACCATGAAATGCATTTGAGCCGTCTTAAAATGAACACCCTGTATTAGATTAGATTGTTTAAGACGGGCGGTTCCACCAAACAAGGGGAAGGAACGCAGGCAATCCTGATGCCCATTGTTCCCCGCCCACCCCTCATCTCATGAGAGATACCGGGGTTTAAAAACAAATCCGGCTAAAAATTACCAGATGCTAATATTATAACCTAACAGAGTAGCAACAGGACACTAGGGAGCTTGACGACTCAATCTCCCAGTGCACTGAATAAACCTAGAAAGTTCATTAAGTTTACCAGATGCTACAATCTCCGGTAGGGAGACATTTGACCCTCCGAAGACGAGGAATCTAGTTTTAGAATAAACTGGGCACACCTCAACAAAGTGCCTCACAGTTTCATCGGACTCACCACAGCCAGCACAACTTGGCGACTGGATTAGGCCACATTTAAAAAGATGATATGCTAAATTCGCATGTCCACTCAACACCTGAACCAACTGGCGGATCCGGGACCTGCTAAAACCAACCATATCCGTTCTTGACAGGCCAAGGATTTCCTTAGCTTGGCGGCAGTCAGTTCGGGATCTCCACCGTTTCCGATGTTCTTTCAAAATCCACTGTTCCACCTCTGTTCTACAACGTCGATAGGATACAGGGATAATGGGCTGAGGAGTCATTGTTATCAACGCAGCTCCTTCCTTTGCTGTTTCATCAGCAAGTTCGTTACCCGGAATCCCAGAATGACCAGGGGACCAAGCAACAGATACAGTATTCAACACCCTGTATACACAATAGACAATTTTTTGTAACCATATTATAATATTTTATTATATCGCCCAGAAAAACTTGTAAATAAATTAAATAATATTTAATTCTGTTAGAGTAAAGTAATTGCCTTTTTTTCAGGCGGGGCTTAATGTCCAACTACCAATTAGGTGTCGTGGACGGAGGCTGAAGCTCCCGCCCCTCTTAATTTTGTCCAATAATCTTGTCACATGCAAATTGGGTGCGTATTTAAATCGACATGTTTTCTAATGGGTAGATAGTACTTTAAGAAAACCCGATTGTCTGATCTGTCGATTACATTTTGATTTTGTTTAGTTTTTTGTTTTTTTGATGCCACTTTAGGGATGTTTAAGGAAATAAAGTTAAGGGTGTGTGTGTGACAGCGCTATATGTAGCTAGAGGAGTGGGGGAAAAGCAGAGGAGTGGTGCTTAACAGAAGACTAGGGACCTGGTAGTATGGGAAAGCAGGAGGCTTTTTCGCTTCAGCTGGCTTAAGTTGCGACTTAAACTGGGAGAAGACTAGCTTTGCCTTCAGCAAAAAGGGTGGCCCGGCTTGCTCCCAAGGAACTTAACAATAGACGAGAGGGGGTTGGGCTAAGATGCACGCAGGGCTGTCTGGAGGATGGTGAGCGCCCTCCGAAGATTTCGAATTCATTCCGCCAGAGTTATGCGGATAGAAGTAGGAGGCCGGGGAAGTAGCGAATACTTAGTAGAATGCATCCTATAGGTGGGATGGACGGCGGGTACAATTCTCCTGTAGGATATTACATTCAGATAAGCTACCAAAAAAAGAGAATATATAAGAAGCTCTTTCTAAATACGTTTAGCTACCCCCGGTTGGTAGCTACTTTTGAACGACCAAAAAAAAAACCAAGTCTGAAATTGTTTAGGCACTTTTTATTGGCTGATGGTCGAATGGGGTTAAGTCAGTCATAGCAGAGGGTGGATGGCTAAGTACAAAACCGCGGTGGCCAGGTTTGAAAATATTTTTACAATTTCATGAAACAGAGTAATTAAATTAGAAACTAGTTAGGTTAGAGGCGAGACCTGTATTGCTGGTTAGTGGGTTCGATACCCCGGTCTTAGGCCTTGGATTTTATTTAATGGTTAATAAAAGAAATTAACAGTAATGTATGTTTGCTAGTCGCCTCCGGCCACCGACACCTAATTTGGTAGTTGGACGTAAAGGCCGCCTGAAAAAAAGGCAAATTACTTTACTTCTTCTTTTTACGCCATCAGGAGTTGACCATTACATACATTTCTGTTTCCTTAATTAAATTAAACATATTGAGGAAGTAATGAATCCATTCTGGCGTAAGATTTTTTGTAAATACAGGGTGACCAGAGTTATATGCTCCACCCACTTTAAACTAGAAACGTCTTGTCAGACAATTCAGTGTGAGCCGGCGCGTTGTCTGGATGGAGAACCAGTGAATTGTTCTTCCACAAATCGGTTCGTTTTTTCCTTACTCTTTCACGGAGTTGAGCAAGCACCTCACGGTAGTAATGTTGATTAATTATAATCGATATTTTCATCCGATTTGGACGTGGAAGGGCGTCCCGGGCGGTCATCATCTCCGACGTCTTCTCGGCCATCTTGTAAACGCTTGAACAACGCAAAAACTAGCGCACGTGATTAACATTCATCTCCAACAACTTCTTTTAATAAAAGATAAGTTTCAGTAGCGGTTTTACCCAGTTTTGATGTGAAATTTCACGACAATTCGTTGCTCTACTACATGTGTAGGTATCATATTTTCGGCAAAACGAAACTAACACCTCTTACACAAACGACGTTCCGGTCAGACAGATTTTCTCTACAAACACGTGAGGAGCTGCAGTCAAAAGAGAAGGCTTTACGCTGCACAGCTGTTGGTCGTTAGGATTTTGGCGCATGCATAGTTATTCTGTGGCAGCATCAGTCTCGTTATTTATGACTAAAATACAGATCATGAGAATATATTTAGGAAATGTCTCACAATATATATCTATACATTTAGTATAGCGGAAATGCTTAATGGCGTTGCATTAAAATTAATTATAAGTTAAGTAGTACGAGTATAACCTCAGATTCCTATAACGAAGTAAAACACAAAATGATGCGGAAATACCGTTAGTTTCTACACAAAACAAACCTCACTTCATCAATTCTGCTTGGCGGTGACGCTCCATAACAATTTCACGAGTTAATAGTGGATGGTGTTACATTTCTTTCGTGGCTGCGACGCTTTACTTTCTGTAAAATTAAGTCACTCGATTTGTGGCTGTAGTCCGCATGTACTTCTAAAACATGACTGTATCGTTGTTTAAGTATAGTTTTCATAATACAATATTTAAAGTTAATGTGATTGAATTGTATTTTTATTTTTTATAACCATAAATGGCAAACGTTCTTCAGCTTTAGCGGTATAGCTTTCGATCTTTTTTATTGACTGTTTAGTTTTTGTAACTTTAATCTCATTTAGAGGTGCTTTTAATCACTTTCTTTGTAGTTACGGATTTACAATTTTACATGAATTACAGGGCACTTCTTGACATCAATAATGGGCATTAAAATAAAGAATTTCTTTGTCATAAGATTCGTTGCTACTGTATACATGCAGCGCCGGATTTAGATGAAAAGAGGCCCTAGGCTATTCCACTTATGAGGCCCTTTCACCTCCCATTTTTAAGTTTGTAAATTACATGAGAGATAATAAAATACATCACTACTGTGATATACGAGGTGTGTTCAAAAAGTAACGGGAATTTTTAAATTTCGCGGGTTTGGAGAGTCTGATTGTAAATTTTTTTTTTTTTTATTATGTTGGTACACATGCCCCTGAAGTACGATAAAATTTTCAGTAATATTCATTGTTTACTTCTTAAGTGGCAGCCGTTAAGGTTAGACGTGTTTTTCGAGCTTGGCGATTTTTGTTTGTTAAAAAAAATGGATCAAAGAATTTGTATTAAATTTTGCGTAAAAAATGAAATAAAGTGTAATAAAGTGTGTGAAATGTTAATAAAGGCATATGGTGAGTCTGCTATGAATAAACAAGGATTTACGAGTGGTATAAGCGTTTCCAAGATGGCCGCGAAAACGTTGAAGATGACGAACGACCTGGACGTCCAAGCACATCAACAACCGATGAAAACGTGAAAAAAGTGAAAGAAATGGTTATGAACGATCGCCGAATCACAATCAGAGAAGTCGCTGATGATGTTGCCATATCAATTGGCTCATGCCATGAAATTTTTTCGGATGTTTTGGGTATGAAACGTGTGGCAGCAAAATTTGTTCCAAAATTGTTGAATTTCGAACAAAAACAGCGGAGAATGGAAGTTGCTCAAGAGTCACTCAATGAAGTCGACAACGATGCGGATCTACTGAAACGTGTTATAACAGGTGACGAAACATGGGTTTACGGATATGATGTCGAAACTAAGGCTCAATCGTCCCACTGGAGGCATTCTGGATCGCCAAGACCGAAAAAGGCTCGACAAGTGCGGTTGAATGTGAAGGTTATGCTCACTGTGTTCTTCGATTTTAATGGCATAGTGCATCATGAATTCTTGCCACAAGGTCAAACAATCAATAAGGAGTACTACCTACAAGTTCAACGCCGTTTGCGTGAAGCAATCCGAAAAAAACGCCCGGATTTGTGGCAAAACAATTCATGGATTTTGCACCACGATAATGCACCTGCTCACACTTCATTGCTTGTTCGTGAATTTTTGGCCAAAAACAAAACTTTAACGATGCCCCAGCCTCCATATTCGCCAGACATGGCTCCATGTGACTTTTTTCTATTTCCAAACATAAAGAGAACATTAAAAGGCCGTCGTTTTACAAGCATAGATGACATTAAAAGCGAATCGCTGAAAGAGCTGGAAGCTATCACAAAGATCGAGTTTCAGAAGTGTTTCGAGGATTGGAAAAAGAAGGGGACTACTTTGAAGGCGACAATATTAATGTAGATGAATAAATAAATATTTTTTTCAAAAAACGAAAATTCCCGTTACTTTTTGAACACACCTCGTACAGGGTGAACCAGTAAGTATTGTTCATAGGCCTACTGTGTGTAGTACATCTGAAGTGGAGTTCAATGACGTATTGGCCAACTTCATATTTTCCCCTGTTCTTGAGTGACGTCATTTTATATATTTTTCTCTAAAAACATTACTTTTTTTTGCAATAAAAACGTTATTACTCAGAAAGTTTTAGTCCGAATTCGATTCTGATGACACGGTTAGAAAGACAGATAAATTTTCTAATAATTGACACCATTTCGAAGCATAAGACATTCTCCTAACAGCCTCAATCTTCCTCCGGAAACTGGGAAAATAAAAGTAATCGAAATTTTGAAGAAAACTCATTAGGCCCTTATGTGATCATTATCAGACCTAGGTGCCAGGCACTTTTTATAAAAGTTTCTTTGCCTAATGGGCTTTCAAACGGTATATCATTTTCCAGGATTCCTTTTATCTTCGTATGAGAAATTACGTTTGTTTCGCAAGAGAACGTGTTCACGAGCACTCAACAGTGTTAGTTTATCAAGTTGTTTAATTCATTGAAAACTCTTTTAGATGGACCAGTAGTCAATTTTTAAAGTTGATTGTCTTAAAATAAGGAAGTCAAAGGTTACAAATTGCACTTGAATTCTGATCTCTCTGAAATATTTGAGAAAATGTTAGGAAATATTTTAAATAAGTACTATTTTTATAATCGGAGGTATACTGATTCACCCTGAATATTAATATGTTAAATGTTAATATAATATAATATGTTATGTTTTTAGAATAGTGTAATTTTAATTTTGCTAACAATTTGAATGTAGGCCCCTCTTGATCTTGAGGCCCTAGGCTGAAGCCTAGTTAGCCTATAGGAAAATCCGGCCCTGTATACATGTAGTTAATTGTATTGACAGAGAACGGTATAGACGTGTGAATGATTTTGTATTTTTGTAGGATTGTAATAGTGTTGTTATTACAGCACTAGTTGAGCATAATACGTCATTTTAAAATGAAATCGGAGCATTACAGTTCCAGTGTGCTGTATACTGTCTTGGTATCTGACTAATGTGCCTTGGACCAGTAAAAGGTTGGGAAGCAGTGCTCTGCATAAAAATAGAAATGATCATTTTTAAAATTTTGGACGAGTATTCACTAAACTTTTTGAGAATTAGTCCGTTAATCTAACGAGTATACTTCAAAAATTTTTAGCACTACACAGTTGAAGTCACTACGCTTCTTTCCTAAATGCACTTCCTGAAAACCATTTTACTGAATAAGGAGGAATGGGTAAAAAAAAAAGGAAAACTTTGATGAGTAAGTATTCTTTGCAGTCTTCCCTTGAGATTGGGGAAAATACTTACGATCTTTTCTCAATAAGGATATAAAAAATAAAATAAAAATACTGCTAGCTGTTGGGGAAAATGACATGAGGGTAGAAAAATGGATTTCAAGAAAAGTACAATCCTTGAACTAAGTGCTTATAGGTGGTTTGGGTTGCAATTGTGAAAATGACAGCTTAACCCACACCCACCATTTCCTTCTAACCCATGGGTATGTCTTCAAAGTCTCTAAAGATCTACCACTCTAGAAATTATAAATCATTTTTTTATTTTTTTGTTAAATCAGTTTTCTTTCCCTTTTTATTCAACTTTTATCTTGGTGTGTTTTTGAGGGACTTTTGGTTTTGAAAAAAAGGGAATTTGTCTGTGCAAGTTTAAATCAGTACCATCCATTTTTATTATTATTATTATTTTATCTTTATAAGAGAGGAGAGAATTACGTTCAAGTCTGATATCTGATATCAAGTTCAGCCACCAGATATACCACGTTTAGAGAACACCTGAATCTCCCCCAAAAAATTTGTTTCTAAACAACCTTAATCTTAAATTATCGTACAAAATCCAGTAACTAGAAGTGACTGAATCCGTCAATACGAGGTGTGGCTACTAAATAACAAGGACTGTGGCTGCTACAGAAGAACTATACATGAGTCAAAATCCTAACGACCGACAGCTGTGCAGCGTAAAGCCTTCTCTTTCGATTGCAGCGTCTCACACGTGTTTGTAGAGAAAAATCTGACCTGAACCGACCGTTTGTGTAAGAGGTGTTTAGTTTCGTTTTGCCGAAAACATGATTACTACACATTGTAGTACAGCAAACGAATTGTCGTGAAATTCCACATCAAAACTGGGTAAAACCGCTACGGAAACTTATCTTTTATTAAATGAAGTTTATGGTGATGAATGTTTATCACATGCGCAAGTTTTTGAGTGGTTCAAGCGTTTCCAAGATGGCCGAGAAGACGTCGGAGATGATGACCACCCAGGTCGCCCTTCCACGTCCAAAACGGATGAAAATATCGATTATAATTAATCAACATTACTACCGGTGAGGTGCTTGCTCAACTCCGTGAAAGAGTAAGGAAAAAAACGACCCGATTCCTCGCTAAGTGAATCCTTAATATAAATATTTTACTATCACTACAAGCTAATACAAATTCATATTTATTAACGAGTATTTTTAAGAACAAATAATTATTTTGATTTTAAATAATAATCGAATACCTAAACGAAATTTTTTGACTCACTCCCCCTTTGCAAGTTAAATCTCAAAATAATCTCCATAACTATGAAATTCCCTCCCTCCCAAAAACCATTGAAGTGCTTCCAACATCAGCTGATTAGCCGCCATGACTTCCACGGCCTTCTATTGTTTATATTACTGTTGAGCATTAAATATCATTAAATCAATAATTTATAAGATTCTTTCGAGTAAAAATGACTGAATTTGGATACCAGTTATTTTTTTTTTTTTTTTTTTTGGCGCATCAACAGCTGAGGTCATTAGCGCCCGGAGCTTTTTCCAGTGCACTGCCGGCCTCCGGACAGTGTTCTCTCGTTACAGACAACACTGTCCATCACCGGACAGTGAGCTATAAGAAGCTCCTAGGAAGAGAAAATCTAAGAGTCAGCTGCTGGATTCGAACCCGGGACCTCCGCGTGGGAGTCCAGCATGCTAACCTCATAGCTAATCTCTTCCCTTATTATTATTATTATTACTAATAGCAGCAGTTCTCTCGTTACAGACACCACTGTCCATCACCGGACAGTGAGCTGTAAGAAGCTCCTAGGAAGAGAAAATCTAAGGGTCAGCAGCTGGATTCGAACCCGGGACCTCCGCGTGGGAATCCAACACGCTAACCGCATAGCAAATCCCTTCCCTTATTATTATTATTATTAGTATTATTATTAGGAGGAGGAGGAGGAGCTTTATTAAGAGGAGCTTGCCAGAATGCGGGAGGTTATCAAGAAAATGAAACTTGCGACCAGCCGGCAACGGAACATTAGTATGGACATAAATGCTTAAAGTCGAAGAATCGATGGAGGTGGTGCAAACACTGAGAAGTTTTTGGGGGTTAGCATTGCAGCGGTTGGTTCGACTGCAGGCTAGGGTTAGAGTAGATATCCCGAGGAAAGTGGAATTAGCGTCAGTCATGACTCAAATATCTCCCACCCGCCGGGCATACTGTATTGGAAGAAAGGAAGGAAAAAGTATTGGAGGATAAGGTAGCGGAGGCGGCGGTAGACCTGACGCCTAATGAATGGACCGAGGTCCGACCTAGGATGATACGGGAACTCCAGAGACAGAAGAAAAAGCAGGAAGTCGTGGCAACCAGCAAACAAGAGATGGTCGCAAGAAGTGACAAGAAGAAGAGAAAGATGAAAAAGATGAAGAAACAGCCGAAGACACGCCCATACGCTGTGCTGATTAAGCCGGCGGAAGGGAGATCTTAGGCCGAGGTCCTCAGAGAAATTAGAGAAAAAAGGTTAAACCGGAAGATACAGGGACGAAGGTGAACTGCATTAGGCAAACTAGAGCGGGATACATCTTGGTTGAATTAGGTAGCAGAACTAGGGACAGAGCTGCCTGCGTTCGAGACGGCTCTTAACACTGTCCTAAAAGACATCAAGGCAGCTTGAACCCAAGAGTACAGTTGAGATCAGGGAGTTGGACTCCGTTGCGGAAGAAGGTGAAATCAAAGAAGCAATTGAGCGACAACTGGGCATGACTGGCGGGGATATAAGGATCCACCTTACAAAGGCCGATGCGCGAGAGAGTTTGCGGGAGTCCGGCACGTACGTGCGTTAAAAGCATTTCACCTACCTCCAAAAAAAATAAATTATTACTATTATTATTATTATTATTATTTATTATTTAAGGCGCGTCAACATCTAAGGTTATTGGCGCCCGGAGCTTTTTTCAGTGCACTGCCAGCCTCCGGACAGTGTTTTCTCGTTACAGACAACACTGTCCATCACCGGACAGTGAGCTGTAAGAAGCTCCTAGGAAGAGAAAATCTAAGGGTCAGCAGCTGGATTCGAACCCGGGACCTCCGCGTGGGAGTCCAGTATGCTAAACGCATAGCTAATCCGTTCCCTTTATAATAATAATAATAATTATTATTATTATTATTATTAATGCCTGACATACCCACACATAATTACCCAGACTATAGTTTAAGGTAGTAGACACTATGCGTGGCTTAGTGACTTTGTATAGGTGTGTAATGTCACTGCTTTCTTGGCGAAGGGTGCTTGGCCAAAGGAAGAAGTGCAAACTTACTACCATGATGAAGAAGACGGAATAAAAATTGAATGACTTAGAGGGAAGTGACAGTGTGTCCGTGTGTTTCTGTATTTTTGTAGGCGTTAGTCTGCTTTGCTTGCCTAAGTCCCCCTCTGAGTCCTCTCCCGCTACTCCTCTTATCTCCTTTAAGGGGGCGGGGTTTTTATTGGTGAAGAGCTTTACTTAGTGAAGTCTGTAGTAAGAGGAGCTTTGGTGGAAAAAGTAGGGGAAAAGGGGCCACAGACACAGGCTAAGTGTGATTTCTAAAAACCCGAACCCAGGCCTAGGGAGTCGCCTTAAGTGTGTAAGAACGCATCATTCAATTGGAGACACACAGAAATACAGTGGAATAAGAAGGGTGACTCTTAACGACTCTGCCACATACCCACCCCCCATCCCACTATGGTTGGTGTCTACTGTGAGGGGGCTGTCTGATTAGTTTAAGAGCTATAGACAGTGGTTAGCTCTGCGTGTGCTATATAGACCAAGTTGTGTGCTATACGAAGCACTCCTCGCCATTCTTTCACCAATTTCTGGCTCTGTTTTTACACCCATCCAGTATTGTAGGTTTCTCTTTCTCTTCGCAGATTCTTTAAAGTGCTCTTCATTACTCACCCATACACGCACATAGAACTAATCTAATTACTATTCATTTTTTTAGTTTTTTTTCATTTCTTTCAATACACACTGAATCAACTAAATGCGAATTCGCGAACAAAACTAACTAAAAAAAACAAAATCGCTTAATTAGTTATAACTTTTAACATTCAACATTAATCAACTCTTTTCACCACTCTTTTAACGTACATCCTTTGTATGTATGTGTGTTTCTATTGAATTGTTGAATTAATGAGATAATGTCCAAATTTCTTAAATCGAATTTTCATTGGACATATTTTTCTTGGACCTCTTTAACAAGAAATAAAATTTATAAGGCAAGGTCTATATTATGTATGAGCACCTAATTAGAGTTTAGGCGTACCTAAAAGGGGGAATTCAGGAGGTTGGTCAACCCAAAAATGCATGAAAAATAACAAAATTTTTCAATAATATACAGGGTGTATGCGGGTGGAGTGGTCGAAACTTCGGGAGGTGATTCAGCAGCTCAAATGCAACAAAAAAATATTCTATTCACTTTGGCCTAATTCTCAATAGTGTCCAAGATATTTGCATTTTTTAACTTTACCGTCGATATTCGCGTTTTTCACCAAAAAAACGGTCGTAACTTTTCTATCCTTTATCCTACAACAAATCTGCTTATTCCAAACGAAAGAGCATTAAAGTTTCTATAAATCTGCTTAATCTAGAGCTTCAAAACGTTTCTTATAAACAATGAAATTTTTACTTTAATGTCTTAAAAATTCGGTCTCGATGATTTTTGTTAATAATTCAAAAATAAAATGGTTATTTTCTTTTTGTTCCTTCTCCAAAAATTGACATTTGAGTGAATTAGTAGTGAAACGTCGGTTACGCAAAATCCCAGTTTTCTGCATTTACACCCCTCTGTTCGGGGTAGGGTTTTATTAAAAAACAAAAAAATCCATATTGTCTTGAAGCTCAATAAATGCGCAACTTTTTCTGAAATTATGTGACACGTTGATTCATTAATCTTTGAAAGAATGCAGTTGAAAAATTTAACAAAAATCATCGAGAACGAATTTTTTAGACATTCAAATAAACATTTCATTGTTATAAGAAACTATTTGAGGCTCTAGATTAAGCAGATTTTGTGGTAAGTTTAGGATTGGATTCCATGGTCTAGTAACCTATGCCACCGCGATCCAGGAGCTCTGTTGCGCCGCTCTTTCAGTTAGAGCACCTATCTGTTTAGACTTAAGTGATCCGGATGAAGGGTTGAAGACATGAATTTTCTTCTACACCCAAATGTCGTACTATCAGCCAAAACTGCCTCTAACCCGCTCAGCTACCGTGGCGCCCCTTTGCGGTCTATATTTATCACTTCATATCAAAATCAAAGTTGAAAACACTTTTTCAAGATGTATTATCACAGACTCCTTGAAATCATTGGTCCGTAAAGGTCAGTGCACCTTAAATTCAGTGTTTTATTATGATTTAGTTTTATGATGCAATTAAATGAAATATTTTTTTTTTTTTAAGAGAAGAGATTTAGTTAAGTAATCAGCAGAGACCCCGAATTCGAATATAGCTGCAGGCCTTTAGATTTTCTCTTTCTAGGAACTCCTTGCAGTTCACCTCCCATTGATGGATATACGAGGTCTTTAAATTAAGTAATGAGACTGATTTTTTAAAAAAAATTTTATTCAAAAAGAATTACAATTCTATATTGTCACCTTCAAAATAACTTCCTTCTGAAGCCACACAGCGCTGGAGACGTTTCTTCCACTCCTCATAGCAGTGCTCGAACTCCGATACTGGAATAGCCTTCAGCTGGTCGGTTACAGCCGTTTCAATGTTTTCGACTGTCCCAAAATGAGTTCCCTTGAGGTGATTTTTCAACCTCGGGAAGAGAAAAAAAGTCACAAGGACTCAAGTCAGGCGAATAAGGAGGCTGAGGAGCCACAGGAATGTTTTTACTGGCCAAAAACTCTAAAAAAGATGGGTGTTTTGGAACCATTTTTGCGCAGATTTTTGCTTATCCCCAATTCATTGGTCAAAATTTGACTCTTCAAATTTAACTCTTCCCCGATCATTCTGACTGTCAACCGGCGATCTGAACGCACAAGATCCCGGATTCTGTTCTTGAAGATGAAGGGCCTTCCGCTTCGTGGTTCATCTTCAATCGATTCCTCTTCCTTCTGAAAATGCTTTAAACCACCGAAAAACCTGGGCTCTTGACCAAAACACTATCTCCGTAGGCCTGCTGAAGTTTAGCAAAAGAGTTTCCGTTTACACTGTGCCCAAGTCTGAAGCAAAACAGTCGAAAACATTTAAACGGCTATACCAGTATCAGAGTTCGTGCACTGCTATGAGGAGTGGAAGAAACGTCTCCAGCGCTGTGTGGCTTTAGAAGGAAGTTATTTTGAAGGTGACAATACAGAATTTTAATTCTTTTTGAATAAAAAAAATCAGTCTCATTACTTAATTTGCAGACCTCGTATCTCTAACGATAAAACACTGTCCAGAGACCAGCAGTGCACTGAATAAAGCTGAAACAAAAATTAAAAATTAATTATGTTAAAAGAACTGCTGGTGCCAAATTATTGGTTGCCCCAGGTGTGAATTTAATTCTCATGGCCCTACTCATAGTCTAAATCTCAAAATGTGGAACTGAAAGTTGCAAAATCTCCTCTTTTAGGCTTTCATAAAAATTAAAAGTCTGTTCTAAGTACCCTTTTTGGACCTAAATCCTCACATAATGCCAAAAAAACGTTCAATTCAACTGATACAACCGTACATTTGGCAGTTTTTAAAGTATAAACGCCTAGTTTTTAGCATTTGTCGGCATCCATTCTTTAGCATTTCTGCCTAGATAAATAGAAATATTTATTTCATATCTTTTAACTACATAGTTTTCTGTAGTATTTGGGGAAAATAGTTTTGCTTCACTGACTCCAACAAATTTAACAATAAACGCGGGTGGGACTTTATGCGATGAATAAGTGCCCTAAGTCCATTAAACATTTCTTGGACAATAACTTTTGCTCACAAGAGAAAAATTTGTTCAGGTAGAGTTTTCTTCTTTTTTTGATCAAGAAATATAACAACAGAAATCTTGTAGTTAAGTTCGAAAACTTACTTGAAGACCTAGTCCATTCATCTCGTAGTAGAGTTGTCGGCATCCTTATTTGTGTATAGAACTAGAAATAGGTAACATAGTTATACTAGTTTTACAAGGAGAGCTTTACAAGAAGACGGCTTGTAATCTAAGCACAAAGGAATCTATTGTAGAGCCTAGTCTACAGGCGGTCCCTACTGAGTACCTGTAGCAAACTAGCCCGGGGACCATGTCTACAATCTATTATAATACGCCAGAAATAGGCGCACTTCAGAACACTATTGTCAACACTATTTGCTACCTAGTAAATCTATCAATTACCCAGCAAACTAGCGCTACTCTCTCAATACTTTTTCTTGCCGATGGTTATTGTAATTTCCTTTGAATTTTTGTACTTTGTCTTATTCAACGCCATAAGAAAGTACTTATAGCATTTCCGGTCGCAACGCCATCAAGGAGTTTTACTCGTTATTTGGGAATATAACTTGGCTGCGAGGGAATCACTCAGAACCTTCGAACCAATCGTTACTTTTTGTTCAGATAAGTTTTATTTTTTCGCGACTTGTGGATATGTTGACTGATATATTGTGCATCTAAGGAACTGAACAGTCTCTGATAAGTTAAGATTACATCTAAGTTCCTTAGATGTGTCAAAACTATTTTATTTTATTTTATTTTATTTATTTCATACTGCTTTTGGGGCTTATCCCCTTAGCATGGAGTTTGACATTGATACATAAATACAATAAATTGATATAATGATACATAAATGGTAGATATAAATACGCAAAAAAATAAATTTAAATTCGTAAAAACAAAATTATATGAACATCCCAAGAGCTTTTCTTTTTCTTTCTGTCTTAAATCAGACCTTAACTTTCAATAGCTTTCTTAGCTTTTTAAGAAGTTACCACTCATTAAGTAAAAAGCTTCTTATTTGTAAAGATAATTTAACGTAATCACATATAGCATTGATTTGATTTACAGAGTTAATGGAAAATAGGTTTACATAGTTTTCTGGTTCAGGTAAAGCTGTTGCAATATAGTTATTTAATTTATGTGTTCGGAAAGACTGAAAGACCTGGCAGGAGAAAAGGAAGTGGAGCAAGGTGTCTGAAACGTTATTTTTACATAGAGTGCATATATTGGAGCTATCAAAGACATAAGTACAAGAGTTGAAATAGATTTTTGTTTTATTGAGGTTAGCTAATCTAAGCTGGGATAATAAGCGAATTTTTTTGATGGAAATAAGCCAAGATAGATGCAGTTCATTGCTGCCCAGACTACTTATGTGACGGTACAAAATATTATACTTACACCGGTCAATTACATAGGCGATATCTCTACTTAAACAGTCATTCCAAAGTTGTTTTTCTAAATTTTTAATTTGAGATTTAAGAATAACGGGATCTCCCTGCATGAAATCTAAAGCCCCTATGGAACTTAAAATTGATTTAAACTGGGTGACCCAGTTGTATTGAATTTTATTAAACGGAAGAGTTTCCCTAGCAAGAAGAGCGTCAAAGCAGATACGAGGCAATCGTGTTGGGGGCATCCCAAGTATATTTACTGCAAGGGTAACCATACTTTTAAATATTCTAACTTTTAAAGGCACAAGTCCATATTCCAGACGCACAATACTATTTGGCGTAAATTTACTGACATTATAAATTTGTTTAATAAATTTCAGCTGTACTTTCTCAATTTCATCAAAGTAGTTAAATGCCCACAATTCTCCGGCATATAACAAAGTAGACCTAATTAAAGCGTGCAATAATTTATCTCTAACTTTTGTGTCTGGGGTACGGGATTTTATCAAAAGTTTGTGTACACGGGTTATTGCCAAGTTACCTTTTGCGGTGAAATACTTACAAGCTTGAAAAAACTTACCCGTTGCACTTAATGGCAATCCCAAGTAATTCACTGAATTTACTATCTCTATCGGTTCACCAGCGAGAAACACTCCCCGAAACTTCTTCGGGCGGGTACTTTTAGAGAAATAGACAATTTTAGTTTTAGAAGAATTAACATAAAGGGAATTTTCATTGCAATATTTTTCTAGAATTGAGAGTTTTTCAATTACATCTGGTAAGGCACTCGCGAATAACACGATATCGTCCGCATAAGACAGAAGGAGCAAGCGATTATTTTTATTAATTGGGAAAAAAGAGGCATCATGAGATTCAAAAAACTGGACAATATCACTAATGAATAAATTGAATAATAACGGTGATAGTGGTTCTCCCTGAAGGACACCAGAAGTTACATCAAAATCAGCCGTACTTCCAAGATTGGTGGCTACGCAAAGTTTAGCATTATCGTATAAACTCTTAATAATTTTAGTTGTATTTGAACCAATTCCCAATTTTATTAATTTAAGCCATAAGGTTTTATGAGATATTAGGTCAAAAGCCTTCCGGAAATCTACAAATATTGCAAAAAACGGTTTATTATTTATTAGTCTGAGAGAAGTAATTGAAGTGAGAACAAACAAATTGTCGATGCAACCTCTATTTGGTCGGAAACCATTCTGCTCCTCGCCTAATATTGAGTTGTATTCAATCCAGGTATTCAATCTGTTTTGCAATATTGAGGTAAACAACTTTGGAAGACTGTTCAATAATGCTATCCCCCTATAATTGCGAGGATCAGAGGCGTCGCCCTTCTTGTACAACATTTTCAAATCAATTTGAGCCCAACTCTCTGGTATTTTCTGAGTTCTTATTATCAAATTGAACATATTTAGAACATAATGTTGCCAAGCAGGAGGGAGATTGCCATAAAATTTGTAAGAAATCAAGTCCCTGCCGGGAGCTTTGTTAGCCTTACAGCGGGACAGAACCCGTTGAAGTTCACCCAAAGTTATCTCCTGCTCTAGTTCACTGTTACTGCAACATAACTCTAAGTTTCCCGAGATTTCTCTTGGCCGATAAAAATCAGAATAAAATTCATGCCATTTTTCAAGTTGTAGGACCGGAGTTGCGTTCCTGAAAGGTGCTAAACATTTAATAATTGACCAAAACTCTTTTGAGTTTCGCGCTGCCGTCAGACTATCTATATATGACTTCTTGAACTGCCTTTTCTTATTTTTAATTAAATTTCTGTACACATTTCTTTGGACAAGGAATAACTCTAGAGCATTCCTGTTAGTTTTATTTTTGCGCCATGCCCTATAATAATAATTGGAAGCGCGTTTAGCTTCATAGCATTCACCGTCAAACCATTTATTTTCTTTATAATTAACATTTATAGTTTTATTAGTTTTTTGAAATCTAATCATTTTTAAAGATAAGGCAGTTTCCACAATAGCAGAGTTCAGGTTCTGATATAGTTCTTCACAGTTATTACTATTAAAATACAAATGAGTGGAGCTTACAATTGTATTAGTGAATTCCTCTTTTAAATTGTCATTCCAAATGAATTTTGTTTTATACACTAATGGAGTACAGCTTGTTTGAGGACTTAGTTTGTGAAGTACATTTAATTTCAGTGAACATGCGAGATGATCGCTTAAAAGGTTTAAATTTTTTACTTCAAAGCTTGAGATAATATTAACTGAATTAAGATTGCACCATATCAAGTCGATGATACTTGAACCCTGTTTAGAGAGGAAAGTGAATTGTGCAGGAAAATCTGTCGGCAGACGCCCATTCAGGACAAACATTCCATTTTCCTCCATTAACTCCACCAACAATTTTCCTCGATTATTCACAGTTGAGTCCAAGGAATCACGGGTTGGCAACAGAGGTACGTTTTGAAAAATATCAGCATCTAGGTTATTTAATGTCCCAATTCTGGAGTTGTAATCACCCCCCAATATAATTGGCAGTTCAGAAAATCTGACTATTAAGTCTTCAATAATTTCCAACAGAGTAGAGTGATAACAGTCAAACTGATTAGAAGGCCTCCAATAAATCAACCCTAATATAATGCTACAATCTGGAGTTTTAATACTAAGAACAATAATAGTGTTATCTTTATATATTAAGCTCGTAACATAACTGCAATGTTTATTAATCAGAATCATTAGTCCGCCACTAGGGCGCCCTAATGCCTTTTCTTTCACTGCCTCTGAGAGATAGCATTCAAAATTTTCCAGAAAACTGGGCAATTTGAATTTACTAGATATGAGCCAAGTTTCAGTTAAACAGAGGATATCTATTTGAGAAATACAAGCTTGTGAATTTTTATCTAAATCAAATAATGAAGAAAAACCGCGAACATTCTGAAAAACGACATTTAATTTTTTATAATTGGAGCCAATATCTAAATTGTGGACACTATTGTTAGTATTAATTTCACAATAAGAAAGATTTTGATTAAGAATAGAGCTACTTCTCTGCTTTTTTGTGGGGGCGAAAAAATTCGCCAATTTTTGAAGTTCTTGGAATCTTCTGAGTCCTCTTCCTCTTACTTTGTGTACTGCTTTCGGAGATATCAGTCGCATCGGATTCATCTAACTCTGCTTCATCCCCTAATAATCCTCGTACGTCTGTTTTAGGCTTGGTAATATTACTTAAATCCTCTTTACTTGTTATCAGCAATGGGCGAGATGATTCAGATATTTTAACAAATATTTTGCCATTCCTTACCCAAACAAATTTTAGCAGATTGCTCTTCTTCATGTTTCGAGCCTCTCTGAAAATAGCTGCCATTTCCGGTATTAAATATTCCGATATGTAGATTTGTGTGTTCGGTAAAGTTTCTTCAATCATTTGAGAAGTTAACCTTACTTTATTCTCTCTTAGAATCTTTAGAAAATACATTTTATCTTTATTTCTAAGGAATTTCACTATAATTAAAGGGGTGTACACACTATTCTTAGAACTCAGTCTGTAACAATCTTCTATGAACTCTCCATTTACGCTAAACTTAATGTATTTACAAACTTTCTCAAAAATAGTAAAAGGATCTTCATTTACACTAACAGGAAAATTTGAAATTTTTATTAAATTTTGTTTGGTTGCCTGCTTTAGGGCCAAAATTTCATTTTTATCATTAATCATTTCTTGCCTCAAATTAAATATTTCATTTTTCAGTTCTCTACAATTTTTCTTAAAGTACTTTTCCTGAGACGAAATAGAAAGAGAAATACGTTTGTTATCTTCTCTTAGTGCTTCCAAATCTTTTCTCATTGTTTTAATTTCAGCAGTAATATTTTGCATCATATCAAACATGCTAGTTAAAAGATTATCATTGTAATCCCCACTACTTATTTTAGGCACACTGGAGCTACTCCCACCTGACTCTATGTTTTCGTTTGTATTCGGCATCTTGATAAATATACAAACAGACAAAAGTTCAACAATCTGATTAATTTGAAATAAAGCACTCTTTCTCTATATTCTAAGTTATTTTACACTAAAATAATTAGAAAATTACTCGGTAAATTGTTCTGAAAATTCACAAAACTATTACCCACACAATAATCTCAATTTCTGCTAATTTTCACAAATGTCACTCACCATAAACCATAGAAAAAACAAGAAAATTACAGAGACGAAGTGTACACCTGCACAGTCACTGACAAAAACTGATGTGTCAAAACTATGTACTTGTGGATAGGTTGACTGATATATTGTACATCTAAGGAACTGAACAGTCTCTGATAAGATAACATCGAGGTTCCTTAGATGTACCAAAACTAAGTACTTGTGGATATGTTGACTCTTATATTGTACATCTAAGGAACTGAACAGTCTCTGATAAGTTAAGATAACATCGAGGTTCCTTAGATGTACCAAAACTATGTACTTGTGAATAGGTTGATCTATTGTACATCTCAGGAACTGAACAGTCTCTGATAAGTTAAGATTACATCGAGGTCCCTTAGATGTACCAAAACTATGTACATGTGGATAGGTTGACTGATATATTGTACATCTAAGGAACTGAACAGTCTATGATACGTTGACACTTTACCAGGACTAAAAATATGTATCTGTTAAAAATATTAACGCTCATCAATGATGGTAGGAAAAATGAAAGAAATTGAAAATGCAATTGGAGAAGATTACAATCTTTAGGTAGTGTTTGAAAAGTTAGCTCGTGGAATGGCGTACCCGTTGATCCAAAGTGCCAAGGAATATTCAAGATTACTGGAGTTTTTTCGGGAAGAATTAGTGGATGATGGTATTATGTTACAAAGGATAGAGTACTAGTGCCGCAAGCTCTAAGAATGCGAGTAATTCAACGGATTCATAAAGCGCAACAGGGATACCAATCTTGCTTGTAGTATGCTGGGAATATTTCCTACTGGCCTAAAATGAAGTAAGATATAAGAGCAGCCAGCAGTATGCAGTCCCATAGATAATCATGTCTTGTATTTTCAGTGTAGGCAGATTTGTAGTTCATGAAATTGGTTACTGATATCGGTAACTCTGATAATTGGAAAATTATATTCAGTCGAAATAGATGATTTATCAGAGAAATGCTGCAAAATTTGGAATAAAGATACGGGGTTGTTGATGAATGTTAAAAGTAGTTCTTTTTGCTTAAGTATCAATAATAATTTCTTATGTAAAAACATTACGAGGTGTGGCTATTAAATAACGAGACTGATGCTGCTACAGAAGAACTATGCATGCGCCAAATCCTAACGACTGACAGCTGTGCAGCGTAAAGTCTTCTCTTTCGATTGCAGTGTCTCACGTGTTTGTAGAGAAATCTGTCTTTTGTGTAAGAGGTGTTAGTTTCGTTTTGCCGAAAACATGATAGCAGAGCAACGAATTGTCGTGAAATTTCACATCAAAACTGGGTAAAACCGCTACTGAAACTTATCTTTTATTAAAAGAAGTTTACGGCGATGAATGTTAATCACGAGTGCGCGATTTTTGAGTGGTTCAAGCGTTTCCAAGATGGCCGAGAAGACGTCGGAGATGATCGGGACGCCCTTCCACATTCAAAACGGATGAAAAAATCGATTATAATTAATCAACATTACTACCGTGAGGTGCTTGCTCAACTCCGTGAAAAGAGTAAGGAAAAAATGACCCCATTTGTTGGAAGAACAAGTCATGGGTTCTGCATCAAGACAACGCGCCGGCTCACACTGCATTGTCACTGTCAAGACGTTTCCAGCTAAGTACAACATCCCAGTTTTAGGCCATCCGCCCTTATTCGCCTGACCTAGCCCCCGTGTGACTTTTATCTGTTCCCCAAAGTCAAATCTGCATTAAAAGGAACACGGATTTCAGTCCGTTGAAGCTGTGAAAGAAAAAGCGGCACGCGTCATGCAGGAGCTGACAGAAAAAGACTTCCAGCACTGTTTCGAACAATGGTAAATTCGCATGGAGCGTTGTAGGGATAGAGGAGGGGTGTATATTGAAGGTGATAATAACTAAATATGTATAAATTTAAAATAAAATGTTTTACAGCAATAGTCTCGTTATTTAATAGCCACACCTCGTAATTTGTTAATAATTAATTTATTATTTATTAACAGTAATTAACAATTATGAAGGCGATAGATCTTACATTTCATTGAGATGAGGTACCTACGGCCCATGCTTATTTTTGGTTATACTGGCTCCCAAAAATCAATTTTCTTGGGTAAATTAAAAAAAAAAATAAAAGTGAAATACTTATTTTTCTAGAACAGAATGCAGACGTTTTTTTCAGTTTAACCTTACAAATGAAAGAAAAAAAGTAATATTTTTTTATATAAATGCTATTACAGAGTTTTGACAAGTGTTTTATAGCTTTCTAAAATTGATGTTTTAGGTTTTCTTAAGTAAAAGAAGCTTGCTGAACTGTCCATGTGCCGCGGGGGTGCTTACTGTGGAGGGGTGCATAAAAATCATGTAGGCTGCATGTTGCTGCATGCAAACGGTACATGAATGAGAGGGTTCTACAACTTCCGATTGTCCTAGGGTCGTTTAGAAGAGAATTCACAACCATTTTGTACTGTCACACACTCCAGTTACTATGCGGGTGATTGGAATTTCCATAGACCGGAAACCGGACTTAGAATGGTGCAATTGCCAACTACTGTGGCATCAAAATAGCCTAATAATCAACAACAAGGCACTTTATAGTTATTTCCCACTTTATAAATCACACCATCAAAAAGGCGGCATACATATCATTAAAATAGCTGGTGAAATACTACCAGAGTTGACTAATAGCAGAACAATGTAAATCTCACAGGTTTATTGCTGCATACCAATGACTTACTAAAAAGAGACTAGCTGAGTTTACTGCGTAGGAAGCCAGATTGGTAAAGCTTAGAATTAAGTTTAGGAGGTGTAGGACAGAAAAACTAGAGTGAAAAATTCGAAGGAGTCTGAATTGAGGTTACGATAAGTTCAAACGAGATGCCATGAACTGAAATATAATTAGGGGGAAATAGAATAAATGCTGTTATGAATCCGAAGTAATTCTAAAAACTTCCGATCATAACTGAAGTGACTAGAACAAAACTAGAAGTTAAAAAACTAATCTGTTGAAAAAACATTGCAGCAAGTGGACTAATCAGTCTTTTAAGGGCTGTCATAGACTGGTGACTATGGTCTCAACATTCTTATACTCAAAACTCAAGACCACATAGTGTAGTCCAGAACAGTGTGAGCTCACTAACTGAATCTCCACTAACTAATAAACTCAACCAGTTTGAGGAACATTGCTGGAGTTGGACTAAACTCACAATTTACTGGCTCTCACAGACGGTGAATATGGACTCACACAAAATATATGTCCATCATTGTAGTCCAGAGCAGTGTAAGCTCACTAACTAAATCTCCACTAACTAATAAACTCATCCAGTTTGAGGAACATTACTGGGGCTGGGCTAAACACTCAATTACTGGCTCTCACAGACGGTGAATATGGACTCACACAAAATATATGTCCATCATTGTAGTCCAGAATAGTCTGAGCTCACTAACTAAATCTCCACTAACTAATAAACTCAACCAGTTTGAGGAACATCGCTGCAATTGGACTAAACACTCTTTTAAAGGCTATTATTGACTGTGGTCTCAATACTGTTACACTCAAACCAGTGACCACATAGTGTAGTCCAGAGCAGTGAATCTCCACTAACTAATAAACTCATCCAGTTTGAGGAACACTGCTGGAGCTGGATTAAATACTCTTTTAAGGGCCGTCATAGACCGCATGAGACCACATTCGTCTGGCAGACTTACACCAAACATGTGATCATATAATATTAGTCCACATTCTATCCATAGTGTAGCTTAACTTGGACGTGTAGCTTGGTAGAGCCTATATCGGATTTCCACTCACTAGAATGCAAACAAGCGTGCACTATGCTAAGAGAGTTAACGGATAATATTCCATCTATATATATATATATTTTTTAAACTTTGGTACCCGGTTCGTTAAAATCTAATGAAGCGTTAAACTATTCTGTATGTAGCCTCAGTTAAGGATTTGGTTGCAGTCAGTTTGATTTCGGTTTGTCAGACTTTCACACTACCCGCAAGAGCAACTTGGATAACTTTATTTATAAAGTTATAGGTTTATATTACCTTTGTTTTTTTCTTTATTATTTCTTTTACTATCCACCGTTGCACCGTAATGATGAACGCATGCGTTATTTTCAAACATATAACGGTCTTAAACATTTATAAAAGATAGTTTCTCATTTAAATATTTATATGCAAACACACAGCTTTCTCTTACCATAATTCTTATGATTCTAACTCAGCATTTAAAAACAACAGAGAAAAGTTGTTTAAGTCGTTACCCTAAAGAAATATGAACAATGATTTGGAATATTTATGGAATTAATATATATGAGTGGGTTAATTTAAATCTTTGTTTTTAATTGTTTTTATTTAGTAAGATATAATTCAAAAAACAAATCATTATTAAAAACTAATGTTCTAAAATGTACTTAAACTTAAATATCTACTATTTTTTAATTTAAATTAATTTTTAATTTTATAATTAAATAAATATATTTTATTAAATACTTCTTCAGCATAACATTAATTTTTGGCCAATATCACAGAAATATTTATAGTTTTTTTAAACAACTTTAGCGCATGTGTTATGCACTCGTGACTTAAATTTTAAGAACAACATATATTCTAGACTAGACGGTCCTGAACAAGGAAAAAGATTATAAAATCAAAATCGCCTTTACCAATTTTACCCTTTTTTCCTATTTTGGAAAACATTGGCTGTAACTTTTGTGATAAATTGTAATTCTATTTATGTACGACAGGAGACACAACTCTTGGAAACGTATTTAAATTTCAAATAAATACTTAAATAATGCAGGTTGCGTATACTACCAAATAATTCACTTAAAAATGGAGCTTATTTTTTCTATTTATCATTTGCAGAATATTTCAAGGAAACAACAGGAAAAACTTACTTGTTGAAAAGATTTGTAACTGACTAAAAGACAACTACAGTGTGAACTAATACGGTTAACTGAACTGAACATGTTCCAATGATACCGCTGTTGTCTACGCATTTACATTTCGAAGAGAGTAGGTTATGATTTGAGTGGTAGTATGACTTGAACCACTTTTCATTATTTAAATTACAATTTTTTTATCAAATAGGATTAAAATGAATATTATTTACAAATCTACTTTATTTATACTGAAGAATGATTATAGAAAATGTCAATTAAACTTGATCGATATTTTCTTTAGCTGTAAAACGCTTATAGATTATAATTACGTACATACACAAAATACAAACTACCATTCAAAATGAGTGATCTTGTGCAGATTTCATTGGTACAGGCGTGGCTTGTTTGATGTGGGCGTGGCCAGCTACGCTACCTAGCTTCCTACTGGCTTTTCAAACCGCCTAAATGTTACACCTTTAATCCTGATTGGTCAATTTTTTACTGCTTATTATTTCTCGTTTTTTGATATCATAAAACTTTTTCTCCATAAGAATTTTATAAATGATCACAATATGGTAAAAAAAAAAGACATGGTATACCTCAAAGTTTTTGAGTTTATTTTAGAACATGCATATTTAAAAAATTTAGTTGCATATTTAACGTGCTATTTTTTTTTTTAAATATAAGTCGTTTTAGCATCTGGGTGCATTAGCGCTCGGCGCTTTTCTCAGCTCAGTGCCAGTCTCCGGACAGTGTTTCCTCGATGCAGACAACATTGCTGAATTTAATTAATTAGGATCATTCAAATTTTTAAAATTTTAGTATCAATTGTAGCTGATGCCTTTTTTCAAGTACAAAACTCGACCTAATACTGTTACATACTGAAAATTGAATATCAAGTTCAAAGCTTCCTCATACAAACTGATTATTCAACTAAACTAAAACAAAAAACGGGCAAAAACTTTTATTATATCCTATTATTTTAATACAATTTGTTACAATTAAGTTATAACACTGAAGTAATGGAACATTTAATAACAATTGTTCGAAGACAAATTATGTTAGAAGTTATGAATTGCATTAAGTCGTGTGAATGTTCACACTGGAATTGTATGTCTGTGTGTGTGTTATTTTTTCTTGTGTGTTGCAGGAATCATGCATTTGGGCGAAGGTAACTGTTTTAAATTACGTAACGACGCATATAATGGAGTCGTGGGTTGGAAACCCAAATTTATAGCTTTCAGTTTTTCGGTGTCAGTCTGTGGGTTTTTATTAGAATTTAGACCCATTAAAGTAAACTGGGGTTTCAAGCCTTTCTTTATGTTCAGATCTTATGTCTGTTTTAAATTTAGACCATTAAACTGTCATACTAGAAAAAAATATGTAAAAACTAAATTTCCTTTGTATAAGTGAGTATGCTATGAACATGCTTATTGGTCTTTAATCCTTGGAGGAGTGATTTGACCAATAAGCATGTTCATAGCAACAAGTTTTCTCTAGAAACCTTGTTGGAAATGACCCTTCACCTCGACAAATTTGTAGCTATAGAGGTTTTTTCTTATAACTACCGTGGAAATTGCTCTCCAAGAACAGAGTTCTGCATAGAAGCCAGAGAAGGACATAGGTTACCAGTTAAGAGACCGTAAGTCCCTTCCTATGTCAGTCTTCCCGGCATCCTAAATTTATCATTGGTTATCATGGTTCGTTAAGGGCTCAAATTCCACAAGCCCATTCAATATTCGATTCAATCCTAGCTAGACCCTTGTTTTTATTGAGTTTCCTCATTTTTATGTAGTTGGATTTTAAACCCTTCATAACTTAATTTTCATTTTTGGTTTGCACCACGACTCCATTAGTCAAGCAAAAGTCATTCCTCTGACTAGTTCATTATTTTAAGTCAATTCACATCACTCTGGCCTTCAGTTGAAAGCAAGGAACAACCTTTAAAGCTCTGACTGACATCAATGCAGAGCAAGCCTAACAGCTGGTAGTATCTTGGCCATATCCTAGCATACCTCTGTATATTAATGGTACAGATTTCAAAACTTCTGCTCTGACTGGCCATCAATTCAGAGGAGCTCTATGTAGCCTAAGGCTACTTTGTAGAGTAGCATCCTGGTCTTGGCCGCCGTCATTTATTCTTCATTGGACCTTGTACTCAAGGGGAGAACACCGAAGAAGCTGAAGGCTTTAGACTGCAGTACAACTGCTCAGACCGGCCATCAATACAGAGCAGATTTAAAAGCCCAAGGCTACGTTGTAGTGCAGCACTACAGCTAGAGCCTTGAACGCTGTAATGTACTCTTCACGTGATACTGTACTCAGGGGGGCAACCAAAGAAACGAAAGTCCTAAACTGCCATACATCTGCTCTATTTGGCCTTCCATAAATAAAAAACCAGTCTGAAAATTCTCGACCACTTACTAGAGCAGCAGATTCCTGCCTAGAATCTTTGTCGCACCTTAGGATATTTCTCTCATGGGTTATTGCAGTTTTAAGGGTCTAACTGAGCTATTTCCTCAAAAATGGCAGAATAGCATTGTACTTGGTGCACAAACTACACAAATATAGGCCTATTATTATTATTTGGAACATTTTAATGGAAAAATTTAATCCTGAGGGGCGCACTACGAAGTATACATCATCCTCCTAGTAATTAAATTGGTACTGTGTCAATAATATTGCAGTAATAGACAAGTCATATGAATGCTTCACACACCAGATATTTTCAAACATGGACTGTTTGTGATTTGGTGCAGGTCACAGTGGTGTGAACCAACTGGGCGGTGTATTTGTCAGTGGGCGACCTTTGCCTGACTCGACGCGCCAGAAGATCGTGGAGCTGGCCCACTCGGGCGCCCGACCTTGCGACATTTCCAGGATACTCCAGGTCTCGAACGGTTGTGTTTCCAAAATACTTGGCAGGTAAGATTTTTTTTAATCAATCAGTATATTATTTCATTAAAATGAAATTAAATCCTTCCAATTAAGCCTTAAAGTAAAATATCAAAATATTTTGATGCAATTAAATATAAACTTATGAGAAGTTCTAAAAGTATGAAGGAGCCGGGTACTCCCCGTTATGTCCTACCTACTCATTCCAATCATAGCCCCTAAATTCAAAAGTTGGGAGGAGTCTAGAAGGATATACACCTCTCCAATCTTAGTATCCGCCTAGGGTCTCTGAGTAAATCCCGCAAAGATCCTGCAGATTTGGATGATCACACCACGCGCAAAGCTCCTAGAGAATATATGTCCCGCTTCAAACATCTGGTAACCATCCAGGCTCTCTAAGGGTGCCCCAGAAAGAGAGAGGAATAGGTAGATTGGGATTTCCTCATGCTTAAAATCTCTTTCTGTCTCCAAACATTGTAAGGTTTATCTTCGTTTTGTGCACAGTAGCTACCCAGGCTATCTAAGGGAGCTCCAGAAAGAGGAAAGAATATTTAGATTAGGCTAACCATTCCCTCGTGCTTAAACCTCCCTTCCCTCCATCCTTTCTTCGCTTAACACTTGGTAGCTGCCAAGGCTCTCCAAGGGCGATCCAAGAAGAGAGAGACTATCTTAATAAACCTCTTGCCTAACAACCTTCCCCATCATTATTTAAGGGGTTTATCCTCCTTTACATCAGGCTTCCTAAGAAAATATTTACAACGTCCTCCCAAGCCTGCGTCAATAAAAACAAAAATACCTCCTCCCGAAAGTTCTGATCCACTTGGAACAGAACTGGTAGAAACTGAAATCACTTTTTTTTTTTAGTTCTATTTTAAGAGGAAAGGTTGGTTCCGTTTTGGGAAAATCTCAAAGTTAATGGTTCTGATTCAGTGACTCCTGTACAATCCATCTTTTGCCACAAGTCACATCATACCTTTGATTGAAAATTAAGATTAAGATTGCTTTAAACGGGCGGTTCCACCAGAAATGGGAAGGAACGCAGGCAATCCAATTTGGCGACTGGATAAGGCCGCATTTGAAAAGATGATACGCTAAATTCGCATGTCCACTCAACACCTGAACCAACTGGTGGATCCGGGACCTGCTAAAACCAACCATATCCGTTTTTGACAGGCCAAAGATTTCCTTAGCCTGACGGCAGTCAGCTCGGGATCTCCACCGTTTCCGATCTTCTTTCAAAATCCACTGCTCCACCTCTGTTCTACAACGTCGATAGGATAGGAGTCATTGTTATCAACGCACCTCCTTCCTTTCCTGTTTCATCAGCAAGTTCGTTACCCGGAATCCCAGAATGACCAGGGGACCATGCAACCAAAACATTATTCAGAGCTCCTAACAAATTGAGAGCAACAAGACAAGAATTAACCGAGATTTGGTTCTTACTAGGAGAGGCCAGAGCTTTAATTGCAGCCTGGCTATCCGTGAAGAACCTAATATCAGTATCGGCAAATCCCTTCCAGCGGAGTAAAGTAGCTGCCATCTCAATAGCAGCCAACTCCGCCTGAAAAACAGATGCATAATTTCCAAGTTCAAGGCAGGTGCGTTCCCATCTGAGCCCAAATGATTGAAAATTAAGTCTTAGATTCAATAAAGATATTCGACCCAATCAAACATTCTTATTTCGACAATGATTCCGAATCACATTAATTAAAGCGAAGTTTAAGTTATAATAGTGTTTCTATTCGTTACTCCGATCAGTTAATTCACAAATAAAATCGACATTCAATTATGTTGTCTTTCAATTAAGTCTCATTAAATAATAGAGTATCAGCAACCTTAATAAAACCAAATTTTGACTAGCTAATTTTTTTTTTTGTTTTAATGCTTTCAAAAATTTCAAATTGTCCCAATTAATACCAAAGAAGAAGACTCTCTGAATTTCATTACTAATTGTCAAATATTTTGTCTCTTTTTTTTTTAGATACTACGAGACTGGTTCTATTCGGCCACGAGCTATCGGTGGTTCAAAACCTCGAGTAGCTACCGCTGAGGTTGTGTCCAGGATATCGCAATATAAACGCGAATGTCCGTCAATATTCGCCTGGGAGATACGCGACAGATTGCTAGCCGAAGGTGTTTGTACAAATGATAATATACCGAGCGTAAGTAAAAGTGTATAATTTATCTTTTATTTTGCGTGACGCATGCGTAGATAGTTTTATAGAATTGATAATGCTTCTTAATGAACCCCTGATGTAAGAAGGGTAAGATGTCTTCTGGTTTCAACTCGTTTTATTTTTATAAAGAAAAGTATAATTAGCTACAGGGACTTTAGTAAAAAAGGCAGTTTCAGAGAGCGGCGATTTGTGACTTCAAAATGATAATCTAATTTGGGTAAGAAGAAGAAGAAAAGGACGAATTTCCATGTTAACCCTATTAATCCTGTCCCATTCCTTATCCAACACAAATCGGTGGTGATGTAGAGGATCCTTTTGGTCCCACAGAGGTTTCTTTTTTAAAAAAGACTACACCAATAAATGCAGTAATATCCATTTCTACCTTGAAAATTGAGCGCGATGAGAGCTAAGAAATCAAACATGTCACAACGCGTTGCTCTACTCTCTCTCTTGGTAGCGTAGCCCTATCTTCGCTTTGCTCCACACTATGCGCGGTCCCATATGCACTTGTGTTTGTTTTCGCCGCTTTGCTCTTCGCTATTATCGCCACTTTGCTCGCCGCTCCACTAAGTTTCCAGCCTTAGAGGCATAGCTCAACCATAGCTCCCACAGACGAGCTGTGGTGAGGGTAGCCAACAAGAAGTCCAAAGACGGTGGATTTTGGAAAAAGAACATTCCAGGAGAGCTCTCGCTTAAAACGGTTATAACCCGCGTCAACTTGGAATTGAAAACGTAAGCAATTACAATACTTTTTCTCAGAAGGGTATGGAGAAATTGAAAATGATCCAGCGTTTTACAGCTTTGATCCGTTTCACAATCCTGCTGCGTTCCTACAATAACACGGTGGCCACACGCATTCAGTCAGATCTATAGAAGAAAATTGGAGAACACATTGTCGTTAGATTTCCAAAAACGTAGCATCTTTCCACAACTTAAAACTGATACTCGCCAACTGAAATATTTTATAGCTAAATTTTGCAATATTTATGTCTAAGGAAGGACTACTGCTTTTATTGTTGCTGAAAAAAATGATTTAATTTTTAAAGCGTTAGAATTATTATTGTATTCACACTCAAAAGACGGCAGTTTTTAAACCGTACGCATCATACTTAGAGGGTGTCTTTTAAGAACCCTTCAGTATTGTTCAGAATTATTAAATGAGAGGGTGTCAATTCAGGCGAAATAGCTTGGGTATGGATCTTCTCTGTGCGTGTGCATGTGTGCGTGTGCCCCACGAATAAAGTCCAGCAATTGGGCGATTGCTTTGAGCGTTGGTGAGCAATTTAACCAGCGACAGTTTAGCGTAACCCTGTCTAGGATTCTGGGGGTTCTATGAAAGCATTATTAGTATACTTTCAAGGGGGTGAGATCAAATCCATCCGACCATCTAAAGCACCCTCAGGGCCGAGCTGACAGGCAAAGATTGGACTGCCTCCCTTAAAGCACCTCAAAAAGAAAAATACCATTGCAATGCTTTCGTCGCTAAGTAATGGAAAGCTAAAATCAAGTCTAATATAGAATATTACATATACAATCTCAATATTCTTACACTCAAAACCAGTAGTCTGGACTGTAGATCAGAGCAGTGTGAGCTCACTAACAAAATCTCCACTAACTAATAACCCCAACCAGTTTGAAGAACATTGCTGGAGCTGGAGTAAACTCTCAACCACTGGCTCTCACAGACGGTGAATATGGACTCACACTAAATATTTGTCCATAAACTGTAGTCCAGAGCAGTGAGAGCACACTAACTAAATCTCCACTAACTAATAAACTCAACCAGTTTGAGGAACATTGCTGGAGCTGGACTGAGCACCCTTTTAAGGGCTGCTACAGACTGTGACTGTAGTCTAGATTCTCTATAATTATGCCACCATATACTGTAGTCCAGAGTAGTCTGAGCTCACTAACTAAATCTCCACTAACTAATAAACTCAACCAGTTTGAGGAACATTGCTGGAGCTGGACTAAACTATCAACCACTGGCTTTCACAGACATTGAATATGGACTCACACAAAATTACTGTAGTCCAGAGGAGTGTAAGCTCACTAACTAATAAACTCATGAGGAACATTAAAGTAATGCCTATTTTTTCAGGCGGGCTTTACGTCCAACTACCAAATTAGGAGTCGGGAACGGAGGCGACTAGCAAACATACTTTACTGTAAATTTCTCATTTTAACCATTAAATAAAATCCAAGGCCTAGAGGCCGGGAATCGAACCCAGTATCACAATACAACTTAGTCATTACAAGCCTCGCCTTTAACCGCTCGACTACCGTGGCGCCTTACCGAGCAACATTACTGGAGCTTAACTAGCTGGTCACAGGATGTGCATGTTGTCAAAATTCTTTCACACATGACTTGTGACCTAATCTGTGATTCTCAGCGTGTATGATTAGTCATTCACAATTTTTTTGTTTTTTAAATCAGTTTAAAATCGTGTTGTACCTAGATTTAAGTATACATTATCACACACTCACACATAAATAGAGGGAGTGGGTGTTAAAGTGAAAGAGAAAGAGAGACAGTAAATTGTTCAATAGAGAGTTGAGCTACGAGTCCCTATTTCTTCCGGTAGCAAGCTCAGAGAAAATAGCGTTAGGTGGGGGGTGCGGATTTGCCGGGTAAGTGGTATGGGTTTTAGCGCGCCGGCGGGAGAAATAGCCCGCTCATGCATGACAAAATCTCACAGTCATCTTTTTCACGGTTCCTAATTTGATACAAACACACGCACACATTCACAGAAATCTTTCCCGCCTGTTTCCTGTTCAGAGAGATTTAATTAATCACAACGCCCTCTATTTCATATTTTTCCCTCACTTACCAACACTGACACACACACACACACACACACTAACATCTTTCCGACTTAATACAATAATTTTCCTAATCCGAAGAGGAGTTTATATTCTAAAAAACGATGGAAAGAATTTTTTTTTATTTCAATAATAAAATTTAAAAACAGATTTTCTCTTACATCCAATTAGATGGTAGCATTGCAATCATGGATAATTGCAAAAATTGTCTTCTCACAGGAAATACAGGTAGTGAAATACCCTGAACAAGAAACAGAATTTGATCTGAACACTCACCACGACCTTCTCTTACTACTATTCTCAAGGTTCTAACTCATTAATATTCTCTAAACTCGGAATCTGTTGTGAACACACTCACACGACCTTCTCTTACTACTATTCTCAAGGTTCTAACTCATTAATATTCTCTAAACTCGGAATCTGTTGTAAACACACTCACACGACCTTCTTTTACTACTTTTCTCAATGTTCTAACTCATTAATATTCCCCAAACTCGGAATCTGGTGTGAACACTCACCACGACCTTCTCTTACTACGATTCTCAAGGTTCTAACTCATTAATATTCTACAAACTCGGAATCTGTTGTAAACACACTCACACGACCTTCTCTTACTACTTTTCTCAATGTTCTAACTCATTAATATTCCCCAAACTCGGAATCTGGTGTGAACACTCACCACGACCTTCTCTTACTACGATTCTCAAGGTTCTAACTCATTAATATTCTACAAACTCGGAATCTGGTGTGAACACTCACCACGACCTTCTCTTACTACGATTCTCAAGGTTCTAACTCATTAATATTCCCCAAACTCGGAATCTGGTGTGAACACTCACCACGACCTTCTCTTACTACGATTCTCAAGGTTCTAACTCATTAATATTCTACAAACTCGGAATCTGTTGTAAACACACTCACACGACCTTCTCTTACTACTTTTCTCAATGTTCTAACTCATTAATATTCCCCAAACTCGGAATCTGGTGTGAACACTCACCACGACCTTCTCTTACTACGATTCTCAAGGTTCTAACTCATTAATATTCTACAAACTCGGAATCTGGTGTGAACACTCACCACGACCTTCTCTTACTACGATTCTCAAGGTTCTAACTCATTAATATTTCCCAAACTCGGAATCTGGTGTGAACACTCACCACGACCTTCTCTTACTACGATTCTCAAGGTTCTAACTCATTAATATTCTACAAACTCGGAATCTGTTGTAAACACACTCACACGACCTTCTCTTACTACTTTTCTCAATGTTCTAACTCATTAATATTCCCCAAACTCGGAATCTGGTGTGAACACTCACCACGACCTTCTCTTACTACGATTCTCAAGGTTCTAACTCATTAATATTCTACAAACTCGGAATCTGGTGTGAACACTCACCACGACCTTCTCTTACTACGATTCTCAAGGTTCTAACTCATTAATATTCTCTAAACTCGGAATCTGTTGTAAACACACTCACACGATCTTCTCTTACTACTTTTCTCAATGTTCTAACTCATTAATATTCCCCAAACTCGGAATCTGGTGTGAACACTCACCACGACCTTCTCTTACTACGATTCTCAAGGTTCTAACTCATTAATATTCTCTAAACTCGGAATCTATTGTAAACACACTCACACGACCTTCTCTTACTACTTTTCTCAATGTTCTAACTCATTAATATTCCCCAAACTCGGAATCTGGTGTGAACACTCACCACGACCTTCTCTTACTACGATTCTCAAGGTTCTAACTCATTAATATTCCCCGAACTCGGAATCTGGTGTGAACACTCACCACGACCTTCTCTTACTACGATTCTCAAGGTTCTAACTCATTAATATTCTACAAACTCGGAATCTGGTGTGAACACTCACCACGACCTTCTCTTACTACGATTCTCAAGGTTCTATAACTCATTAATATTCTCCAAACTCGGAATCTAGTGTAAACACTCACACGACCTTCTCTTACTACTATTCTCAAGGTTCTAACTCATTAATATTCCCCAAACTCAGAATCTGAAGTGAACACTCACACGACCTTCTCTTACTACGATTCTCAAGGTTCTAACTCATTAATATTCTACAAACTCGGAATCTGGTGTGAACACTCACCACGACCTTCTCTTACTACGATTCTCAAGGTTCTAACTCATTAATATTCTACAAACTCGGAATCTGTTGTAAACACACTCACACGACCTTCTCTTACTACTTTTCTCAATGTTCTAACTCATTAATATTCCCCAAACTCGGAATCTGGTGTGAACACTCACCACGACCTTCTCTTACTACGATTCTCAAGGTTCTAACTCATTAATATTCTACAAACTCGGAATCTGGTGTGAACACTCACCACGACCTTCTCTTACTACGATTCTCAAGGTTCTAACTCATTAATATTCTACAAACTCGGAATCTGGTGTGAACACTCACCACGACCTTCTCTTACTACGATTCTCAAGGTTCTAACTCATTAATATTCTCTAAACTCGGAATCTGTTGTAAACACACTCACACGATCTTCTCTTACTACTTTTCTCAATGTTCTAACTCATTAATATTCCCCAAACTCGGAATCTGGTGTGAACACTCACCACGACCTTCTCTTACTACGATTCTCAAGGTTCTAACTCATTAATATTCTCTAAACTCGGAATCTATTGTAAACACACTCACACGACCTTCTCTTACTACTTTTCTCAATGTTCTAACTCATTAATATTCCCCAAACTCGGAATCTGGTGTGAACACTCACCACGACCTTCTCTTACTACGATTCTCAAGGTTCTAACTCATTAATATTCCCCGAACTCGGAATCTGGTGTGAACACTCACCACGACCTTCTCTTACTACGATTCTCAAGGTTCTAACTCATTAATATTCTACAAACTCGGAATCTGGTGTGAACACTCACCACGACCTTCTCTTACTACGATTCTCAAGGTTCTATAACTCATTAATATTCTCCAAACTCGGAATCTAGTGTAAACACTCACACGACCTTCTCTTACTACTATTCTCAAGGTTCTAACTCATTAATATTCTACAAACTCGGAATCTGGGGTGAACACTCACACGACTTTCTCTGACTTCTATTCTCAAGATACTTCTTGAGTGATCTCTTGGCAACTCTACCGGCTCCCTTTAAATGCACAAATAATTCTCAATACTTCCAGCATTCACACGAGTACAACATATGGGGGGGGGGCCTGCGGTGATAGTTTGAAATGTGTGACTATTTGGGTTAAATGAATCCAGCTCAGTAGCCACAAATCCTTGGAATCATGCGAAGAATTGACAGGACCAAATGCCTGGCGTGCAAAATGGATTAAATGACGGCGAATAGATGTTTCTTGTTAAAATATATTCTTACTGACCACAGCCACTTTTACTATGAGTGGATACTTTTGCTCCAGAAATGCTTTCAGTGGCGTAGAAGGGTAAAAAAAAAAACATTTAATAGACTACAAACCTTGTTCTTTATTTAGTCAAGAACAGAAAAATGTAGTATTCATTTTGCAATAATAATTACTTTAGTCATGCGAGTTTCACACGCTATGCCTAGTATTTCCCTTATTTCTTAACGTCCATTGGCCTAATGAGGCTTCTACACAACATCAATAATTTTGAGGCTTGTTTGTAATTGAAACAAATATTTCTGACGTAAGTTATGCGCGCCCAATTTGCAATTGTCTTCTTTAAACGGAGCCCCACTGTTTAGAAAGAACTATCTTAACTCGTATCAAGAAATACTAAACTAATGAAGAACCTTGCATAGTTTCATTCTAATAAATTTTCCCCTGGCAAGTAGTCGACTCAATAATCTATTAGCTTCAACTGAAATTGCTAATGAAAACCCAATTAGTATGAGTATTCGCCCTTGAGTAACCTTTTTAAAAAAGAAAATCAAGGGGTTCAGATTATAATTCTGTAGCTTAAGGGCGCTTAAACACACGGGGATTAGCTATGCAGGGGAAGCACCAAGAGGGTGCTAAGGGCCCAGTAACTATGCTTAGACCATAGAAATAAGCTCACACTGTTTATTAAGCGGCCATGGAAGTTAACTGTAGATTCGTGTACAATTCCTACCATTACTATTCTATTGCCCTGAATAATAATTTAAGGCATATTTCTAATTTCAAATTGATTTAACTCACAAACGGGTGAGTTACTTAATTTTTTTCAGTATCCCAAAAATTTTTTTGTTTTTTGTTTTCGAAGGGGTGTTCAGTTCAGCCGTTCAATTAATTCTTCTTTTCCTCTCAAAATTTTAGCGCCCAAAAGTTTTGTTCCTAACATCCGACGGGGGAAATCCACCGAAAATAACCCAATCATCCTCGAGTAGGCTTACATCAGAATATATATTAATAACAATTGTTAGGGAAGGGATTAGCTATGAGGTTAGCGTATTGGATTCCCACGCGGAGGTCCCGGGTTCGAATCCCAGCTGCTGACCATTAGATTTTTTCTCTTCCTAGGAGCTTCTTACAGCTCACTGACCGGTGTGATTGGCAGTGTTGTCTGTAACGAGAGAACACTGGCCGGAGGTCGTCAGTACACTGAAAAAAGCTCCGGGCGCAAATAACCTTAGATGTTGACGCGCCTTAAATCATTAAAAAATAACAATTGATTATCTACAATTAAGGGAACTATAATGATATCCGTTCACTGCACAAATCAATTAACTCCACTTTTTGAAATAATAATAATAATGATACTTTATTTTCAAAAAAAGTATGTACATGTTAGAAAAAAGTATATTAGGCATGACTACGAGGGTCGTTTGAAAAGTCCGTGCAAAAATAAAAACTACTTAATTTTTTGGGGTAAACCTTTTTTATTTTTCAACATAGTCTCCTTTTAGGCTTATACACTTCGTCCAACGCTGCTCTAGTTTGTTGATCCCTTCCAAATAATAGGATTTGTCCAAGTCTGAAAAATAGCCATTCGTTTCTGCAATCACCTCCTGGTTTGAATAAAATCTTTTTCCCGCCAGCCATTTCTTCATATTAGGGAACAAATAGTAGTCCGAGGGAGCCAAGTCTGGAGAATAGGGGCGATGTGAAACGAGTTGGAACCCTATTTCCATTAATTTTGCGACCACAACTGCTGAGGTGTGAGCTGGTGTGTTGTCGTGATGGAAAAGGACTTTTTTGTGGGCCAATCGTGGGCGTTTTTCTTGCAGCTCGGTTTTCAAACGGTCCAATAACGATGAATAATATGCACCTGTAATAGTTTTACCCTTTTCCAGATAGTCGATGAGGATTATTCCTTGCGAATCCAAAAAGACAGTCGCCATAATCTTTCCGGCCGAAGGAACGGTCTTCGCCTTTTTTGGCGCAGATTCCCCCTTGGTAACCCATTGTTTAGATTGTTCTTTGGTCTCAGGAGTGTAGTGATGTATCCATGTTTCATCCACAGTCATGTCCAAATGTTGATGCAAAATATTATGTACCCGTTCATTCGAGATGCCCACAGCACTAGCAATCTCACGCACCTTCACTCTTCTGTCATCCATCACCATATCATGGATTTTATCAATGATTTCTGGAGTAGTAACCTCAACAGGGCGTCCAGAACGTTCAGCGTCACTTGTGCCCGTATGGCCACTCCGAAAATTTTGAAACCACTTATAAACTGTTCTAATCGAAGGTGCAGAGTCGCCATAATGTTTATCAAGCTTCTCTTTAGTCTCCTGAGGCGTTTTGCCTTTCATAAAGTAGTGTTTAATCAACACACGAAATTCTTTTTCGTCCACTTTTTGAAAATCACTCGACTTCCTCGATTCAAACGAATGCCAAACACAAAGAAATAGACCGATCTGGCTGAAACTTGGAGTGTGCTCTTCCAAGAGATGCTACTAACTAAACATAACCTCGATACGCGCCTGTAGTGCTATCTCTCTGACTTTGCACGGACTTTTCAAACGACCCTCGTACATGCAACCGTCTGTCAGAGTTTGCTATAAATGAAAAAAAACTATCTTTCTTAGTGAAACTAACAAAACTAGACCTAAAAAAATAAGAATATAAAATAATAATAGAAATAATAATAGTGAGCTCAAATCAATAAGAAGGAAACAACTTTGGTAACAAATTAAATGAGAAAGTAAATGTACAAAATAAATATGTAATACAAAAATAAATGAAAAATACATGATAATAAATTCTAGGATGAATCTGTAATCCAGATGTACCTAACTCTCCAAGCATGTCGAGCTTAGTGGATCAATGGACGAGGATTTACCTGCCTGGATAAAAAAGCAACAATTTCACCCCTTGCAAGAGTTCGCTTACCGAAATAAAGAACCCAAAAATCTGCCAATAGAGGGCACTCGCCCAAAAAATGGTTCGTGGATATTGAAATTACAGAGAGAACAGATTTTCACATCGGGATCTCTCCAAAGCCAAGGTCTACAGTACCAAGTATAATAGCTCTCCATTCAGCTTAAATAGCCAGCGAAGTTCAGAGTAGTTTAGATCTCTCGGAGAAGGAGACTGTAACCTTTTCTCGATGCTCCGAAATCAAAACTCTATACAACAAAAACCGGTTCGGATACTACTTTTTGAAATATCTTAAATTAAAGTGTCAAAAACACTTGTGGTTCAATCGTCATAGCTTTTTATATTTATAATGAATTTCCCAAATAATAAAGATTAACACCATTAAGGAACAAACATTTTTGGCCATTAAATAATAAATAATTTATTTCAGAAGCCATTTTGATTAACTCCGTGCTCTAGTGAAAATTTTAGTAATAATTCAACTCAAATTCAGTAGCAGGGCTGCGAATGAAAACGGTAAATTTATTTTAATTTATATTATAAATGGAATTTAAAAAACAATGTTCATTTCAATGTTAGTTTTGGATTTTGACCGTTGTTAAATTGATGATTTTGGGGAATATTGAGGTGCGGTCAATCAATAAATTCAAACCCAAATTTTGTTTTATCTTACCAACGTTTCGGTAAATCTATTACCTTCTTCAGGGTAGTGTAAAATTTGGTGGAGTTTAACGTTAAGCTACATCATCATAGCTCTTGTGACAACACAACTCCACTTTTTGTTTTATGGAGTTAAACGAATTGTTCAGTGAACGGCTCTTATAATAAACTAGTTTTTTAATACATATTTTTTGCGTAAGGTTCATAAAATGACGATTTCTTAAGGATAAACTGGGTTGACCAAGTACCCAGGTAAGCCACTCCCAAAAGCGCGGCCATTTAAGGCTTAAACTGTATAGAACTTATATTTTCAGGCGTCACGGTAGCCGAGCGGTTTAGAGACGAAACCTGTAAAGGTAATATGTATCTTGGTACTGGGTTCGATTCCCGTCTTAGGCCTTGGATTTTATTTAATGGTTAATAAGAGAAATTTACAGTATAGTATGTTTGCTAGTCGCCTCAGTCCACGACACCTAATTTGGTAGTTGGACGTAAAGCCTGCTTGAAAACATACAGTACACTTAATTATAACGAGGTGCCACGGTAGCCGAGCGGTTAAAGGCGAGACCTGTGAAGCTAAGATGTATTGTGTAGCTGGGTTCGATTCCCCGGTTTATTAGGCCTTGGATTTTATTTAATGGTTAATGAAAGAAATTTATAGTAAAGTATGTTTGCTAGTCGCCTCAGTCACGACACCTAATTTGGTAGTTGGACGTAAAGCCTGCTTGAAAACATACAGTACACTTTATTATAACGAGGTGCCACGGTAGCCGAGCGGGTTAGAGGCGAGACCTGTGAAGCTAAGATGCATTGTGTAGCTGGGTTCGATTCCCCGGTCTATTAGGCCTTGGATTTTATTTAATGGTTAATGAAAAAATTTGTAGTAGTTTGCTAGTCGCCTCCGTCCACGACACTTAATTTGGTAGTTGGACGTAAAGCCGGCCTGAAAAAAATAGGCATTACTTTACCTTTACTTAAATTTTCAGGCAATAAAATTTCCTACAATTTAGGTTGTGTGGTATATTACTAAGAAGTTATTGCTATCCTAAATTGATGTGATGGGTGAGGTTACGTGGTTAACTAGATAGTTAACTAGCTGAAACTATCTTGGTTCTGGCCAATCTATTTCCTAAACTATTTCCTTATATGTTAGTCTAGTCGTTAAGTTTAGGAGGGTGTAAAAAGTTATACTTTGAGGATATGGTTGGAAGAATTTTCCGTCCCTGTTTAGGGTTTTCGTAGAGCATGATTTGGGATTCCTTAAGGGTGGTATTCTCTCTCTCTCTACGTGTGTGTGTTGAGGGTATTTTGTGTATGTGTATGTTGCTCGGAGGATGTGTGTGTGTGAGTAGATTTCTACCCAGTATCCCCAATAGGACGGCTTCACTCTACCACGATTACACTCCAATGAACACATGTGTAATATCATGTCAAGGGGTTGGTCTCTCCCCGCTACCTCCCTCACGAGTGATACACCCTATTTTAAGGGCTGCTATATTTGTTCTGCTCATATGAGAAGGGACATATACCCGTATAACCCTATATCCACACATTAATATTCCCAAACTGTATATAGATGTTATAACGCGTTGATAGTTAATCATTGCGCCACCTATATTTCGTTTGTTTTTTTTACAAATTAATTCACAACCAAGTAAGTGTGAAAATTATTGATACCTTTATATGCAAGGTTATCTACGTATAACGCGTGTTAAATAGAAATTTTGAAACTTGTTTGGGTAGTCATTTTATGGTACGAACTTCAGTCTTATTTCGATTAATTATAGAACTACAACAGATCAGTCTTTAGAATTCATATCTAGTGGCGTAGACTTCCTTTCGGCTCCAAGACAAGCTATAAATAAAACAAAAAAATCCGAAAAAAAAATATTATTTTTACAATATAATAATAACAAAAAGAAGTAAAGTAATGTCTATTTTTTCAGGCGGGGTTTAACGTCCAACTACCAAATTAGGTGTCGTGTACGGAGGCGACTAGCAAACATACTTTACTATAAATTTCTTTTATTAACCATTAAATAAAAATCCAAGGCCTAAGACCGGGGAATCGAACCCAGTACCACAATATATATTAGCTTTACTGGTCTCGCCTCTAACCGCTCGGCTACAGTGGCGCCTCATTTTTTCAGATCATCTACCAAATTAGGTATCGTGTATGGTAACGACTAGTAAAACGTAGTCTTTGTACATATATTCTTTTTATTTAAAGCGCATAAACAAGTGAGGTCATAGGCGCTCCCAGCTTCTTTCATTATACTGCCAGCCTCTGGACAGAGTTCTCTCGTTACAGACGTGACAGTCTGGAAGGGAAGAGACCATCTAAGGGCCAGTAGCTGAAAAAGTAAATTTCAAATTATTTATTTGCTTCAAAAATTATTACAAATTTTTGTAGCAAGATTTCAGCTATTTCACACATATTCATCAGTTTAAATACGCTTGAGAAAAAAAAATATGACCAAATAATACAAGTAAACAGAATTTAGAGTAAGTTACAGAGTGTTGATTTAAATGTAAACATGAATACAAAGTCCTTTTATAATAACAAATAACAGCATTTCTACAAATTTACTTATTCATTTTTATTTATTAATTATTAGGCGCCACGGTAGCCGAGCGGTTATAGTACGAGACCTATTAAGCTAATATGTATTGTGGTAGTGGGTTCGATTCCCCGGTCTTTAAACCTTGGATTTTATTTAATGGTTAATAAAAGAAATTCACAGTAAAGTACGTTTGCTAGTCGCCTCCGTCCACGACACCTAATTGGGTAGTTGGACGTAAAGCCCGGCCTGAAAAAATAGGCAATTACTTTACTTTATTTATTAATTATTATTATTAATATGTGTGAGACAAACTTAATGTCAATTTGCCAACTACGGCTCCATTTTCTTTTTCAAAGTTAAACATATTTCACAATTTTTTTTTCAGCCAGTAGCTGAAAAAAAAAAACATACTTTACAACACAAAGTTCTCATATTAAACATTAAATAAAATCCAAGGCCTCCTAGAGACCGAGAATCAAACCCAGTATCAGAACTTTTCCCGCAGAACTCTTTTAATTGCTCGACTTGATCGATCTAAAATAACATTCTTTTCCTTTTTGGCTCTTTGTCGTTTAATTCACCGTTTTCTTTTACTTGATAAATATCTTTTCTCATTTACTTCATTATTCAAAGTCTGATCTTAATTATCTGTTTTTAGTATTTCACTATTATAAAGATGTATGGTTGAAAATGGAACGATAATTAATTTAAAGATTGTTTGGCCTGACATGAGGTAGGTTACTAGCAATGATTACCTGAATTCGATCATGCCTTATTTATTAAAATTAAACCCTAATGTCTTAACGAGTTCAGCCATTATTCAGATCAAAAACTTCGATACAGTTCTAATCTCAAACAAAATGGATCTATGGATCAGTTCTATTGCTATCTAAACAGAAAAAAACATTTGAAAGCTTTACGAGTTATTCTGCTACACTAACTGTGCATAAAATGTATTCATAATTACAGATTATTTAAATTTCCTAATAATATTTAAGCAAGTAAATAAACTAACTGCATTAATTATAAAACATTAACTAATTTGTGACTCACTCTTTGCAGGACTTCCAATTAATATTAGGAAATTATATTTATTATTTTATATCTAAATCAATATCTACACCAATACCATCTTTTCTGGATATATCATCACTTTCCCCCTGCAAGGAATTGGTTAGTAGACTCCCAAGGGATCTGTCTACTCCAGTTTAAGAAAAGAAACCATACTCTAGAGCAGTGTTTGTGCCTCACCAAAATCTTTTTAAAATTCTTATGCTCCCTCATGGCGTTTCCCATTTTGCTTTATTGTTGTGAGCATCCAAATATTGAGAAATAAGCGCATAATCTCTTGAGAGCGAGTGATAGAGTTAATATAGATGCAATGGTTCATCTATGTATCATTAAATCGGCCCTTCTCTTTTTCCCTGAAGTCTCAAGAACCATCTCTGTGTTTTATTTCAGCGTTTCGTCGGTACTTTCCTTACGAATTTCTTACAGTCTGCGAATCGTTCATCTTCATCGGCTGTCCATGAAGATAATAGCATCCTGTTAAACTTGCCTTGTACGCTGATCATCTTGGAGAATGAACACTATCACCAACAGACTTTACTCTTGCTACCGGACAGGCTAACCAAATTCTGCACTAAGTAGAGAATTAAAATAAACCACGATAAGACTAACGCTATACTCTTCACCAAACGTAGACCCTCTTTTAATCGACAAATTAGACACAATAATTCTCTGATCCTGTGGTCTACCCACGTTAAGTACCTAGCCCTAACTTTGGACTACAAACTGACATTCACTACTCACGTTGAGGACAAAGTAAACTCAGGCAAACTGGACTACATGTCTATTATTTCCTCTACTCTCACGTGACTCCAAAAATGACTGGTGACCAACAAACTCCTCCTCTACAAAGTGGTCAAAAGGCCCAATGTTGCTCTACGCCTGCTGTACACTCCTATATCCAAAATCGCCTGCTGAAACTCCTTTCCATCCTAGTCTGCCATCCTAATACACTCTGCCGCGACATAGCCTCCTACAGATCCTTCTATTCCCTACAGGCACAGAAGAATCAAACATATCCTTCTCTAAATTTCTAGACTAGCTGCAGGTTTTTCCTTCCTTTTTTTCTCGCATTCTTATCCTTCAAATCTTAAGCTTTCCCGCATACCATTGTTATAAAGGTACATTGGCACTTCATGTCTGTATTTATTGTCCATATTTATAATAAAGATATTGTACATATTTATCTATCTATCTAGCAATTTGTTAATACATAAAAACACTGTTTTGGCACACTTCACAGCACTAAATTTTATGTTTATTGAGGTAAACATATTTAATTATGAACCCAAATACTTTTTTAATACGAATTCGAAAAAAATAAAGTAAAATTTAATTTTGTAAAGTGAGGTAAGAAAAATGTTGAATTCTCTGAGAGTTATTTTCTGAAATATCTCGGGAATTTCCACATGGATTTTTTTTTCCAATAAACTTGGACTTATGACCCCACCTAAAGTCCTATCGCTCTTAGAGAAAACGTTTTTAGGGAAAATTGATTTTTAGCGTGCTCTATGGAGGGCGGAATTGGGAGAAGTGCAATTTAAAGGATGATCCACTGTGTGTGAATTAGAAATCACATCACTATCCTAACCAATACTATATATTGACTAGTGTAGTGAACGTGTTTGTTAGTGTAGCTACCGTGTAAAAGTAGTGAGGGTAGAGCTAAGGTTTTTTTTTGGCCCGGAAATATACAACTCATGCATTATGTAACATGCTTCATTGTAAAGGAACCCCCTTCCCATCAGTAAACACACCACCGCCCTATAGGCACCCTATCTTCTTGTGACATTTTGGTTTAGCCGTGTCTGTCTGTCTAGTACAACTGTTTACGGGAATCAAACAACCAATACACTGTTTACAGCGTCTACAACAATAATGCACTTGTAAACAAACAAACCAAAAAAAGACAAAAAAAAAATGCATTAATTAAGATTTAGTGAGCTGAGACAGCTAAGGACTGTAGTATGTGGTCACACATTTTGTGTGAGAGATGATTTACCCCTTAAAAGAGTGTTTAGTCCAGCTACAGCAGTGTTCCTCAAACTGGTTGAGTTTATTAGTGGTGAGTTAGTTAGTGAGCTCACACTGCTCTGGACTACAGTATGTGATCACTGGTTTGAGTGTAACAGTATTGAGACCACAGTCAATAATAGCCTTTAAAAGAGTGTTTAGTCCAGCTGCAACAGTGTACACAAACTGGTTGAGTTTATTAGTTAGTGGAGAGTTAGTTAGTGAGCTCACATTGCTCTGGACTACAGTAATGGACATATATTTTGTGTGAGTTCATATTCACTGTCTGTGAGAGCCAGTAAAAGAGTGGTTAGTCCAGCTACAGCAGTGTTCCTCAAACTGGTTGAGTTTATTAGTTAGTGGAGAGTTAGTTAGTGAGCTCACATTGCTCTGGACTACAGTAATGGACATATATTTTGTGTGAGTTCATATTCACTGTCTGTGAGAGCCAGTAAAAGAGTGGTTAGTCCAGCTACAGCAGTGTTCCTCAAACTGGTTGAGTTTATTAGTTAGTGGAGAGTTAGTTAGTGAGCTCACATTGCTCTGGACTACAGTAATGGACATATATTTTGTGTGAGTTCATATTCACTGTCTGTGAGAGCCAGTAAAAGAGTGGTTAGTCCAGCTACAGCAGTGTTCCTGAAACTGGTTGAGTTTATTAGTTAGTGGAGTCGTAGTTAGTGAGCACACACTGGAGTCTATTGAAAATATTAAATAATGTAGAATATTAAAATTTTATTTTAATGGTAAATCTAGTTTTTATAAGCATATATTTATTAGTTAATCCTAGTTGAGCTCAGTAATTATTAAAGTATCTTATTCCCATATAATTTTGAAATAAAACTTAGGATTAAAATTGATTATATTACAAATTGAAAACAAAAGAATACCATACAAGATGTGAAAATTGAAAATACAATAGATATAGGCATCGATGAGCGAGCAACCATGGCAAAGATCAATTCAAAAATTATTTCTAAAAGTTTGAATTTTGTTTTATTTAAAAAAAATAAAATAAAATACCTGTAACAAAAGAAGTCGTTTTTTTTTATTATTTTTTTTTAATTTTGTTTATTTTCCACTTTTCTGAACAAAGAACATTTTATGTTAAAGTTGATAAGAAATTTTTATTTTTAAAATGGACTCTAACCGTTAAAGGTCACAACGACTAATGTTGAATTGTGACTTAATAATTAGATATTTGAGTTGAGATTGTTATTGAATTTTCTAATGTTTTTCAATAATAAATGGTATTTTTTTTTTTTTGCGCATCAACAGCTGAGGTCATTAGCGTCCGGAGCTTTTTCCAGTGCACTGCCGGCCTCCGGACAGTGTTCTCTCGTTACAGACAACACTGTCCATCACCGGACAGTGAGCTGTAAGAAGCTCCTAGGAAGAGAAAATCTAAGGGTCAACTGCTGGATTCGAACCCGGGACCTCCGCGTGGGAGTCCAGTATGCTAACCTCATAGCTAATCCCTTCCCTAATAAATGGTATTAATATGATTATTGTTTTCAAAATCAGTTTTTATTATAAAGACAATCTTCCATACTAATGATGAAATTGTGGGCTTATTTTTTGTTTCTGAAACACAGTTAAACTAAGTTAGGTTTCTTCTTCTTTCCTTCTAAAACCATAGCAATATTACTTGTTTTTCCACTTTTTTTTAAAGCATAAATATGATGACAATCAAACAGTTATTTTCGTGTAGAATTTTACATAATTGCTTATTCTACGAATTTATCAAATAACTGAGACCGAAAAATTAATTAAAACAAAAAATTACGCAATATTGTTTGACAGGGAAGGGATTAGCTATGAGGTTAGCATACTGGACTCCCACGCGGAGGTCCCGGGTTCGAATCCAGCAGCTGACCCTTAGATTTTCTCTTCCTAGGAGCTTCTTACAGCTCACTGTCCGGTGATGGACAGTGTTGTCTGTAACGAGAGAACACTGTCCGGAGGCCGGCAGTGCACTGGAAAAAGCTCCGGGCGCTAATGACCTCAGCTGTTGATGCGCCAAAAAAAAAAAAAAAAAAAAAAATATTGTTTGACAAAATAATTTGTGTCAAATTATTATCCAATTAGGATTCAGAATAAAATATGGGCGGTTAGGTTGACCAATCAGAAGTTAAAATTTTCGTGGCGACCACGCCCCAAAACTATACCCTTTCTTATTGGTTGCAATGATTGCTGGTTGAAATTTACCAGTTTTATAGCTCAGAAATAATTTTTAACTATAAGAAATTTCGTTTTGCTTATGAATTTTGTAAAATATAATGAGTTCCAAGTTTTTTCGTGTTTTTAGAAGTTGCAGGAAAATGGGGAAAAAAATATTTTCTCAACTTTCTATTAATAACTGCTCTGACATGAACCTATAAATTTTTAATTGCAAACATTCCTTTAAAAAAATTATTTGGAGAGTACTGAGATGTAACTGTTAGGTTTAGAGAGAGGAGAGTTCAAAAAAGGGAAAAAATACTGTAGCGATCGCTACGTGTCCTCGAAATCTTAGAAACTTTCAAGTTCAAGCCTCGCCAATTACATTTAGCTGATAAATACATTTACTTTTTTTTAAAAAAAATCGTGAATCAGAATTACTGAAGGAGAACAATTCAACAGATTGAGCACCCCTGGGTTAAAAGATATTTACACTACAATTCATCCCCTCGCAGGATTCGTAACTAAGGAGTAGAAGACCATGCTGGCGAAGTGATCGATTAAGTCTTCATGAAAATAACAAAACATACATATTTTATTTATTGGGCGAGTTAATTTCTCATATTTTACTGAGTGGTGCCTCCCAACAAGGTGCCATTTTGCGGTGCAAATTCTGCACAAGCGGCAGTCCTGTTTCTTAAACTGGTTGCTTTTATTAGTTAGCAGAGATTTAGCTTGTGAGTTCACTGCTCTGAGCTTCAGACATAGCTCAATCTCAAATGATTCCCAACTCCTTGCAATGTTCCTCTAAATGATTTTTTTTTATTTCATTTGTTAGTGAGCTCACAACGCCCTAAACTGAAAATCACTTGTAGGGCATTAAGTTGACTACTATTTTATGTTCATTAGTTTTTGTTCCAAATAGTATTGGTAGGTGGTACCACTGTGTGAATTTAAACAGTCGTTTTTAGGGTCATAACCCTAGAATGGACGGTGTCTATATAGATGGAATAAGTTGGTAGCTTATTGTCTAGCTTTGTGTACCGCTTATGATTTTGTGAGTGTGTGTGTGTGTGACAATACCTCTAACTCTCTCTTTGCCTGTCGCTTGGACAATTATATGTTCCAGTCGATTATTCCAGTGAACATAAACGGCTAAAGTGGCGCCAGTATTCAATTGTAATATAACCTATACTCATATAGCCTTCCCCCAATTCACAGCTTAATATAATAGTATACGGTTACCCTTCTTACCATAATGATTCGAGCGAACCCTCCTAAATACCTCAAACGTAATAGCTCTAAACACCGGAAGTATTGAAAGTCAAATGAGTGTAAAGGTATGCAGAGGTTCTTGACTACTTAATCATTTCTCAAATAGTTAACCTGGGATTATTGTCTAGATTCTTTTACATCAGACAAAATTAATAGATTAATAGAATTGCCTAGAATTTTCTTGCTGGAATGTAAAAAAAAAATTATATGTACTGGATTTAATACTGTGCAATCTATTGCATTCTCTAACATGGTTAGGATTGTGTCCAATCTATTTAAATTTGCAGTATGAAAGAGAATGTACTCTTTTTTTAGATTCACTTGGTCCGAAACATTGGTTTCAGGGTTTCAAAAGACCCTGTGTGTGAATCTGGACACACAGTTTTCGAGTAGGTTCCGATAAGGTGATTAGAAAAGTTTTATTTTAATAGATTTACCCTCAGCTACAAAGCACACCAATTATATTTATTTAACACCACTTTTAGCCCATCTTACCGTTTATTATCTAACTGACAATTCAACTTTAGCTAGCTCTCAACCCAACCTACCTTCTACACCAGATAAATAGCACAACTCCGCACTACTAGCAAGTACTTTATTAAAATTACTGACCAGCATACTGTTCATAATGTTAATCCTCAGATTCAATGCAAGCTTTCTCAAATGCCCCATGTATCAACCAATGAGAGAATTTTATAAACTTTAACAACGAGGAGAACTGGACGGACAAGTTGCTTGAACCCTAAAACTGTATCTGTTCTAAAATTAATTTGTACATATGTGAGTAACGTACTTACGAGTAAATTAAGAGCCTTAATTCTTTATAGGTCAACATAATTTCTTCAACGTGAAAATGAAAATAATAATTAATATTTATGTACAAAATAATAAAATTAAACTTGGAAAATAGTAATAAACTGATATTAAAATTTTTCTCTTCTCAGCTTTAAATTTATCTAGGTTCGTCTAGGAGTGGAGGCAAAATTTAAACAAATTTATAATGCAATTTTATTATTCTAAAAAATTAATGTTATTTTATAAAACCAAAGGTTAAACTATTTTTTTTTTTTTTTTTAATGATTTAAGGCGCTTCAACATCTAAGATTATTAGCGCCCGGAGCTTTTTCCAGTACACTGCCGGCCTCCGGAAAGTGTTCTCTCGTTATAGACAACACTCTCCATCACACCGGTCAGTGAGCTGTTAGAAGCTCCTAGGAAGAGAAAATCTAAGCTGGATTCGAACCCGAGCTAGCCTACTCTGTAGGATAATTTCACTTAATGTAAAAGCGTACTCGCTGACAGAGATTACAAAGTTGTTGTTCTGAATTGATACTTTATTTTTTACTTCCGTTTTATTAAATAATAATTGTTAAAAACTAAAATGATTACTTTTCTTTTTGCTTCTTTTCCAAAATTGACATTTAAGTAAATTAGTAGTGAAAAGTCGGTTAAGCAAAATTCCAGTTTTCTGCATTTACACCCCTCAGTTCGGGGTAGGGTTTTATTAAAAACCAAAAACATCCATATGGTCTTGAAGCTCAATAAATGCGCAACTTTTTCTGAAATTATGTGACTCCTTGATTCATTATTCATTGAATAAATACAGTTGAAAATTTTAACAAAAATCATCGAGAACGAATTTTTTTAGACATTAAAGTAACAATTTCATAGTTATAAGAAACGTTTTGAGGCTCTGTATTGAGCAAATTTATAGAAAATTTAATGCTATTTCGTTTGGAATAAGCAGATTTGTTGTAGGATAAAGGATAGAAAAGTTACGGCCGTTTGTATGGTGAAAAACGCGAATATCGACGGAATAGTTAAAAATGCAAATATCTTGGACACTGTTGAGAATTGGGCTAAAGTGAATAGAATATTTTTTGTTGCATTTGAGCTGCTCAATCACCTCCCGAAGTTTCGACCTCTCCTCCGTATACACCCTGTATAGCTGAACTATATTTAGATCTCAAATTAATTGTAGAAGGGTGTACGATGTGATAAACTGCCCAGTTTTAGTTTCGAACATATTTCTTGATGTCCACCATGACACTGGACCGACTGGGTTCGAGTTACCAAAACAAAAAAAAACATGCTGGTAAACAGTATACCAAATCAAGTTTAGAAGACTCAAATTCATTTGACGTTAAGCTGATAAGTGAAACTCTCCACTGAACACTCGATCACAGAATCTCGCACAGGTAGAGGAGGGGATTTTTGATTTATTGGCCGGACAGTTATAAAACAGATGTTTCTACAGATTTGTATCATTATTTTTTACACCCATTGTCCCAGTTAAACTCGTCTTTTCTCTTTTATTAACTTGCCAACATACATCTTGTTAAGTTATTGACATATGGTCTATTCTCTTTTATAATGTGATGGTATTATAAAAGAAGAAATCTTTATTACAAGAAATTTAAAAAGATAGATATATGTTAAACAACATGGTCTGGCGAAAGGATAACAATAGGCCTACAGGAAAGGTCGTATATAGAATCCAAAAGTGAGAATCTCTAGCTAACATAATATCCACAAACGGATGATTTCACAGGTGTTCCATCCAAGTATGGAATAGAGTAAACTACAGACTGACAGATGTCCTCGCTATCCAAGAAAACTTCTTAGAGACAGCAATAAAGTCACCACACGTACACAATAAACACCACCTGGTCACAAAGTTTTGGTCACAAACACTTTTTAAAATCTTTAACTTAGCATGTTGTACGTGTCACAGGGAAACCCATGCATGAAGTGACAAAAATGTTTTCGTTATTCTCGTTAGTTGTTTGCCGTGTTTGGCGGATCTAGAGACAAATTCTCCATTGAGTATTTGTAGAAATATATTAGTAATAATAGTTTTAGAGAGGGCCTTACCTGCCGGGGGCAAACTCCTATCCTAAAGGTACACAGCATCGAGATCTCTAAAAATGCAAATCTATAGCACTTTGCGAACCAAATAACACTTTATTGAAGAAAATAGGTTCACGAAACGATAATTCTAAATGTTTGCAAAACTTCCTCTTAGTAGGTGCAAGAGCAGAACGTTGCTTTGATGTTACGTATGGGAGCCCTATCCCTTTCATCCTTCCAAATTTCATTACAATCGGGTCAAGTTTTACTGAGTTATTAGTAATAATAATTTTGGAGGAGGCCTCACATATATGGGCTAACTCCTCTCCCATTCGATGTACAGCGTCGAGGCCCCCATAAGGCAAAACCACATAAAATTCCGAATCGAATGACACCTCATTCATGAAAATCGGTTCCTAGTAGAGAAAAAAGGTAACAAGAAGAACAAGAACATTTTCTGAAAATGCCGTTTTTCCTCATTTTCGGCAACTTTTTTCTCGAAATCTATCAGATCTAGGTTGTTGCAAAAAAAATACAGTTATAAAGGAGGATTTGCCCTATATTATAAAGAAAATTTGGGAATTTTATCTTTTTTAGAAAAAGAGAAAAAAATTGTCAAAGTTGGGTGTTTTTCAACGTTAAGCTTTTTCGTGCAGTTTTTGACGATCAACCCTTAAACAACCGTCCTACCGGACAGTTTTAATATGTAAACTAACTAGAAATAACTATAGTCTAGCCTACTTTATAAAATATCTGAACTATTTAGGCAGTTTATTCGATGTATCACAAATTCTAGATCTTTTATAAAATGGGTATTGCAAAAAATTAAGTACATACGAGGGTCGTTTGAAAAGTCCGTGCAAAAATAAAAACTACTTAATTTTTTGGGATAAACCTTTTTTATTTTTCAACATAGTCTCCTTTTAGGCTTATACACTTCGTCCAACGCTGCTCTAGTTTGTTGATCCCTTCCGAATAATAGGATTTGTCCAAGTCTGAAAAATAGCCATTCGTTTCTGCAATCACCTCCTCGTTTGAATAAAATCTTTTTCCCGCCAGCCATTTCTTCATATTGGGGAACAAATAGTAGTCCGAGGGAGCCAAGTCTGGAGAATAGGGGGGATGTGAAACGAGTTGGAACCCTATTTCCATTAATTTTGAGACCACAACTGCTGAGGTGTGAGCTAGTGCGTTGTCGTGATGGAAAAGGACTTTTTTGTGGGCCAATCGTGGGCGTTTTTCTTGTAGCTCGGTTTTCAAACGGTTCAATAACGATGAATAATATGCACCTGTAATAGTTTTACCCTTTTCCAGATAGTCGATGAGGATTATTCCTTGCGAATCCCAAAAGACAGTCGCCATAATCTTTCCGGCCGAAGGAACGGTCTTCGCCTTTTTTGGCGCAGATTCCCCCTTGGTAACCCATTGTTTAGATTGTTCTTTGGTCTCAGGAGTGTATTGATGTATCCATGTTTCATCCACAGTGACGAAACGACGCTTAAAGTCCTGCGGATTCTTCTGGAACAGCTGCAAACCGTCCTTGCAACACTTCACACGATTTCGTTTTTGGTCAAGCGTGAGCAATCGCGGCACCCATCTTGCGGATAGCTTTGTCATGTCCAAATGTTGATGCAAAATATTATGTACCCGTTCATTCGAGATGCCCACAGCACTAGCAATCTTACGCACCTTCACTCTTCTGTCATCCATCACCATATCATGGATTTTATCAATGATTTCTGGAGTAGTAACCTCAACAGGGCGTCCAGAACGTTCAGCGTCACTTGTGCCCATATGGCCACTCAGAAAATTTTGAAACCACTTATAAACTGTTCTAATCGAAGGTGCAGTCACCATAATGTTTATCAAGCTTCTCTTTAGTCTCCTGAGGCGTTTTGCCTTTCATAAAGTAGTGTTTAATCAACACACGAAATTCTTTTTCGTCCATTTTTTGAAAATCACTCGACTTCCTCGATTCAAACGAATGCCAAACACAAAGAAATTGACCGATCTGGCTGAAACTTGGTGTGTGTTCTTCCAAGAGATGCTACTAACTAAACATAACCTCGATACGCGCCAGTAGTGCTATCTCTCTGACTTTGCACGGACTTTTCAAACGACCCTTGTAAAGCAATAAATCGTACATATTTGTTACAACAATTATGCGTTTTTAAATTAAAATATTATAATTAAATTAAGCGAAGCTAAAGAAATTTTAAGTATCAATCTCATTAAAAATAAATGTACATGAATTAAAAAACATAACATTTAAGCACTTAATGCTTGTAATTAAGTAGAAACAGTCTTATTTACAAAAGTTACAAATATAAAACTAAAAGTGCATTCTTTACTTAGTTTAAATAACAAATGAAACTAAAATCAAAGCAACATAAAAACAAACAAAGTATTGAAACTAAAATAAAGTAAATGTGATTTACGTGATACATATTAATTAAAGTGAAAATTAAAACAAACTCAAGGTCACTGACCATCAGAGGAAATACTTGTAAATAATACTTGTATTTACAAATTAAAAAGAACTAACTTAATGATTACAACAATAGAACCTAAATATTATGTTCTTTAATTTATTTTATTAATCTAATCTGCTTTGGACAAACTGATTTTGTACAAATTACTTTTGAGACCGATCTGGACTTCGTGGAACACACCAACATTTGCAGAAAACAATCCTACCATTTTACAGCTTCTTCTTCATATTTTTTTTCATCGCTACTTGTATCTTCCAATTTATTGGCATGTTCAAACATGTCAATGTTTCACAAATTAGCCACTTTTCTTTCCTGGTATTTTATAAGATATCTAAGCATTATTTATAAAGTCGTAATAATAATCTGTTTTCTGTTTTAATTTTAAACTAATAGTAGACGTAGGTAATTTGTTTTTGATTTGTTTTAAGTATCGATCGTTTTCAAAATAGATGTACGTAAAATAAACAGCATAATCTTTAAATGAGTACTTAATACTTGTAATTAAAGTCGTTTATTGTATTTACATGTTACACACAATTCATTTTAGGCAATTTGTTGAGATTTATAAAGTAACTTGTCTTTATATAAAGTGACATAATTTCATACTCTGAAGGTAACCTATTAAATAACTGTTCTGTCCTAACCTATAAAATAACTGTCCTAATTTGGGCCTTATTTTTTTAATGATTTAAGGCGCGACAACATCTAAGGTAATTGGCGCCCGGAGCTTTTTTCAGTACCCTGCCGGCCTCCGGACAGTGTTCTCTCGTTACAGACAACACTGTCCATCACCGGACAATGAGCTGTAAAAAGCTCCTAAAAAGAGAAAATCTAAGGATTTGAACCCGGTACCTACGCTAACCACTTGGGCCTTATTGTTTTATTAAATCTTCAAATCTATATTTTCTTGTAATTCAGTAACTAGTCTTGCTTTCATCCGGATTTTCTAAATACTCTAAAATAAGGTGATACGAAGGCTTCAAATTTATTTCTTCTGCAACCTTTTTGTCCGCCCCGTTGGCCGTATTAATTTGTTCGACAAATTTTTATGGTAAATATTGCAGAACGAGATTGACCGGCATCATAACTCCCCGTTTTATAGCCAGATTCTAGACAGAATGCGATTATTTACTGTACACACCAGATCGTCGGATTAATTTTTTTGAACGTGGGTGGGTCGTTTAAAATCTGGCACCAATGGCAACGGTTAATCTTCCTCAGCCATCAATACGCCACTGCCCCCTTAACTTAGGTTCATTTTGGGAGAATACCCCTTAGTTTAGGGCATTATATATATATTAAAAAAAAAAAAAAAATACTGTACATGTAGTGTAAACAAGTTAAACCCTTAAAACACTGTAGGGCATTGTTTTGTGACAATTCCAGGCCCTTAGTTTACACTTTTAGTATTGTCAATAAGTCACATACATACCTACACTCACACAACAGTTCCCCTACCGCGTTTCTCCCTATTAGACTATCAGATTCATCCCTACTCTACAACATATTACGCCAACCTAATAATGGGTTTGTACCTCACCCTTCATATTTACTCTATTCTGTAGATCGTGCATGGAGTGGGGCGGTAAATTACTTCAACACCTCCATAATTTACTTCTCCAGTTAAAATTCCCCCTCCACTTCTAATACATTTATCTATTTTGATATGAAAATATATTCACTGAATATCATTAATTTACGTCAGGCTATTTTTAGATACAAAATTAAGACTGTAGTTCTCAAGACAATTAAGTTATGCAATTACTAAAATAAGTAGGACAGAAAAGCAATATCAGAGTCATTACCGCAAGGCTTATGTCGTGAAAATGATGGAAAAAAGAAGACGATTTTACAATAATTCCCCCCACCCACAAAAAAAGAAGTTCCCAAAAAATTTGTCTCAAATTCATTGAGGTATTTGAGTTCAGGCTTAGGTCAATGTGAAATTTAGTCCTCTCTCTTCTGGAAACGATTTTTTCACATTAAAAACAAATTAGTTTGACATTTAAAAACATACGTTTTACTAAGTTTACGTAAGTATGATCCATAATCTGAGCAATATCATTCATTTTTCTTATTAAATAGATTATTCTTTTTTCTATTGAGATCAATAACTTTAGGTCTAGCACAATTTGTTCATTTCCTACCACTTAATAAAAGTTTGGCTGACGTTACGCTGAATAAAGTACCTTTCAATTCTGCCATTTTGGGTTCAAATTCAAAATCAAAATTAGCTTTGCCTGATTTCTACGCTCAGTAAGTGCAAGACTATATGATCAACGTCATACGCCTTTACGAGCTTCTAAAGGCATCGTAAAACTCACGTTTTAAAACTATTAAAACTAAAATAAGAACTTATTATTTATATATGTATACAATTAATGATGGTGATTTACACCAACTGTCAATTGGAGATCTAGAAACCAATGGCACTTCAGCCAACCTCTAGGATTTCCTGGGATGTGAACGGAGTTCAGCTTCAAGATAAGAGTTCCTAAACTTTATCACCTTATATCTCCTTTATAAACAAAGCTAGAAAGTTGCGATTGTAGTGGTAAATGAGTACTATAATTGTCTATATTTCCGCAGAGATTGCACCAATAGGATAGGTAATAAGCAATTCAAAATATAAAAGAAATGTATAACCCCCAAACTTTATCACCTTATATCTCCTTTATAAACACAGCTAGAAAGCTGCGATTCTGCACAATTGTAGTGGTAAATTAGTACTATAATTGTATATATTTCCTTAGAGATTACACAAATAGGACAGGAGATACAGCAATTCGAAATATGAAGGAATTGCAAAACTCCCAAACTTTATCACCTTTTATCTCCTTTATAAATACAGCTAGAAAGTTGCAATTCTGCACAATTGTAGTGGTAAATGAGTACTATAATAGTCTATATTTCAGCAGAGATTGCACCAATAGGATAGGTAATAAGCAATTCAAAATATAAAAGAAATATAAAACTCCCAAACTTTATCACCTTATATTTCCTTTATAAACACAGTTAGAAATATACATTTTTGAAAAATTTCGATTAATTAACATTAAAATCACTTCATTTGTTATTTGTTTCGTACAGAATTTAAAAAACAAATAATTTTGGTTACTGAAACTTCTAAATTAGGGAATATTTTGCATTTATTATTATAATTTGAAATTGATTGATTGATAGTAAAATATTCCCTAATTTAGACGTTTCAGTAACCAAAATTATTTGTTTTTTTAAATTCTGTACGAAACACATAAAAAATGAAGTGATTTTAACGTTAATTAACCGAAATTTCTTAACATTTTTTTTTTCAAAATACAGCTTCTTTAATTATTCATAACTTTGAAAGTAAAATGGCCATTAAAATGATTCCAACTGCATTGTCTTTATAGCAAATTATATTTAAATAAACTTTGTACGATTACATGTTTTGCTAATAATTTGAAAAGATACAAAATATTTAATTAGGATTTTGTATAAAAAAAAAAAAGCAAAACAAATATCTTTTGATCAATGGTAGCGACCTCTAAATATTAATCGATTTTGCTCTAATAAGGACGAAACTTTTTGTTTTTAAATGAACTTTGATTTTCCACCCGGCGCTCCTTAAAATTTAAAAGTCAACTTTTTTGTTTTTTTTTTAAACACCCTAATGTGAAGGCACACATTCATACGCGTCCTGGGCAAGTAGGTTTGGGAAGAGAATTAGTACAAGTAATGAATGGGAGATGGAACTCAAAATTAGAACGCTCGCTGCACCGAATTGGCCGAGTTTAGGAGATTTGGATAGACTTTGAAAAGATATGAAGATAAGTTTGTACAAGATTAGAGGAACGAGTTGGGCATGCATTTAGTAAAGAGTCTTGGTTTTATAGAAAATGTATATGATATAATGTTAAGAAACTGGTACTGAGTAAAAGTGGGTACTGAATTTTCAGGCACGAGAGAGATATTGTTGAACTTAGTAATTTCTTTTAAGTAATACAAAACCTCTTTTTTTCCCTCAATTTTTCCCTTTTTTTTTTTGGCGGAAGCATGAGGTGAGGTTAGAAGATGGACCCTTACCAGCGAACCGTTAAAATGTTTCTCAATATCTCCAGTCAGGCTTGAATTACGTAGTGCGGAGAAAGTAACAGCGGAGGAGAAGCTATATACAGACACCCAGACGGATTCTACAATGAGACTTGAGTTAGGGGTCTCGCCTAACCTAGTACACTAACTTCACCATTCTAACTATTCTATCTGTATAATGTTTTACGCCCTCAACAATCTTTATAACCATCACCATAGCAACATGGCTGGCTTTACTAATACAATGAATACTAAAACTGAATATTAAAACAATCACGCAACACTCGTCTCTACAATAATTATTATACCTATTCAGTAAACTGGTCGGTCTATACATTATACTGACTTGAAGCACTTTAGAGGCACACTCTGTACTTAAAACAGCTACAAAGCACTGGATATCTAACAAGGTATCCCCAATTAGGGTTCTGTAGAATGGTGAAGACCCAGTATTAACTAACTAAACCCCTTTCATGTGGACATTGATGGAAATTTGGCACTTTTGTGCTGTACGAGGTGTGGCTACTAAATAACGAGACTAATGTAATTTAAAACATTTTATTTTCAATTTATACATATTTAGTTATTATCACCTTCAATATACACCCCTCCCCTATCGCTACAACGCTCCATGCGAATTTACCATTGTTCTGAAACAGTGCTGGAAGTCTTTTTCTGTGAGCTCCTGCATGACGCGTGCCGCTTTTTCTTTCACAGCTTCAACGGACTGAAATCACGATCCTTCTTAATGTAGATTTGACTTTGGGGGAACAGATAAAAGTCATATGGGGTCAGATCAGGCGAATAAGGCGGATGGCCTAAAACTGGGATATTGTACTTGGCTAGAAACGTCTTGACAGACAATGTAGTGTGAGCTGGCGCGTTGTCTTGATGGAGAACCCCGTGACTTGTTCTTCCAAAAAATCGGGTCGTTTTTTCCTTACTCTTTCACGGAGTTGAGCAAGCACCTCACGGTAGTAATGTTGATTAATTATAATCGATATTTTCATCAGTTTTGGACGTGGAAGGGCGACCCGGGTGGTCATCATCTCCGACGTCTTCTCGGCCATCTTGGGAACGCTTGAACCGCTCAAAAACTCGCGCATGTGATAAACATTCATCGCCATAAACTTCTTTTAATAAAAGACAAGTTTCAGTAGCGGTTTTACCCAGTATCATTTGAAATTTCACAATTCGTGGCTCTACTACAATGTGTAGTGTCATGTTTTCGGCAAAACGAAACTAACACCTCTTACACAAATGACGGTTTCGGTCAGACAGATTTCTCTACAAAACACGCGAGACGCTGCAATAGAAAGAGAAGGCTTTACGCTGCACAGCTGTTGGTCGTTAGGATTTGGTGTATGCATAGTTCTTCTGTAGCAGCATCAGTGTCGTTATTTAATAGCCACACCTCGTGATTCCGAGTGGACATATTTTTTGATAGGGAAGGCATTAGGCGCAGTGGTTAGCAGGCTGGACTTCACTTTTTTGGGTTAAATAAAAAAAAAAATGGCTCCATCGCCAACGCGAGTTGATCTCAAACTTTTATCCTATAACATTTTTCACAGGAGAATTCTATTTGAGCATTTTTGGCAACATACGGTTAGTAAGTTTTCCTTTGAAGTAATTTTTGCTTTTTCTTTTACAATGAATGGCGCTCTATTCGGTTAGGTTTTTCAAAAATTATAGTAATTTAAAATTTGAAAAAGAAATTTCAGTTTAATGTCAAAATTACCTCTTTTTTTTTTAAAAAAAAAAAAGAAGCTGTTCAAACTGGGCACCATCAACGGATAGGCAAGCCACAATTCTGGACTCCCACGCACTGCTTGTAGCAGCACTTATGGTGGCGAAGTCAAGATCTAGACAGGCTAGAGTTATTCGACGTTCCAGATCTTCGACTGAAGCCATAGGATTAAGGTTACTGTACACTTTATTTTTAGATATCCCCACAAAAAATAGTCCATTGGGGTTAAGTCCTGAGTTAGAGATGGCCATTGGATAGGACAATGAGTTCCTATGCACTTTTCATGGATATTTCTGCCCAGCTAACCTCGAACCACTCTCGCCGGGCAACCATCTTGTTGAAAATACATATCTAGCCGACGTTGTAGAGGAACATCTTCAAGCAGAACTGGCAAAATGTCTCTTAAAAAAAGTTAGATACCTTGCACCAGTTAAGTTCTTTCTATAGAAGTATGGGCCGATTAGTTGATTTCCTAAAACTCCACACCAAACGTTTGTAGAAAAAACAACCTGTACGTCGAATAACTCTAGCCTGCCTAGATCTTGACTTCGCCACCATAAGTGCTGCAACAAGCAAAGCGTGGGAGTCCCAGAGTTTTGGCTTACCTATCCGTTGGTTGTGCCCAGTTTGAACAGATTCTTTAAGAAAAATAACGTAATTTTGACAGTAAACTGAAATTTGTTTTTCATATTTTAAATTACCATAACTTGGGAAAAACCTAACCGATTTCAAAAAATTTGTTTTTTGTTTATATGAGCTCAAATACTATAAAAATATGCAACAAAAAATATAACGTTCCATTTGAAAAACAAAAGTTGGATGCTGTATCTCGAGATACGAGGGTTTAAAAAAATGGGTCAATCACTGAAAATAAACTAGACTAAAAATGATTAAATACGTGTTTTTTATTTTTTTGAAATTTCCCGCCGTTAAAAAAAAAGTGGGTGGAGCATATAACTCTGGTCACCCTGTATATAAGATCACACAAAATCGATAAGTATAGATATCATATTAAAAAAAAGGCCTAAAACATTTTTAGTATTGGGATTTCCGTCACAGATACGCAGAAATAATACTAACTAAAAAATTGCAAGCAGGTAGAATTTCAATTAAAGCAATTAGAACCATTACGCGAGCAATTAAAGCTTAGAGTGGCTTTAATTAAATGAAATCTGTACATGCACGTTTTATATGATGTTAAATGAAAAATATGTCAATAGCCTAGTAGACTATATATAAACATATACAGATAGAGGAATTCTGGCACAGTAAATTAGCATTAAGTATTCCTATCTAGTAATACCAAATTAGATACTTGGTAGCTGTTATAATTTAAGATCTACAAAGTTTTGTAATAGAGTTACTGCTAACTAAGAAATGGGCTAAATTAGAGCAGTTTTACTGATCTGTATAACATGACGGAACAATATCTCATTATGGAGTGAATCCGAATTGAAAATACAACAGAATTATAAGTTGTAGTGAATTTAGTTGGCTAAAATTTTAGTTCTACAAAGTTTTGCCATAGAGTTACTGCTAAATGAGATGTGCGCTTATGTTTTGTAAAAAAAAAATCGATTGTCAACTTTAAAACAATAGTCTAGCTAAAGATTGTTCTTTAAAGTTAAAAGACCCAGTCCCGCGTCTAAGTAATAACTCCGCTACTGAAGAAGCGAGGCCTAAACACTGAGACAAACAAACATCTTTGTTCTCTGTAAACAATGAATCTGCTCGGGAACAAAATAAAGAAAGTGTTAAAGAGTGCATTGTTCGCTAGGACCACCTACTGGACTTCTGTCATCGTAGCGCAGATGTCACTCAGTAGACGAATTTCTGTCTCCCCGACCATTCTTAGGCGTCTTTAATCAAAACATAACGCCTTTTACCACTCTCTAAACATTAATTCCAAGTCTTTCTATTATTCAAATAGAATTTGATATAGCTTGGACTGGGCTAGGTCAGAAACTAGTGCTGCACGAGACCGAGACGAGGTGGGACTTTAAGAACTATATTCAAAAATATAAAACTTACATTAAAAATAATAATGATGTATGACATATCGCGATATTCAATATTCGAATTCGTTGGCATATTGATAGCAAAATGACAACTAAATATCTAATGAAAATGTAGACTTTAAACTATCTTTTCTTCTTGTTGTATTTATTTGTTTTTATAAGCCGTATTAGGATAAAACATGTCAGTTTTTAACTTGGAGATTATAGCGATAAGTAAGTTCTCGGCTTATTCAGTTTTATATTTTTGAATATAGTTCTTAAATAAATTAATTATTAAATTACACGTTTGCAAAAAATCGTACTGGATTTGATGATTCTGTTCAGTTATATTCTTATGGTAGGTGAATTCCTTTCATAATGCCGACGCTGTTTTGAGGCCTACTTTTTTGCAATTAATCACAGATTTCTGCATCAATTTTTAACATAACCCCAATTATTGTATACCGTTCGAAAGGTGATCGTATGTAGATGTTTTTCCTGAATAGTGCACGGTTTTTTCATATAAAACGTTTTTGAGAAAAATGAAGTCAAAGTTTTTGGAAAAAATTAGAAACTTGCTATTTCCTATGTTTGGGCCACAAAGTAAAATACTTAATATTATTATTTTGGAATACAAATTAGCTTATTTAAAAGGAAATTTAACCTTCTTTGTAATGAGCTTATTAAAATAGCTGTAGCTTTAATAGTTTGAGAAATATAGGCAACTTTTTGCTAAAAAGTAGTAACACCTTGAAAAAAACATAAAATTAAAAATATCTACAAAACGGAGCCGAATCGAGCCATAGTTTATATGGAATTTTTTGTTGCAAATGATGCCCAGAATCGCCTCCCGAAGTTACCGTAGTCTTATGCTGAACACCCTGTATAATAAAATCGTATCTTTTAATAATTAATTCGGTACCAGTAATGATTATTTATTAATAAAGAACACAATTTTTAAATTTTGTAGCTAAATATTAATATTTGAAAAACCGAGACGAGACCGAGATTTCTCTAATAAATCTCGACGAGATATATATAATGCTCGGTCTCGGTCTCGGTCGCTCAAATCAGACCATTATCAGAAACAAATGGGATTCACAGATCGGTGTAAAAAACCATGGTATGGTTGCTCACATTAAAAGGGTGCATCATCAGTGATGGTTCCGAAGCTTTACTTATTTTAAAAAATCAAGATTTTTTGTTCTGATTGAAAGTTTTATAAAAAAAAAATTAATTTTAATAGAAAGTCTATTTATTTTTATCAAGATGTTTTTTTTGAAGAATTCCACATCCAAAAAGAAATAATGGATTTTCTCTTTAAATAGGGCTGTATCGATCGAACCCAAAATGTGAGAGCTTTAAAGTTCGCTTGAATAATCTTGCTTTAATATAAAAAAAATTCTATTTTTGAGTAAGCTGTGTAAAAATTTTAATAGGTATTTAAGTTTACAACCTTCTGATTTCTTTAGGTACCAACCATTAATCAGTTTAATGAATTTCTTTTAATCTGTTTTATTTTGGTTTAAAAGTCTGGTTATTATTTTATAGCATCCCACTGATGGAACTCACGAGCATGTTTATAAACCACGATCAAGCTGTTGAAAGTAAGAACCAAATTGGTAGAAAGAAGTTGAACAATAAATGCGCAAGTTGAGCTTGGTGTTTCTAACTTGAAAGCTTCCAATAAAGCTTCAATTAAACGTTCAGTACGTGGTTTTCTTTCTAAGCACCAAATCAATGCAAATAACTTTCTGATAGTGTATGTATTTTATTATTGTTCCAGGTATCGTCAATTAATCGAGTATTGAGAAATTTGGCTGCCCAAAAAGAAGTACCTTGTGCGGTTACCGTATCGCCCACACCGGACACAGTATACGATAAACTGCGTCTACTGAATGGACAGGCTACACCTTGGTCAAGACCTACACCATGGTATCCGACCACAGGCGGAAGTCCATTCTCCTCGTTTCAACCTACAAGTGTAAGTCCGTCCGTGCTACCGGAAGTAGCCGATCTACCCTCCTCGAAGAAAGGTAAGCCTAAAAGATAAAAACATTTAGCCTAAACTTATATTGGTGATAAAATTTGAATAGGCTTACAATTTCTATTTATCTAAGTTATTTGCGGAAGAATGAGTCCATATTAAGGAGTTTTGTGTAATAATATTAATAATAATAATAATAGAGTTTATTGCCAAAATATTCTTATAAACACAAAAATAAGTAAAAAGATAAAAAACGAAATAAACAATCAAATTCCTTATAAAAATAAAAAGAATAAAAAAATAATGCAATGGAAATATCCGTCTGCCGAGTTGCATTTTTACAAAAGAGAAATTTATTTATTCATTCTTCCTTTCTCTTTTTCTCCTCTTTATCTTATACAATGATAACCCTCCTGCAGCTAAAAAATACTATAAAAATTGAAAAAACAAAGATCAATAATTAAACTCGTCAACAAGTGCCTTCCTATATTGCAGTGCCTCTTTTAAGTAATTAATCAAATTCTGCCAGTTGTCTCCGTTCAAAATAAAACAGACCTCATCTGTGAATAGGATTCTTTTTTTTAAATAATGTACTTTGTAAGGCGCCAAAATCGGGCAAACTCCAATAAAATGTACAATATTTTCCACCTCATTTAAATTACATAAGGCACAAGTTTGGGAGGCTCCCGGATCAAACGGTCTGTAATTTAAATTTAGCGATTCTGACCTTGCTTTCAAAATCAACAGTGCATCCTCAAACTTTTCGCTATAGAGGTAATCGCATCTGTCATACACCAGCTTCGGGTAAACAATGTGGTGTTGTCCCTGTCTCGCCCTGGATATAGCATTCAATCGCTCATTTTCGCTTATACGTTGTAAAAGAAGTGCCAAATTACCTTTCCAAGTTTCTGTGTTTTCTATTTGAAATAGTGGCACTTGCAGCTGTATACACAGATTTTCCCAGTCTCGCCAACATAACATTTTATTAGATAAAATTCTATGGGCTATTAATTTTGGTAATCTGTTATCAGACATTTTTATTGCTTTTAAAACATATTTTATCTGGAGTCCTAATGTATACACATACGAAGGGGTACCCAAAAAAAACCGGAATTATTTTTTAAAAGCTATTTATTTACAAATTTTTTACAGAACAACCTTATTCCCTTCAAAATACTCTCCATTACAACTAATACATTTGTCCCACCGGTGCTTCCACTGTTCGAAACATTTTTTGTAGTCATCTTTAGAAATGGCTGACAGCTCCTTCTTCGTTTTTTTCTTGACCTCTTCAATGTTGTCAGATCGGTGACCTTTCATGCCCTTTTTCATGCGTGGAAATAAGAAAAAGTCGCACGGAGCCAGGTCAGGAGAGTAAGGTGCGTGGGGCAGCGGAACCATGCCATTTTTAGCCAAAAACTGTGTAACAGAGATGGCTGTGTGTGCAGGTGCATTGTCGTGGTGGAAGAACCAGTCTCCTGTTTGCCATAAATCGGGTCTTTTTTGGCGAACACTATTGCGCAATCTTTTCAAAACTTCCAAATACAAGGTTTGATTGACGGTCTGACCTGGGGGGACAAACTCTGAATGGACTACGCCTTTGGCATCAAAAAAGCAAATCAGCATTGTTTTGATGTTTGACTTGACTTGACGACATTTTTTTGGTCGGGGTGAAGATGACGTCTTCCATTGGCTCGACTGTTGCTTTGTTTCTGGGTCATAACCATAGCACCATGACTCATCACCAGTAATGACCTTTGACAGAAAGTCTGGATCAGTTTCAAGCTGTTGTTTCAAAGCACATGTTTCAACTCGATGTTCTTTTTGATTGTCAGTCAGAACTCGAGGAACAAACTAGGCAGCAACCCTTTTCATCCCCAAATCTTCCGTTAAAATTCGCTGAACCGAGCTCCAAGATAACCCACTACTCTCTGACAGTTGATCAATTGTCTGTCGACGGTCTGTGAACACCAGCTCTCGAATTTTTTCAACATTTTCGTCGATTCGGGCAGTTGATGGACGTCCAGAACGAGGTTTGTCATCAATCGACATGTCGCCATTTTTAAACCGAGTAAACCACTCGTATACTTGAGTTTTTCCCATAGCGTCATCTTTGTAAGCTGTTTTCAACATTAAAACACTTTCAGCAGCATTTTTGCCGTGTAGAAAACAAAATTTCAGAGCTGCACCTTGTTCACTTAAACTTGCCATCATAAAAAACGAAAAAAGAACAAAACAGCGCTGGTAAAAACAATCACTGCAGATGAACAGAACAAGCCAGGCAGACAACACAGGCAGGACTGAACTGGCAAGGAATTGCGCTATACACGTCTAGCGGCAGAAATGCGTACTACATAAGCTCCATGCGCGGCAACGCAATTCCGGTTATTTTTGGGTACCCCCTCGTACATGCTGTTCAAGCCCGTTTCTAACTCGATTATATAATTTGCAGTATTTTTCAGCAGTTTTAACAATTTTTTCACAAAAAACCGTTGCAATTTTTCAACTATGTCATATTTTTTAAATCCCCAAACCTGGGCTGCATATGTCATTATCGAGCGGGAAGTTGCATAAAAAACCTTTAATTTAGCATTAATAGGGGTATTACAATTATTAATTAATTTTGCCCAAGTGCAGTTGATGGCGAATTTAGACAAGCGCAATTTATCGTTAAGGTGAGGCTCAAAGGAGAGAGACGGTGTAAGGCAGACTCCTAGATAGCTGTATCTGTTAACTATTTCTATGTTTTCTCCTTCTAAATTCCATTTTTCATTGACAGAGTGTCTTCCTCCCTTCTTTCTAGCAATCATTATCTTGGACTTTGCTAAATTCACTCTGAGCCCCCACGATCTGCAATAACTACCTATTTATCTATTATCTAACTATTTATCTAAGTTATTTGCGGAAGAATGAGTCCATATTAAGGAGTTTTGTGTATCTTTGGGTAGTTTGATATCAGTTTAATAAGGAGCTACAAGTTTTTTGCTAATATCTTTGTTAACTGATTGGCAGGGTGGCAACTATGTAAAAAGTTATTTACTCAAATAAACTCAGCCTACTTAAGCTATATTGCCTTAAATTTTAGGCTTAACTGGAATAATACTACAATAGCATAAGAATCCTTCAAAGAATATTATTATTTCAGCACAACGTTCTTTGCGTTTGTTTTTTTATCTTATAAACATTGGGACTTTTACTGATAAATACTTAAGGTTGAGCCAACCTAAAATATTTTTGGAACAAGAAAACATTTGTTTAGTTAGTTCATAATATGCAGCCTTTTTGAATTCTGGGTTTTATGCGAATAAACAGAGACCAAACTCTCATGAAGTATGCCGTAAGTTTGCATTGTCCTCAGCTTCTCCTTATTCTCTAACCGATCTTCACTTGTGAGAATGATCGTCGTATGATGGCTATCCTTCGCTAGTCTTCAGAAAGACGATGGTGTGACGAGTTCATCGCGTGTAAGGTTTAACGGTTGATACTTCTCTCTGAAAAATATGATAATGAAAATGTATAGTAAAATAATTTGCCAATAATACGTTATTTTTTAAAAAATCTGAAAAGTCTAGTAGTTTACATACTTATATTTCGAAAATTCAGGCTCTAAATTTAGATTAAATGACTCCTATATCTTTTGAGATACATGAATCTATCGGATGTCTATAAAAATTTTCACTGTGATAAGAGATTTGTTGTGGAACACTCAAGATGAAACATTCCTCCAGTCCTGTTAGGCTTAAGAGTCTGAAGCCTGCGTAGGCTATCGGTTTGTCAAGCTCATGTGGTAACTTTACTCAGATTGTAGTCACCCTATGATTGTCCGAATGGCCTCTTAGCACTGGACGGCAAGCCGCTAGCTGGTTAACATGAACTTTTTCTCCTACTATTTTTGGGGCTGCACACAAATGGCTCAGTTTCTTTGAGGGTGTTATGGTAACCCTCGAATGGTCAGGCAAGCCGCCGTCTCATTAAGCTTTAAATGCTGAATGCCCAGGCACCTAGAAATTAAGTGCCAATATTCTTCAGATTGCCTAGGCAGCTTTATACACATTCATAGGATATTAAATAGCCCATAGAGCTGCCTGGATGTCTGGAGCTGGATACCATAACTTGGACTAACGTTGTCAGCCCTTTCTGCGGTTTTTGAGCTGTCTAAGACCTGAGAGCTCAAGTCTTCAATCTTTAACACAGTGCCAGACTACAGATTCTTATGCCTGATTAAACGAACAGGACTAGAGGAATACTAGAGGTATGCTTCAACAGAGCCATGGATCACGGTGGGATAAGCTGACGGAATTTAAACATCTAATCTAATCTTACTTCCAATTATTAGATTATAAAATTATCTCTGGATTGCTAATCAAAGATGGATTCGTGTTTTTATGCGAATTTAGGAAGTTAAAACATTAAGTGTTCTCTTAGAAATGGAATTTACTTACAAATGTGCACGATACCAGAACAGTATTTATCGCTATCATTTTATCCAATGCCTAGTTAATTAAATTTAACAAAATTTTTGAAGCGGTAGTTTATTGTTTGAATAAAATTCAATATAAAGCATTATGTGGACCGTTTATTTTGAAAGTGGTGTAAGTCCATTTTCTGTTATTTCGAGAAAATTAAAGGTTAACATATCTGTTAATTATAAAATTTAGACAAATTATATGAAGTCTGGAAATGTTTCTACTGTTTTATCAATATGTAATTTGGTTATATAAATTTGTTTTAGGCGTATTTTACTAAACTGATGTATCACTTACGGGCTGCAAATGGACTTACACCACTTTCAAAATTAGACAATTGTAAAAATCGTTTAGTTTCAATTTTGAAAAATCAAATAATATACAGTGACTCCCATTAATATTGGGACACCTATTACAAAATGATTTAAAAGGAAAATGAAAACAACAGACAAAAGTTTGGAATTTTTTTTTTTTTAAATTACATTAGCAACATCTGTGGAAATTATATATAAGTATAAATCGATGAAATTCCAAACTGTTAGGTAGTACTTTTTGAAAAAGTGTAAAATAAGGCTCTCAAAAATATTGGGACACCAGAAGTGCTAGAGTTTAAATGTTCAATATTTAAAATCTCCTACTATTTAATAATTGGTTGGTAATAATTTAATAATTGCTTTTTGACTTACAATAGCCCTCAAACGATCAGGCATGGATGAAACAAGTTTTTGGTTAATTCAGGTGGTGTTTTTTTCCCATTCTTCCAGGAAACATCGTTTTAATTCATTTTTGTTAGATATTATTCGTTTTTCTTAAAGCACTGGCTAAATATTGCCATAAATCTTCAATGGGATTAAGATCTGGTGACTGCGGAGAGGTTTGGAATACTTTTGGGCAATTGTATAACAGTCACTGACGTATCACCCAAGCCGTAGGTTTGGGGTCGTTATCTTGGTAGAATTTAAAAGACCCTAAAATACCCAATTTTTGGGCATTTTTTTTCAAATTATTTTTTAATATATTACTACAAACCATTATGTCCATCACTCCATCAACAAACATTAATTCTCCAAATCCTGATGCGGACATCCAGCCCCAAACCATAACTGACCCACCTCCACCCGGAGGTGGAGCTTTAAAACCCTTTAATGTTGGCTGTAAATTCTTCTTTTCGAGTTCAGCATTCGCTTTCCTCCAGACCATAACCCTTACATCTGACTGGAAAACATTAAATTTTGATTCATCGCTAGAGTATATCATTCCAAAATTCACTATTTTCATTAAAATATTTTTCGGCAAATTTCACTCTCTTAGCACGATTTATCTTACTGACAAAAGGATTCTTCCGGGCTACTCTACCATGATAGTCGAGTTTTCTTAGCACTCTCCGAACAGTTTCTGCTCCTTTTTTGCTCTCTGAACATGTCAAAAATTTCACATAGAAGTTTTGGAGCACTAAGTCGGTGATCTTTTTTAATTCTTTTAATATATAACGCTGCTCTCTCTCAGAGAGCAGTCGAGGACGGCCTTTTTGTGGGGTTGAAACAATTCTTTTTCTTTTTGGTAACGCTGAATGATGTTCCACGCAGTAGATGTTTTAGGTCCGATCAGTTTTTCCGTCTCTCTAACACTTTTTATTGTCTTTGTGCATAGAAATTACAATTTTTCTTTGTTCAATCGTTGTATTTGTATTTTTGCGCGACATGTTATACGTGGCTTGATTTATATAAACTAATTTAATTATTAATTTCATATTGAATATACGTATGCTTAAGGTATATATTTACAAATTGTATAAATATTCGGGCAAAACCTTGGACAAACTATAAATTATAATAGTGTCCCAATATTTATGAGAGGTAGAATTTGCACTTATTATTATATATATTTTTTTTAATCTACCAAAACATTTTTATGTACTTATTTAAATAGTTTTTATTTAATTAATAGTAATTATAAAATGAAATGAATTTATAAAAATTTGAATAAATGGGTGCCACTTTTAATTTTCGTCAATTTTGAACTTCTGTATGTACTGTCCCAATATTAATGGGACTCACTGTATGTATATTTTCAAATAATAATATACTAATATATAATAATATTTCATGTTAATAAATAATAATATACTTCATATTAATCCAATTTTGTTTACAAATAATAATGACACGACATAAAATAGAAGTAATATTTTTAATTTTAGACGCTTATTACATTGTTAAAATTACAAGATATTGCTAGTATTTAATTTAATAATAATAATAATAGCCTTTATTACCAATACAAATTACACACAAGCATATAATTCAACATTTTAAATTAATTTAAATATATATACAAACAGTAAATTAAATTCAAAAAGAGATGTTATATAAAACGAAATTTTTGCCTGAAATAAACTTAAAATAAAAATAACTAAAATAACTTTTGAACTGAAATTTTACACTGAATATATGATTGAAATTAAAAATAATTGAAAAGAATAAGCACAAAATAATATTGGTAACTAGGCCCATCTTAGGGCAAAGGCCTCTCCTTGTTTCTTCCATCCAGATTTGTTTTGAGCCGCTCTGCTCCACAGTACCCCACAGAATTTCTCCAGATCATCCTTCCATCTCAAGAACGGCCTCCCTCTTTTCCTTGGTCTGTCTAACGGTATCCATTCAGTGACTCTCCTTGCCCAGTTCATCTCGCTCATCCTGGCCACGTGTCCAGCCCAATTCCATTTCAGCAATAAAGCTGCTTCTACTGCATCCGTCATCCCAGTTTGCCTTCTAATTTCGGAGTTCCTAATTTTCTGAGCTCCAACATGCTTCTTTCCATCGCACTCTGGGTAGCTCTAAGACGACTCTTAGCTCTCCTGGTCAACGTCCAAACTTGTGCTCCGTAAAGAAGGGAGGGGAGGATGCACGCCTCAAATACACGGCTTTTTAACTGGTTGCTCATCTTACTTTTAAACACAAACTTGAGGCTCCAGAATCTTTTCCAGGCTATAGCGATGCGTCTGTTTATTTCTTTCAGGGTGCTATCACTGAATGATATGAGCTGACCCAGGTAGATAGTGCTCTCAACCCATTTCAATTTTAAGCCTTCAAGAAATACGTCCCCCGCACCATCATCATTAGTCATTAAATAAGTCTTCTCCTCACTTATTTGGAGTCCAGCTTCTTTTCCTCTTTCACTTAGCTCCAAGATCATGCCTGAAAGCTCTTGCAGTGATTCCGAAAAAAGCACCACATCATCTGCAAATCGAAGGTTTGAAAGAAAGGTACCGTTAATCTTTATTCCTTTTCCATCCCATTCCAAGCCTTTGAAAACCTCTTGAAGAACACAATTAAAGAGGATGGGTGATAAAGGATCTCCTTGTTTAACTCCTCTCTTAACAGGAAAATCCGGTCCAGTTTTGTCCAAAACCATCCTTGCTACACTACTCTTATACCAACTCCTGATCACCTGAACAATATTCCCATCAACTCCCTGTCTTATCAGGCTTTTAATTAAAAACGAGTGATTGACCATATCAAAAGCTTTTTTATAGTCAATGAAGGCCATATAAATTTTCATCTGGTACTCTCTGGTTTTACCTATAATCATATTTAATGCATGAAGGTGGTCAATAGTGGAGAATCCACTTCTGAACCCTGCTTGCTCGGTTGTTGGTCATCTAGGCTTCTTTTTATCCTAATTTCAATAGCCTTCGCAAACACTTTTCCTATGCCAGCAGTTAAACTAATAGGTCTAAAGTTATTGATATCAGAGTAGCTTCCTTTCTTATGGATTAGAATTATATCTGACGCCTTCCATTGCCTTGGTATTTCTTTCTTTAGTATTATCTTATTGAACAGTTCTGTTAAGGATGAAATTAATGATTCTGAGGGGAATTTTATTAGTTCGTTTGAGATTTTATCTCGATTAGTGGCTTTTCCCATTTTTAATACTTTTATAATAGAACTAATTTCAATTCTCAAAAAATCAGGAAAGTTAGATGTGACATGCTCAATATCTGTATCCAGACTATATTCTGATTTATCTTCATACAGATTTTTATAGAATGCTGTTGCTGTCTGTATTATATCTTTCCTATTAACCCTTATCTTTCCACTTATATCTTGAAGAGCTGGTATTAAAGTTTTACCTGTGGATAGACAGGATCTGGCTTTTCTAATTGCTACTTCATTCTTTACAAGGCTTTCAACTACTGAGTTATCATAAATAGCAATGTCTTTACGAATACTGTACTTGACTTGTTTACAGAGCAGATTATATTCTAGTCTTTCCTTACTTGATTTTTTCTTTTTCCTTTTTAACCTTTCTCTCTGTTCTATTAATAGTTTAGTACCTTCACTTATTTTACCATCAGTGTGCACCGCCTCCCTTTTTGATGATCTAATTGCAGTATTCTTTATTGTTCCTTCGATTTTGTCATAGAATTCTTGAACTGTTATATTTACTAAATCCAAATTCTTTATAGTTGTTTCCACTTCCTCACAAAAGGCCTCTTTTTGTAAATATTGTAATTTCTGAATATTTCTATCTTTTAATATCTGTTTTCTATTTATATTAAATTTAAAATTGCTTTTACTAATCTATGATCTGTATGGAAGTTAAATGTATTTACTACCTCAACATCTTTAAATATTGACTGATGGGGACAGGTAATAAAATCGATCTCGCTTTTAAAGTTTTCATTTGGTGCGATCCAAGTCCATTTTTTACCTTTTCTTTTTTTGAAAAAAGTATTCATTATTTTTAGGTTAAATGTTTGGCAAAACTCTACCATCCTGTATCCCCTCTGATTACGACAACCATAACCACATGGTCCCATAATATTGTCTTCTTCTTGTTCTCTAAATCCTATTTGACTGTTAAAATCGCCCATCACGATCATTAAATTTCTAGAGTTTACTTTTATTTTAGATAATTCTACAGAAAGCTGCTTATAAAATGATTCACATTCCTCTTCGGTAGAAGCACTAGTGGGCGCGTAAACTTGAAAAACTGTGAGGCAAATATTTCCAAATCTGAGTTTAATAGATGCGATACGGCTAGAGATAGGGTTAAACTCTTCTAAATTTTTCTTCAGCTGATTTTGGAGCATAAAACCCACTCCTTTGCATCCAGATATATCATTAAAATACATAAACGTATAGTTATTTTTTCTTTCCACTATTTTTAAACCTCTCCTTCTAACCTCCGATAGTCCCAAGATGCTGATTTCAGTATTACTAAGTGCATTTTCTAATTCTATAAGTCTTTCCTCTGACATGAGAGTTCTAACATTTAGGGTACCTATAGTCAAACCTTTCCTTTTAATATTACTGCTAGATATATGTCGAATATTTGTAGGTTTAGTTTCCTTATTAATTAACAAGGAGGTATTGGTCTGATACTTCCTCGGGGACCAGCCTTTCTGGAAGATTATGTCATTGACATTCCTATTTGATAAACCTTGACTGCCAATGTTCCTTTGCCGAGTGAGCCCAGTTACCGCCTGATTTCATTTTTCCTCAACTTTACTACTCCAGCTCTTTAAAGACCGAGATGTACTTCCATCTGAGCCTGAGTTTTCTTTATCTTTGAAGAAAGCTGCTATATCTCTATTACTTGAAGATCGACCTACTAGTCTACTCTCAGTTTTATATCTTTTCTTTTCTTTACTTCCTTGTACCTTGCCTTCTACTTTCGGGGACTTATCCATCATTCTTTTACTACCTCTAACAGCTTCCGGTTTATCTTTAACCATAAGCTTATCATATTGAATGAACGCTATTTTTCCTAATTCTCTTTCCCTTAACATTGGCTCTATTAATTCTTTTCTTTTAATTCGAACTTCCAATGGAAAATCTTCAGAAATGTAAATATTTTGTCCTTTAAGAAGCTTCCTACTTTTTAATATCATTATTTTTTTCCTGACTGTAGTTAATTTCAGCAAAATAGGCCTGCATTTATCTTCAGATCTCTTCCCAAGTCTTTTAACCAAATCTAGTTCACCTTCTACTAAATTTACCTTAATATTAGTTTTGAGAAAAGAAAGCACTTGTTCTTCAAGAGCGAAGTAGTCGAAAACATTTAATTCCTCCAAACCATGAATAATTAAGTTTTTACTGCGTGATTCCCTTTCTAAGTGCGCTATTTTTTCATCTTGCAGCTGTACCTTTTTCTTTTATAGAAGCATACTTTTCTTCTAATAAAGTATTCAATTGCGATAGTTTACTATTAAAATCTTCTTTTAATTCATTTTTAAATTTTGTTAAAAGTTCAATAAGTTTTGATTCATCCATTTCAAAAATCGCTGGTATATGGGTCTATAAAGATATATAAATACGCAAGAGTTAACAAGTAACAGCGAAGATACTAGAATGGTAGTAGACTAACCCGCCCGACACTAACCTTGGATTAGAGATAGTAAATATTATTATTTTCTATCTATTGTCTATATATCCAAATGCTTTATTTTAACAAAGTAATTAAATTGTTTAATTTGTTATTTACAAGTTAGTTAGTTGTTTGTAGTTGTAAATATGATTTACTTGTTAGTTGTTACGTGTATTAAACTAATTAACAAAGTTATTTAGAGTGTTTAATTTGTTATTTACAAGTTAGTTGTTTGTACTTGTAAATATTATTTATTTGTTAGTTGTTACGCATATTTAGTAATTATACTTTAAAGTTTGTTTTTCAATTCACATTTATCGGTAATGACCTTTAAATTGTAGTTTAATCTTTTTAACTTTCTCTTATTTTAGTTCATAGTTTAAATTGAAAATGTAAAACGGTTTAATGGTTTAGCTCGATTTATTATTTTTATAAACTTACCTATTGGCTACATCGTTAAGACGTGTAATAAAGTAACCAGGCATTATATAAAATGCTGGTAACATTACATAATTACAGTCTATGTTAGAATTACATTATTTACACACTAATTTATATTTTTTTCATATATTTTCGAGAGCGGTTGATCCTCCATACTTGTACCACTGTGTAATTGTGAACCACTGCTAGTTTCTTTGTTATTCCGACCAGTTTGAGTTTTGAATGAATGAAATGAGAGGGCGGTTTTTTTTTTTTTAAGTAACAAGTGCTGAGTGTTTGTTACAATGTTGTTACTAGCCCTGTTAAGATCCCGCAGGGGTAGCTCTCTAACTGTACTTGACACATGTACAACACTGTAACCACGTCATGTTAGCTTTGCTTGGCGTTTGCCAGTAAAATCGCCCCAAGCGCTGCTACACAGTTTCTGTATAACCGTTTGATCAGAACCTTGTATGTCCGACTGTATTTGTCATCAAACGGTAAGCTATATTTGCCAATGACAGCCATACTAACACACACATAGAGCATATAAATGAAAATTAATATTATTAAACATTGCATAAACTATTTAACGCTTCGATAAATAGAAAGTACCGTTAATTATTTAGCGAAGCGTTAAAATGTAAACCAATGTATTTATTGGTGAAATAATACCAATTTAATAAATCTGATATGTGAACTCTCGTAAGATGAAACTTTAAATTATTTTTAGTTGTTTTTATGAAGACCCATTAAATTGAAAATGTAAACGGAAGTAAATAAGCTTTAGAACTCCTAAAATTTGAAATATCGTATTTTTAAATTTAAATTAGTTTTTATCCTAGGTTAGAGCAAGCATTTTAACTGTTTCAAAATTTTGTTATTTTAAGTGACTTCAATTAAATTCTAAAAATATTTATGAAAAGTTATTGCAGTAAAATTACTTAAATAATATCAATGAAGTATTAACAGAGTGATGCTACCTGCTGATTTGTGTACCTTTTGGCGTTTAATCAACCCTTTATTTTTAACTTTTTAAACTATAAGTTTTTTTTGTAACTTTTGGATTGATTTGCTTTACAGATTTTCTTAAAATTTGGAATAAGCAATACTTTCATTACGTATAACCTGATATGGTGTTAAGTCGGAACCGTAACTACCACTGGAGAGACCTTTTGAAAGAATGCTTGGAGTTGTGGTCCCCAAAGAATCCACGTAAAAATAATTTTCTTGGGAAAACGTTTCTAATAAAATTAGATGGTATTTGTACGTAAATAGTAAAAATTAAACTGCAATTTCAGTACTTCTTTTTAAGATAAGTAAGAAAAATTTGCACTGCGATTACAATACTTCTCACAAAAAAAGAGAAATTAAACATCAAATACCCACGATTGCAATACTTCCCCACAGTAGCTGTAAAAGTTGGGTGGTACTTCTGCCAAACTTTATCAAAATCGGGCAAAGATTTACAGAGTTACGAGGGTCGTTTGAAAAGTCCGTGCAAAGTCAGAGAGATAGCACCACTAGCGCGTATCGAGGTTATGTTTAGTTAGAAGCATCTCTTGGAAGAACACACACTAAGTTTCAGCCAGATCGGTCTATTTCTTTGTGTTTGGCATTCGTTTTAATCGAGGAAGTCGAGTGATTTTCAAAAAATGGGCCGAAAAGAATTTCGTGTGTTGATTAAACACTACTTTATGAAAGGCAAAACGCCTCAGGAGACTAAAGAGAAGCTTGATAAACATTATGGTGACTCTGCACCTTCGATTAGAACAGTTTATAAGTGGTTTCAAAATTTTTCATATGGGCACAAGTGACGCTGAACGTTCTGGACGCCCTGTTGAGGTTACTACTCCAGAAATCATTGATAAAATCCATGATATGGTGATGGATGACAGAAGAGTGAAGGTGCGTGAGATTGCTAGTGCTGTGGGCATCTCGAATGAACGGGTACATAATATTTTGCATCAACATTTGGACATGACAAAGCTATCCGCAAGATGGGTGCCGCGATTGCTCACGCTTGACCAAAAACGAAATCGTGTGAAGTGTTGCAAGGACGGTTTGCAGCTGTTCCAGAAGAATCCGCAGGACTTTAAGCGTCGTTTCGTCACTGTGGATGAAACATGGATACATCACTACACTCCTGAGACCAAGAGGGAATCTGCGCCAAAAAAGGCGAAGACCGTTCCTTTGGCCAGAAAGATTATGGCGACTGTCTTTTGGGATTCGCAAGGAATAATCCTCATCGACTATCTGGAAAAGAGTAAAACTATTACAGGTGCATATTATTCATCGTTATTGGACCGTTTGAAAACCGAGCTGCAAGAAAAACGCCCACGATTGGCCCACAAAAAAGTCCTTTTCCATCACGACAACGCACCAGCTCACACCTCAGCAGTTGTGGTCGCAAAATTAATGGAAATAGGGTTCCAACTCGTTTCACATCCCCCCTATTCTCCAGACTTGGCTCCCTCGGACTACTATTTGTTCCCCAATATGAAGAAATGGCTGGCGGGAAAAAGATTATATTCACACGAGGAGGTGATTGCAGAAACGAATGGCAATTTTTCAGAGTTGGACAAATCCTATTATTCGGAAGGGATCAACAAACTAGAGCAGCGTTGGACGAAGTGTATAAGCCTAAAAGGAGACTATGTTGAAAAATAAAAAAGGTTTACCCCCAAAAATTAAGTAGTTTTTATTTTTGCACGGACTTTTCAAACGACCCTCGTATTAGTATTAATAGTTTTAGAGGGGGCCTTACTTAAGTGGGGCAAACCTCTCTTCTAAACTGTGTTCAGTCACCAGACCAACAACAGCCAATTTCAAATCGAATGACAATTCATTCATGAAAATCGGTTCACGCGTCGATTGTTTGAAACGATTGCAATTCTTCCCCAGGTGTAAGAGCAGAATAGCGCATTTATGGTACGTAGGGAAGCCCTAATCCCTTCATTCTGCCAAATTTGATCAAAATCGGGACTAGATTTACAGAGTTATTAGTAATAATATCTTAAGAGGGGGGCCTCAAGTAAATGGGGCTAACTCCTCTCCTCCCAAACAATATACAGCGTCGAGACCCCTAATGGGCACATGAACATGAAATTCTGGATTCGAATGACACGTCGTTCGGGCAAATCAGTTCACGCGTTTAGGTGCTACGTTTTTTAAAAAAAGGTAACAACAATATCAACAAGAACAAGAACAAATTTTGGGAAAACCGATTATTGCAATCGTTTTTCTCGAAAACTAAGAAATCTACTGTATTGCCAAACAAAAAATACAGTTATAATTTTTACAGTTGAATAGTAAAAGAGGAAAAAATTGACAAAGTTTGGTGTTTTTCAACGTTACGCTTTTTCGTGTAGTTTTTGGATGATCAAACCCTTTACAACTGTTCTGACGGACAGTAAGGGTAGCCTCATTTTGGAAAATGTGAGTTAAAAATACATCGGTAAAATACCGAATTTTGTACCAGTTCGTCTAGATTTCTATTTGTTTTGTCTTTGTCACTTATTTTTATGGCCAGGGCTAAAATAAACATGAAGGGTAGCCTTCATTTAAAAAATGGAAGGTAATATTCAAGGGAAAAACACTGAATTAGCTTACTGTTTGTCTAGATTTCTATTTTTTCTGTCTTTGTCACCTACTTTTATGGCCAGGACTAAAATAAACATGAAGGGTAGCCTTCATTTGGAAAATGGAAGGTAATATTCAAGGGAAAAACACTGAATTAGCTTACTGTTTGTCTAGATTTCTATTTTTTCTGTCTTTGTCACCTACTTTAGTGGCCAGGACTAAAATAAACATGAAGGGTAGCCTTCATTTGGAAAATGGAAGGTAATATTCAAGGGAAAAACACTGAATTAGCTTACTGTTTGTCTAGATTTCTATTTTTTCTGTCTTTGTCACCTACTTTAGTGGCCAGGACTAAAATAAACATGAAGGGTAGCCTTCATTTGGAAAATGGAAGGTAATATTCAAGGGAAAAACACTGAATTAGCTTACTGTTTGTCTAGATTTCTATTTTTTCTGTCTTTGTCACCTACTTTTATGGCCAGGGCTAAAATAAACATGAAGGGTAGCCTTCATTTAGAAAATGGAAGGTAATATTCAAGGGAAAAACACTGAATTAGCTTACTGTTTGTCTAGATTTCTATTTTTTCTGTCTTTGTCACCTACTTTTGTGGCCAGGACTAAAATAAACATGAAGGGTAGCCTTCATTTGGAAAATGGAAGGTAATATTCAAGGGAAAAACACTGAATTAGCTTACTGTTTGTCTAGATTTCTATTTTTTCTGTCTTTGTCACCTACTTTAGTGGCCAGGACTAAAATAAACATGAAGGGTAGCCTTCATTTGGAAAATGGAAGGTAATATTCAAGGGAAAAACACTGAATTAGCTTACTGTTTGTCTAGATTTCTATTTTTTCTGTCTTTGTCACCTACTTTTATGGCCAGGGCTAAAATAAACATGAAGGGTAGCCTTCATTTAGAAAATGGAAGGTAATATTCAAGGGAAAAACACTGAATTAGCTTACTGTTTGTCTAGATTTCTATTTTTTCTGTCTTTGTCACCTACTTTTGTGGCCAGGACTAAAATAAACATGAAGGGTAGCCTTCATTTGGAAAATGGAAGGTAATATTCAAGGGAAAAACACTGAATTAGCTTACTGTTTGTCTAGATTTCTATTTTTTCTGTCTTTGTCACCTACTTTTGTGGCCAGGACTAAAATAAACATGAAGGGTAGCCTTCATTTGGAAAATGGAAGGTAATATTCAAGGGAAAAACACTGAATTAGCTTACTGTTTGTCTAGATTTCTATTTTTTCTGTCTTTGTCACCTACTTTTGTGGCCAGGACTAAAATAAACATGAAGGGTAGCCTTCATTTGGAAAATGGAAGGTAATATTCAAGGGAAAAACACTGAATTAGCTTACTGTTTGTCTAGATTTCTATTTTTTCTGTCTTTGTCACCTACTTTAGTGGCCAGGGCTAAAATAAACATGAAGGGTAGCCTTCATTTAGAAAATGGAAGGTAATATTCAAGGAAAAAACACTGAATTAGCTTACTGTTTGTCTAGATTTCTATTTTTTCTGTCTTTGTCACCTACTTTTGTGGCCAGGACTAAAATAAACATGAAGGGTAGCCTTCATTTAGAAAATGGTAGGTAATATTCAAGGGAAAAACACTGAATTAGCTTACTGTTTGTCTAGATTTCTATTTTTTCTGTCTTTGTCACCTACTTTTGTGGCCAGGACTAAAATAAACATGAAGGGTAGCCTTCATTTGGAAAATGGAAGGTAATATTCAAGGGAAAAACACTGAATTAGCTTACTGTTTGTCTAGATTTCTATTTTTTCTGTCTTTGTCACCTACTTTTGTGGCCAGGGCTAAAATAAACATGAAGGGTAGCCTTCATTTGGAAAATGGAAGGTAATATTCAAGGGAAAAACACTGAATTAGCTTACTGTTTGTCTAGATTTCTATTTTTTCTGTCTTTGTCACCTACTTTTGTGGTCAGGACTAAAATAAACATGAAGGGTAGCCTTCATTTGGAAAATGGAAGGTAATATTCAAGGGAAAAACACTGAATTAGCTTACTGTTTGTCTAGATTTCTATTTTTTCTGTCTTTGTCACCTACTTTTGTGGCCAGGGCTAAAATAAACATGAAGGGTAGCCTTCATTTAGAAAATGGAAGGTAATATTCAAGGGAAAAACACTGAATTAGCTTTCTGTTTGTCTAGATTTCTATTTTTTCTGTCTTTGTCACCTACTTTTGTGGCCAGGACTAAAATAAACATGAAGGGTAGCCTTCATTTGGAAAATGGAAGGTAATATTCAAGGGAAAAACACTGAATTAGCTTACTGTTTGTCTAGATTTCTATTTTTTCTGTCTTTGTCACCTACTTTTGTGGCCAGGGCTAAAATAAACATGAAGGGTAGCCTTCATTTAGAAAATGGAAGGTAATATTCAAGGGAAAAACACTGAATTAGCTTACTGTTTGTCTAGATTTCTATTTTTTCTGTCTTTATCACCTACTTTTGTGGCCAGGACTAAAATAAACATGAAGGGTAGCTTTCATTTGGAAAATGGAAGGTAATATTCAAGGGAAAAACACTGAATTAGCTTACTGTTTGTCTAGATTTCTATTTTTTCTGTCTTTGTCACCTACTTTTGTGGCCAGGGCTAAAATAAACATGAAGGGTAGCCTTCATTTAGAAAATGGAAGGTAATATTCAAGGGAAAAACACTGAATTAGCTTACTGTTTGTCTAGATTTCTATTTTTTCTGTCTTTGTCACCTACTTTAGTGGCCAGGACTAAAATAAACATGAAGGGTAGCCTTCATTTGGAAAATGGAAGGTAATATTCAAGGGAAAAACACTGAATTAGCTTACTGTTTGTCTAGATTTCTATTTTTTCTGTCTTTGTCACCTACTTTAGTGGCCAGGACTAAAATAAACATGAAGGGTAGCCTTCATTTAGAAAATGGAAGGTAATATTCAAGGGAAAAACACTGAATTATCTTACTGTTTGTCTAGATTTCTATTTTTTCTGTCTTTGTCACCTACTTTAGTGGCCAGGACTAAAATAAACATGAAGGGTAGCCTTCATTTGGAAAATGGAAGGGTAATATTCAAGGGAAAAACACTGAATTAGCTTACTGTTTGTCTAGATTTCTATTTTTTCTGTCTTTGTCACCTACTTTTGTGGCCAGGACTAAAATAAACATGAAGGGTAGCCTTCATTTGGAAAATGGAAGGTAATATTCAAGGGAAAAACACTGAATTAGCTTACTGTTTGTCTAGATTTCTATTTTTTCTGTCTTTGTCACCTACTTTTATGGCCAGGGCTAAAATAAACATGAAGGGTAGCCTTCATTTAGAAAATGGAAGGTAATATTCAAGGGAAAAACACTGAATTAGCTTACTGTTTGTCTAGATTTCTATTTTTTCTGTCTTTGTCACCTACTTTTGTGGCCAGGACTAAAATAAACATGAAGGGTAGCCTTCATTTGGAAATTGGAAGGTAATATTCAAGGGAAAAACACTGAATTAGCTTACTGTTTGTCTAGATTTCTATTTTTTCTGTCTTTGTCACCTACTTTTGTGGCCAGGGCTAAAATAAACATGAAGGGTAGCCTTCATTTAGAAAATGGAAGGTAATATTCAAGGGAAAAACACTGAATTAGCTTACTGTTTGTCTAGATTTCTATTTTTTCTGTCTTTGTCACCTACTTTTGTGGCCAGGACTAAAATAAACATGAAGGGTAGCCTTCATTTGGAAAATGGAAGGTAATATTCAAGGGAAAAACACTGAATTAGCTTACTGTTTGTCTAGATTTCTATTTTTTCTGTCTTTGTCACCTACTTTTGTGGCCAGGGCTAAAATAAACATGAAGGGTAGCCTTCATTTAGAAAATGGAAGGTAATATTCAAGGGAAAAACACTGAATTAGCTTACTGTTTGTCTAGATTTCTATTTTTTCTGTCTTTGTCACCTACTTTTGTGGCCAGGGCTAAAATAAACATGAAGGGTAGCCTTCATTTAGAAAATGGAAGGTAATATTCAAGGGAAAAACACTGAATTAGCTTACTGTTTGTCTAGATTTCTATTTTTTCTGTCTTTGTCACCTACTTTTATGGCCAGGGCTAAAATAAACATGAAGGGTAGCCTTCATTTAGAAAATGGAAGGTAATATTCAAGGGAAAAACACTGAATTAGCTTACTGTTTGTCTAGATTTCTATTTTTTCTGTCTTTGTCACCTACTTTTATGGCCAGGGCTAAAATAAACATGAAGGGTAGCCTTCATTTAGAAAATGGTAGGTAATATTCAAGGGAAAAACACTGAATTAGCTTACTGTTTGTCTAGATTTCTATTTTTTCTGTCTTTGTCACCTACTTTTATGGTCAGGGCTAAAATAAACATGAAGGGTAGCCTTCATTTAGAAAATGGAAGGTAATATTCAAGGGAAAAACACTGAATTAGCTTAATGTTGGTCTAGATTTCTATTTTTTCTGTGTTTGTCACCTACTTTTATGGCCAGGGCTAAAATAAACATGAAGGGTAGCCTTCATTTAGAAAATGGAAGGTAATATTCAAGGGAAAAACACTGAATTAGCTTACTGTTTGTCTAGATTTCTATTTTTTCTGTCTTTGTCACCTACTTTTATGGCCAGGGCTAAAATAAACATGAAGGGTAGCCTTCATTTAGAAAATGGAAGGTAATATTCAAGGGAAAAACACTGAATTAGCTTACTGTTTGTCTAGATTTCTATTTTTTCTGTCTTTGTCACCTACTTTTATGGTCAGGGCTAAAATAAACATGAAGGGTAGCCTTCATTTAGAAAATGGAAGGTAATATTCAAGGGAAAAACACTGAATTAGCTTACTGTTTGTCTAGATTTCTATTTTTTCTGTCTTTGTCACCTACTTTTGTGGCCAGGGCTAAAATAAACATGAAGGGTAGCCTTCATTTGGAAAATGGAAGGGTAATATTCAAGGGAAAAACACTGAATTAGCTTACTGTTTGTCTAGATTTCTATTTTTTCTGTCTTTGTCACCTACTTTAGTGGCCAGGACTAAAATAAACATGAAGGGTAGCCTTCATTTGGAAAATGGAAGGTAATATTCAAGGGAAAAACACTGAATTAGCTTACTGTTTGTCTAGATTTCTATTTTTTCTGTCTTTGTCACCTACTTTTATGGCCAGGGCTAAAATAAACATGAAGGGTAGCCTTCATTTAGAAAATGGAAGGTAATATTCAAGGGAAAAACACTGAATTAGCTTACTGTTTGTCTAGATTTCTATTTTTTCTGTCTTTGTCACCTACTTTTATGGTCAGGGCTAAAATAAACATGAAGGGTAGCCTTCATTTAGAAAATGGAAGGTAATATTCAAGGGAAAAACACTGAATTAGCTTAATGTTTGTCTAGATTTCTATTTTTTCTGTCTTTGTCACCTACTTTTATGGCCAGGGCTAAAATAAACATGAAGGGTAGCCTTCATTTAGAAAATGGAAGGTAATATTCAAGGGAAAAACACTGAATTAGCTTACTGTTTGTCTAGATTTCTATTTTTTCTGTCTTTGTCACCTACTTTTGTGGCCAGGGCTAAAATAAACATGAAGGGTAGTCTTCATTTGGAAAATGGAAGGTAATATTCAAGGGAAAAACACTGAATTAGCTTACTGTTTGTCTAGATTTCTATTTTTTCTGTCTTTGTCACCTACTTTTGTGGCCAGGACTAAAATAAACATGAAGGGTAGCCTTCATTTGGAAAATGGAAGGTAATATTCAAGGGAAAAACACTGAATTAGCTTACTGTTTGTCTAGATTTCTATTTTTTCTGTCTTTGTCACCTACTTTTGTGGCCAGGGCTAAAATAAACATGAAGGGTAGCCTTCATTTAGAAAATGGAAGGTAATATTCAAGGGAAAAACACTGAATTAGCTTACTGTTTGTCTAGATTTCTATTTTTTCTGTCTTTGTCACCTACTTTTGTGGCCAGGACTAAAATAAACATGAAGGGTAGCCTTCATTTGGAAAATGGAAGGTAATATTCAAGGGAAAAACACTGAATTAGCTTACTGTTTGTCTAGATTTCTATTTTTTCTGTCTTTGTCACCTACTTTTGTGGCCAGGGCTAAAATAAACATGAAGGGTAGCCTTCATTTAGAAAATGGAAGGTAATATTCAAGGGAAAAACACTGAATTAGCTTACTGTTTGTCTAGATTTCTATTTTTTCTGTCTTTATCACCTACTTTTGTGGCCAGGACTAAAATAAACATGAAGGGTAGCCTTCATTTGGAAAATGGAAGGTAATATTCAAGGGAAAAACACTGAATTAGCTTACTGTTTGTCTAGATTTCTATTTTTTCTGTCTTTGTCACCTACTTTTGTGGCCAGGGCTAAAATAAACATGAAGGGTAGCCTTCATTTAGAAAATGGAAGGTAATATTCAAGGGAAAAACACTGAATTAGCTTACTGTTTGTCTAGATTTCTATTTTTTCTGTCTTTGTCACCTACTTTTATGGTCAGGGCTAAAATAAACATGAAGGGTAGCCTTCATTTAGAAAATGGAAGGTAATATTCAAGGGAAAAACACTGAATTAGCTTACTGTTTGTCTAGATTTCTATTTTTTCTGTCTTTGTCACCTACTTTTATGGCCAGGACTAAAATAAACATGAAGGGTAGCCTTCATTTGGAAAATGGAAGGGTAATATTCAAGGGAAAAACACTGAATTAGCTTACTGTTTGTCTAGATTTCTATTTTTTCTGTCTTTGTCACCTACTTTAGTGGCCAGGACTAAAATAAACATGAAGGGTAGCCTTCATTTGGAAAATGGAAGGTAATATTCAAGGGAAAAACACTGAATTAGCTTACTGTTTGTCTAGATTTCTATTTTTTCTGTCTTTGTCACCTACTTTTATGGCCAGGGCTAAAATAAACATGAAGGGTAGCCTTCATTTAGAAAATGGAAGGTAATATTCAAGGGAAAAACACTGAATTAGCTTACTGTTTGTCTAGATTTCTATTTTTTCTGTCTTTGTCACCTACTTTTGTGGCCAGGACTAAAATAAACATGAAGGGTAGCCTTCATTTGGAAAATGGAAGGTAATATTCAAGGGAAAAACACTGAATTAGCTTACTGTTTGTCTAGATTTCTATTTTTTCTGTCTTTGTCACCTACTTTTGTGGCCAGGGCTAAAAAAACATGAAGGGTAGCCTTCATTTAGAAAATGGAAGGTAATATTCAAGGGAAAAACACTGAATTAGCTTACTGTTTGTCTAGATTTCAATTTTTTCTGTCTTTGTCACCTACTTTTGTGGCCAGGACTAAAATAAACATGAAGGGTAGCCTTCATTTGGAAAATGGAAGGTAATATTCAAGGGAAAAACACTGAATTAGCTTACTGTTTGTCTAGATTTCTATTTTTTCTGTCTTTGTCACCTACTTTTGTGGCCAGGGCTAAAATAAACATGAAGGGTAGCCTTCATTTAGAAAATGGAAGGTAATATTCAAGGGAAAAACACTGAATTAGCTTACTGTTTGTCTAGATTTCTATTTTTTCTGTCTTTGTCACCTACTTTTGTGGCCAGGGCTAAAATAAACATGAAGGGTAGCCTTCATTTGGAAAATGGAAGGGTAATATTCAAGGGAAAAACACTGAATTAGCTTACTGTTTGTCTAGATTTCTATTTTTTCTGTCTTTGTCACCTACTTTAGTGGCCAGGACTAAAATAAACATGAAGGGTAGCCTTCATTTGGAAAATGGAAGGTAATATTCAAGGGAAAAACACTGAATTAGCTTACTGTTTGTCTAGATTTCTATTTTTTCTGTCTTTGTCACCTACTTTTATGGCCAGGGCTAAAATAAACATGAAGGGTAGCCTTCATTTAGAAAATGGAAGGTAATATTCAAGGGAAAAACACTGAATTAGCTTACTGTTTGTCTAGATTTCTATTTTTTCTGTCTTTGTCACCTACTTTTATGGTCAGGGCTAAAATAAACATGAAGGGTAGCCTTCATTTAGAAAATGGAAGGTAATATTCAAGGGAAAAACACTGAATTAGCTTAATGTTTGTCTAGATTTCTATTTTTTCTGTCTTTGTCACCTACTTTTATGGCCAGGGCTAAAATAAACATGAAGGGTAGCCTTCATTTAGAAAATGGAAGGTAATATTCAAGGGAAAAACACTGAATTAGCTTACTGTTTGTCTAGATTTCTATTTTTTCTGTCTTTGTCACCTACTTTTGTGGCCAGGACTAAAATAAACATGAAGGGTAGCCTTCATTTGGAAAATGGAAGGTAATATTCAAGGGAAAAACACTGAATTAGCTTACTGTTTGTCTAGATTTCTATTTTTTCTGTCTTTGTCACCTACTTTTGTGGCCAGGGCTAAAATAAACATGAAGGGTAGTCTTCATTTGGAAAATGGAAGGTAATATTCAAGGGAAAAACACTGAATTAGCTTACTGTTTGTCTAGATTTCTATTTTTTCTGTCTTTGTCACCTACTTTTGTGGCCAGGACTAAAATAAACATGAAGGGTAGCCTTCATTTGGAAAATGGAAGGTAATATTCAAGGGAAAAACACTGAATTAGCTTACTGTTTGTCTAGATTTCTATTTTTTCTGTCTTTGTCACCTACTTTTGTGGCCAGGGCTAAAATAAACATGAAGGGTAGCCTTCATTTAGAAAATGGAAGGTAATATTCAAGGGAAAAACACTGAATTAGCTTACTGTTTGTCTAGATTTCTATTTTTTCTGTCTTTGTCACCTACTTTTGTGGCCAGGACTAAAATAAACATGAAGGGTAGCCTTCATTTGGAAAATGGAAGGTAATATTCAAGGGAAAAACACTGAATTAGCTTACTGTTTGTCTAGATTTCTATTTTTTCTGTCTTTGTCACCTACTTTTGTGGCCAGGGCCAAAATAAACATGAAGGGTAGCCTTCATTTAGAAAATGGAAGGTAATATTCAAGGGAAAAACACTGAATTAGCTTACTGTTTGTCTAGATTTCTATTTTTTCTGTCTTTATCACCTACTTTTGTGGCCAGGACTAAAATAAACATGAAGGGTAGCCTTCATTTGGAAAATGGAAGGTAATATTCAAGGGAAAAACACTGAATTAGCTTACTGTTTGTCTAGATTTCTATTTTTTCTGTCTTTGTCACCTACTTTTGTGGCCAGGGCTAAAATAAACATGAAGGGTAGCCTTCATTTAGAAAATGGAAGGTAATATTCAAGGGAAAAACACTGAATTAGCTTACTGTTTGTCTAGATTTCTATTTTTTCTGTCTTTGTCACCTACTTTTATGGTCAGGGCTAAAATAAACATGAAGGGTAGCCTTCATTTAGAAAATGGAAGGTAATATTCAAGGGAAAAACACTGAATTAGCTTACTGTTTGTCTAGATTTCTATTTTTTCTGTCTTTGTCACCTACTTTTATGGCCAGGACTAAAATAAACATGAAGGGTAGCCTTCATTTGGAAAATGGAAGGGTAATATTCAAGGGAAAAACACTGAATTAGCTTACTGTTTGTCTAGATTTCTATTTTTTCTGTCTTTGTCACCTACTTTAGTGGCCAGGACTAAAATAAACATGAAGGGTAGCCTTCATTTGGAAAATGGAAGGTAATATTCAAGGGAAAAACACTGAATTAGCTTACTGTTTGTCTAGATTTCTATTTTTTCTGTCTTTGTCACCTACTTTTATGGCCAGGGCTAAAATAAACATGAAGGGTAGCCTTCATTTAGAAAATGGAAGGTAATATTCAAGGGAAAAACACTGAATTAGCTTACTGTTTGTCTAGATTTCTATTTTTTCTGTCTTTGTCACCTACTTTTGTGGCCAGGACTAAAATAAACATGAAGGGTAGCCTTCATTTGGAAAATGGAAGGTAATATTCAAGGGAAAAACACTGAATTAGCTTACTGTTTGTCTAGATTTCTATTTTTTCTGTCTTTGTCACCTACTTTTGTGGCCAGGGCTAAAATAAACATGAAGGGTAGCCTTCATTTAGAAAATGGAAGGTAATATTCAAGGGAAAAACACTGAATTAGCTTACTGTTTGTCTAGATTTCAATTTTTTCTGTCTTTGTCACCTACTTTTGTGGCCAGGACTAAAATAAACATGAAGGGTAGCCTTCATTTGGAAAATGGAAGGTAATATTCAAGGGAAAAACACTGAATTAGCTTACTGTTTGTCTAGATTTCTATTTTTTCTGTCTTTGTCACCTACTTTTGTGGCCAGGGCTAAAATAAACATGAAGGGTAGCCTTCATTTAGAAAATGGAAGGTAATATTCAAGGGAAAAACACTGAATTAGCTTACTGTTTGTCTAGATTTCTATTTTTTCTGTCTTTGTCACCTACTTTTGTGGCCAGGGCTAAAATAAACATGAAGGGTAGCCTTCATTTAGAAAATGGAAGGTAATATTCAAGGGAAAAACACTGATTTAGCTTACTGTTTGTCTAGATTTCTATTTTTTCTGTCTTTGTCACCTACTTTTATGGCCAGGGCTAAAATAAACATGAAGGGTAGCCTTCATTTAGAATATGGAAGGTAATATTCAAGGGAAAAACACTGAATTAGCTTACTGTTTGTCTAGATTTCTATTTTTTCTGTCTTTGTCACCTACTTTTATGGCCAGGGCTAAAATAAACATGAAGGGTAGCCTTCATTTAGAAAATGGAAGGTAATATTCAAGGGAAAAACACTGAATTAGCTTACTGTTTGTCTAGATTTCTATTTTTTCTGTCTTTGTCACCTACTTTTGTGGCCAGGGCTAAAATAAACATGAAGGGTAGCCTTCATTTAGAAAATGGAAGGTAATATTCAAGGGAAAAACACTGAATTAGCTTACTGTTTGTCTAGATTTCTATTTTTTCTGTCTTTATCACCTACTTTTGTGGCCAGGACTAAAATAAACATGAAGGGTAGCCTTCATTTGGAAAATGGAAGGTAATATTCAAGGGAAAAACACTGAATTAGCTTACTGTTTGTCTAGATTTCTATTTTTTCTGTCTTTGTCACCTACTTTTGTGGCCAGGGCTAAAATAAACATGAAGGGTAGCCTTCATTTAGAAAATGGAAGGTAATATTCAAGGGAAAAACACTGAATTAGCTTACTGTTTGTCTAGATTTCTATTTTTTCTGTCTTTGTCACCTACTTTTATGGTCAGGGCTAAAATAAACATGAAGGGTAGCCTTCATTTAGAAAATGGAAGGTAATATTCAAGGGAAAAACACTGAATTAGCTTACTGTTTGTCTAGATTTCTATTTTTTCTGTCTTTGTCACCTACTTTTATGGCCAGGACTAAAATAAACATGAAGGGTAGCCTTCATTTGGAAAATGGAAGGGTAATATTCAAGGGAAAAACACTGAATTAGCTTACTGTTTGTCTAGATTTCTATTTTTTCTGTCTTTGTCACCTACTTTAGTGGCCAGGACTAAAATAAACATGAAGGGTAGCCTTCATTTGGAAAATGGAAGGTAATATTCAAGGGAAAAACACTGAATTAGCTTACTGTTTGTCTAGATTTCTATTTTTTCTGTCTTTGTCACCTACTTTTATGGCCAGGGCTAAAATAAACATGAAGGGTAGCCTTCATTTAGAAAATGGAAGGTAATATTCAAGGGAAAAACACTGAATTAGCTTACTGTTTGTCTAGATTTCTATTTTTTCTGTCTTTGTCACCTACTTTTGTGGCCAGGACTAAAATAAACATGAAGGGTAGCCTTCATTTGGAAAATGGAAGGTAATATTCAAGGGAAAAACACTGAATTAGCTTACTGTTTGTCTAGATTTCTATTTTTTCTGTCTTTGTCACCTACTTTTGTGGCCAGGGCTAAAAAAACATGAAGGGTAGCCTTCATTTAGAAAATGGAAGGTAATATTCAAGGGAAAAACACTGAATTAGCTTACTGTTTGTCTAGATTTCAATTTTTTCTGTCTTTGTCACCTACTTTTGTGGCCAGGACTAAAATAAACATGAAGGGTAGCCTTCATTTGGAAAATGGAAGGTAATATTCAAGGGAAAAACACTGAATTAGCTTACTGTTTGTCTAGATTTCTATTTTTTCTGTCTTTGTCACCTACTTTTGTGGCCAGGGCTAAAATAAACATGAAGGGTAGCCTTCATTTAGAAAATGGAAGGTAATATTCAAGGGAAAAACACTGAATTAGCTTACTGTTTGTCTAGATTTCTATTTTTTCTGTCTTTGTCACCTACTTTTGTGGCCAGGGCTAAAATAAACATGAAGGGTAGCCTTCATTTGGAAAATGGAAGGGTAATATTCAAGGGAAAAACACTGAATTAGCTTACTGTTTGTCTAGATTTCTATTTTTTCTGTCTTTGTCACCTACTTTAGTGGCCAGGACTAAAATAAACATGAAGGGTAGCCTTCATTTGGAAAATGGAAGGTAATATTCAAGGGAAAAACACTGAATTAGCTTACTGTTTGTCTAGATTTCTATTTTTTCTGTCTTTGTCACCTACTTTTATGGCCAGGGCTAAAATAAACATGAAGGGTAGCCTTCATTTAGAAAATGGAAGGTAATATTCAAGGGAAAAACACTGAATTAGCTTACTGTTTGTCTAGATTTCTATTTTTTCTGTCTTTGTCACCTACTTTTATGGTCAGGGCTAAAATAAACATGAAGGGTAGCCTTCATTTAGAAAATGGAAGGTAATATTCAAGGGAAAAACACTGAATTAGCTTAATGTTTGTCTAGATTTCTATTTTTTCTGTCTTTGTCACCTACTTTTATGGCCAGGGCTAAAATAAACATGAAGGGTAGCCTTCATTTAGAAAATGGAAGGTAATATTCAAGGGAAAAACACTGAATTAGCTTACTGTTTGTCTAGATTTCTATTTTTTCTGTCTTTGTCACCTACTTTTGTGGCCAGGACTAAAATAAACATGAAGGGTAGCCTTCATTTGGAAAATGGAAGGTAATATTCAAGGGAAAAACACTGAATTAGCTTACTGTTTGTCTAGATTTCTATTTTTTCTGTCTTTGTCACCTACTTTTGTGGCCAGGGCTAAAATAAACATGAAGGGTAGTCTTCATTTGGAAAATGGAAGGTAATATTCAAGGGAAAAACACTGAATTAGCTTACTGTTTGTCTAGATTTCTATTTTTTCTGTCTTTGTCACCTACTTTTGTGGCCAGGACTAAAATAAACATGAAGGGTAGCCTTCATTTGGAAAATGGAAGGTAATATTCAAGGGAAAAACACTGAATTAGCTTACTGTTTGTCTAGATTTCTATTTTTTCTGTCTTTGTCACCTACTTTTGTGGCCAGGGCTAAAATAAACATGAAGGGTAGCCTTCATTTAGAAAATGGAAGGTAATATTCAAGGGAAAAACACTGAATTAGCTTACTGTTTGTCTAGATTTCTATTTTTTCTGTCTTTGTCACCTACTTTTGTGGCCAGGACTAAAATAAACATGAAGGGTAGCCTTCATTTGGAAAATGGAAGGTAATATTCAAGGGAAAAACACTGAATTAGCTTACTGTTTGTCTAGATTTCTATTTTTTCTGTCTTTGTCACCTACTTTTGTGGCCAGGGCCAAAATAAACATGAAGGGTAGCCTTCATTTAGAAAATGGAAGGTAATATTCAAGGGAAAAACACTGAATTAGCTTACTGTTTGTCTAGATTTCTATTTTTTCTGTCTTTATCACCTACTTTTGTGGCCAGGACTAAAATAAACATGAAGGGTAGCCTTCATTTGGAAAATGGAAGGTAATATTCAAGGGAAAAACACTGAATTAGCTTACTGTTTGTCTAGATTTCTATTTTTTCTGTCTTTGTCACCTACTTTTGTGGCCAGGGCTAAAATAAACATGAAGGGTAGCCTTCATTTAGAAAATGGAAGGTAATATTCAAGGGAAAAACACTGAATTAGCTTACTGTTTGTCTAGATTTCTATTTTTTCTGTCTTTGTCACCTACTTTTATGGTCAGGGCTAAAATAAACATGAAGGGTAGCCTTCATTTAGAAAATGGAAGGTAATATTCAAGGGAAAAACACTGAATTAGCTTACTGTTTGTCTAGATTTCTATTTTTTCTGTCTTTGTCACCTACTTTTATGGCCAGGACTAAAATAAACA